>NC_133344.1:26889853-27223187 GCF_030506205.2 Paramisgurnus dabryanus | reverse complement strand
GCCATCTTACCACAGGGCGCTCGCTCACTCCTAGCTTTAAGTTTTAATGATGCAGGTACTTTTAAATGACCACTTTTTTTACAGATTTCCAAACGGTTTGGTTTGTTATAAACGTCAAAGATGTACCTATGACACTGCATACTTATACTAAAAAAAAATAAAAAATTCATAAAACATGTTAAAGCATCCAGAATTATAGCCACGTTAATAACGTTTGTAAAAAACCAAATCGGTAGAAAATTGAGCAAGTTATGGTCATTTAAAAGTACGTGCACCATTGAACTCAATGCTACGAGTGAGCGAGCTGTCTGAGGTAAGATGGCCGCCAGGTGATGCCGTTACAGACTCCACCGTAGCCTTTATACATATGGTTCTAACGTGTTAGCAACTCAAAAAGTTTATTATAACGGTTTCCCAGCATCAAAATGTCTGGTTGTTGCGTTTGGTTGCACTAATATAATATACTTATATATGTATCTGGCAACTTTATTTTTGGCCATCTGCTAACATTTTCTATCCACTCTATAGTACACGGATCTGGTAGCTGTGTTGAAAAAGTTGATAGTCAACTTTATAAAATAATTTATCTGTTTGTGTTGCTTCTCTGCTGATTCTTGCCATACTTCCGTTGCCTAAATGCACGCGCATACGCTGCCACTTCATCATTGTGTAAAAACAGTAAAGGGTGAACATGTCTGAGCTCTTCAAATATCTTTTAGAATCGCTTTTCTATCTTACCTTCTTATCCGTCACACACTGCAAATCATAATTGCTTCCAAACCATGGGTCCAGAACGGCACATATTTCATTGTACTGCCAATCACAAAACCAAGCTTTTAGTGAATAATATTCATATTTAAATCTACAAGATTATGATTCATGACCAGTCCAGTAAACTTACTTTATATGACACGTCACAGGAGGTCTGGATACCAGAATTTTTCAAAACACTAAAAACAAGTAAAAATCAATTAAACTGGTAAACTCACAATCAAATATTTTTTTGAATAACTGAGAAACCCACCTATCGATGTCATAAAGTTTCCGTAGCTTGATCGCAGCCTGAAAGTAATGAACTGGTGAGCCCAAGGCCTCATCACAACCTGCACATGTGCCGTGTTTAATCCATTCTTCTTTCCTTTCAAACACCATAAATCATAAGACACACAACAGAGATCTGCACATTTTTATGTTAAATAACAACTGTTAAAAAAAAGTGTTATTTGTAGAACTGTTTTTTGGTAAGCCACATTTATGATGTATGTAAACACTTGATGGTGGATTGTGTAATGTTATGAACTGCACTTTATGAACTTAGCTGGGGTAGCAATTACGAAAATCAGAAAAGTGAAGCTATATATATATATATTCTGTCAATCAAAGAAGAACAGGAAAATGCTATAAATTTGAGCACTTGTATAGGAAATGTAAAGTAACATCACTAGTTTAATGTTCAATGTTAATGGTCATTATATAAATGAATAACATTTAAAAAATTTAAGCAAGTTAATATAACCACCAAACAATCGGTATCGGGACTCGGGAGATATCAGTCTGAATAATTTGCTATCGGTGGAAATTTTTTTTATCTGTGCATCACTTCTTTAAATCATATACTTATTGCATTAATGTAAAAGCAAATAGTTGGACTGCAGTAAATGTGCATAAGAAGAAACTGGTAAATAAAATGTCATATTTACCAAAAGAGAAAGTAGTTTTTCGCTTTCACAAATGAAGGCCACAGATGAGAGAGTTCAGCTTCAATGTCCTGCATATAAACGATCACTGTTGAATTATATTGCAGCTTCTAGAGATTTCATACGACCAAATTATCATTACCTGTAGATGAGAATGAAATATCCGCCAGCAGTCACAGCAGTGACCGGTCTTTTCAGGCCTAAGAGACATTGACATTTTATCAGAAATTTTGGTCTTACAGTTTTTCTCCATTGCTAAAACACTATAACCAGGCTAAAATTTCAAAACCATAACGTCATTTTTTAAGAAGCACAATCATTTTGCTGAACTAGTAGAACTATAAACACTACTCCTCTGCTTTTCATGAGTCAGATTTTGTTACAGTGCAAAACTCTCACAAATCCCTACATTACTTACACCATGTGATCATATGGAAAGTACTAGCATTCAATACTGTTCACTTAAGTCAGCACAGCTTAGGCTCAATTAGCAAACAATGATCAAGGTGGAAACACTAAGAGTCAAAATTGAACACACATCAATCAGATCCTTCAATAGATAGATAAAAGGGCCTGAATAAATTCACTGAGCTTTGGAACAATGTATCCACAGAAAAATGAAGGAATAGGTCAAGGAGAAGGGAGAGGATGAGGATGGAAAAGAAGGGCAAGGAGACAAGCAGTCTCAGATAAAATTTGAGCCACTTTAGTTGACCATGTACTTGTGCATGAGACTGAGCAAGTACAGCCTTATTTGAATCTTTTCACCGTTCCCTCCATTTTCAGAGCCTTCAGGGAGGAAAACAGATGGATGTACTTACAGTAAGACTGCTCTGTACAGTAACTTTAGTGTGCATACACTGTTGAATATGCTGATGTAATAAAGAAATGCATCAAATTGCTTCCATACAGATAAGACAGATGAATGCCAGGGGTGGATCATGCAAGAGGGTTTTACCCTCACTGTTTGGCTGGGACTAATATAGCCTGTGATGTCGATGAGATTCTCTGGCCTGACCCAAAACAAAGATGGGATGTTGAGGCGGAATAATAAAAAATAAAAAAATGTACAGTTGAATAAAAATGTGCCAATGTTTTTGTTTATGTGAAAATATTTTTGAGGGGAAAAACCACAAGCAACATAACAGTTTTGGGCATATTGTTTTGATTTAATAGCACTGTGTGTCATACTATGTTGTCGTGTGTGTGGGTGTGTGTGTGTGTTTTTGAAAGCTTCTTTGTGATGTCTGAGACAAAAGTTAGTTTTTTTGTTTGAGACAAGAGTGAATGGTTTTAATTGTAGAGCTTCACTTTGACATAAAAATAGGAAGTTTTTTTGAAGAATTGGGTGAGAGGTTATGGATTTGTGTTTATGCCGTTTTGAGAATATGATGCATGTAGGAAATGTGTTTAAAACCTGTATCAATAATTCTAAAAATCCAGAAACCAAAAATTATTTTGATAAGGGAAAAGGGGAATGCATTTCCAACTAAATGTTGATGTATGACAGTACATTCTTTTAAGTTTTGTCATTGTTTTTCTGAGAATTTCAAACATTCAGAACAGCAGGAAACTGATGCTGTTGTTCTCACCATAGGCCGTGAATGGTCCAGTTCTGAATAGTCTGTGGTATGCTGCAACTATTTTTTTTGTTAAGGCTCTGCAGGAGAACAGGGAAAGTTTAAAACTTACATGGTAGCATGACAGTACACAAATGTTTCATTTTATTTAATCTTAAATTATTTAAATAAACGCACATTATATTAATTATACTAAGATTAGCGCACTTAAAAATGCAACAGATATACTAATACTAGTACAATGATAAAATTATATTTCCACAGACATAAACAATGTACACTAAAGACGTACTATGCAGAAACTCCCAGGCCACTGAAGAGTGAGACGCATACAAGTCCAGTTGCATGAGCTGAAAACAGAAATATGAAAGTTGAAAACAGAAGTTGCATTTCTGTTACCAACTCTTACTTTCTCTTTTGGGTGTTGCACATTTATTTGTTAACATGCTGCTGTTATCGCTACACAGTCTCTGTTCCAGTAAAACATTTGGAGGCGGTTTTGCGGACAGACTACACTGTCAGAAAAAAGGTACGAAAATGTACCTTTTTTGTCACTGGGGTTGTACCCCAAGGTACCGTTTTGTACTTTTACAGGTATGGATGGCGCCTTGCATGGCTGACACCGCCGTCGGTGTATGAATGTGTGAGTGAATGGGTGAATGTGAGGCAAAATTGTAAAGCGCTTTGGATGGCCATTGGTCTATGATAGCTCTATATAAATACAGTCCATTTACCATTTATAAATATAGTACAGTGTTGTACCTTTTGAGGTACATTACTGTTCCTTAAGGATCTATTGTGTACCTTTACTAAAATTTAACTGGTACAAAATTGTTCCTTAAGGTACACAATTGGTCCTTAGGGTATAATATTGTACCTCATAAGGTACAACATTTCAATGTGTTGTATACCCATAAAGGTACAAAAAGGTACCTTTTAGGGTACCACCCCAGCGACAGAAAAAGGAACAACTTTGTACCTTTTTTCCGACAGTGTAAGCCCTAGTTATATGTGACATTTAAGTGGTTAAAAAAACACACCTTACAAAAAACAATACATCTTGAACAAAACAATGGCACTGATATATGTTAAGATATATCAGTGCAAGGTGTTTTTAACGTAATGCAGCTTATTCATGCTTTTTCTAGTCTGGGATTAGGAGACGCTCTGTCCAAGAAACCGCCTGTTGAGGTAATACAATCTGTAATCTTTAAAAAATTCAGTAAATCTTACTGTCTCATCGCAGTTTCGTAACACTGGGGTTCATCATATGTAAAGACCCAACCAGTGAACAGAACAGCTGTGCATACCACGAAGATGTGTTTATCTGAAACAATGAACTTGATCAACTCACTCCATGCATAAGAAGAGATTTTACTTTTAGCCTAACTAGTTCTTGCAACTACCCTACTGAAAAATCCAGCTAAGACCAGCATAAGCTGGTTTTAGCTGATATTGCTGGTGTAGCAAGCTGGTCTAGCTGTGTTTTGGTCACTTTTTATGCTGGTCTAGCTGGATTTAGCTGCTCATGCTGGAAGACCAGCTGACCCACCAGCTTTCCCAGGCTGGTAGGACCAGCTCCAGCTACTGCCATGTGGTCTTTGCTGGATTTTCCAGTAGGGTAAATATAGGATTAAATCCTATTTGACCATGTTTAAGTATAGCTTTGGATAAACAGTTTAAGTAGCTTTGAATAAAGAAATGCAGTTAAAGCTTTTGACAAACAGTTTAAGTAGCAGATGCAGCTGAAGTAGCTTTGTATAAACAGATGCACTCATGATTCTTATCACACATGACATTAACAAAAGTATCAAGAGTTTCTTCTCACATTTTTAATGTCTTAATTGTAAATCAATGTAAAAATGTAGAGTCAGTGTAAATATTAGACAGTACTTACAATAGATCATGTTGAGAGTTTGTCACAGAATGTCAGTTCAGTTTCCTAGTGAAATGCAGAAATGAAATAAACCACATTCAAGTGGATGGTCTATCTTCAGCGTCCAGCTAAAAAGAAGTGAAACTGTTATACAAGAATTATTAAAATAAAATCATTATGTTAGATAACAGCTAAAATGCACACAGTTGTATTAAGTTGATCACAGTGCAAAAGTTTGTATTGTGACTGCAGATTGCATCCCATCAGTTAAATGTTATTGTTAAAAACCATCAGATTAATATTTTCTATTTTATAAGAGTTGTAAATGTGTATTGAATCAGCTTGGCTGTTTTCAGAGTTGCCTTTGCCTGACTGAATACTTTTGGCTCTGGTTCAGAGATCTGCAATGAGTGTGTGTCCTTGTAAGGGCCCTGACTACACAAGTATCAACAGGCTTCACAGACAGCGGCATTGAACATGAGACATTTACTGGTAAATATACTGCTCTTCTTCATTTTTTCATCGGCAGCCACATGAAATGCGTAGAGCTCAGAGCAGACAGTATATACTACAAAAATACTTGTGAAACAGGAACTACTTTACAGAACAATAGTTTGGTCATTGTACTGCATGGATTGCTTACAAAACCTGGTCATGAGATAGTATTATCTAGTTTGATATGCACAGATTTTGAACTTTGTCGAGTTCAACTTTGATACAGAAGCAGTGTTGGCATTATAAAGTATGACCTCTAAAGAAAGACTGTCATTCAGGGCTTATCTGATATTGAAGTAGCATTAGCTTTGTGAGCGAACACATTAATGTGGTTGAGCTTTGATTTTGAGCTTTATGTTTATATAAACAAATCGGTTTTTAAACGTGAAATCATTTCACAAACTTTTTATAGGATTAGAGAAAGAAGTGTGTCAAATCAGTTTTCTATACACATTGTATTAAAAGGTCAAAAAGTTTACATGGATCATGTCACTCTCTCCACATTTAGCAGGCGTACATGCAGAACAACACACACACGCTGGTGGTCACTGCAGTAGAAAAGGGGCGGAATCTTTTCTGCCCCACTCACCAGTGCATATCGTGCTCTGATTGGTTCGTTCCAGGTGCTTGTAAACAGCAGCTAAATCTGATAACCCACACGCGGTTGACCTTGGAAAACCATAGAATGTTACATTCTGTCGGCGTTAGACAATTTAGGTCAAACTGTTTGCATTTATTGAGTTATTGGAGACATTGATAAAAATCTGTTTGAGGTTTACAAACATGTTAAAACTTTTAATGGATTATTATTATAAAAACAGTGGTGTGTACTTACTATTCTATTGTTTATTAACTGTGCAAATCATCTTGTTTTATTTGGCTACTTTTGATCAAATATACTTAAAAATAAAGGTGGTACAAGTTCACATCAATGATTCTTAAGTCAACAAATTCTTACCTAATGTCCTGGTTGTTATCTTTTTATAGTCTATACAACCTTTTGCACTACAGATCATTTTTGTGCAACAGAACGGTTATGGATGTTAATAACCTTTGGGTGTTAAAGGTTATTTATGGGACTATACAGCCAAACAAAGAGCATTTTAGGAACCTTTATTTGAGTTTATACTTTAATATGCTTCAGATTAATGTCCTACACATGTAATGAAACTATATTTTGAAGAACACATGTTTAATGTTGTCTATATATTTCTCTTTCGTTTTAACAGAGTCTTCCTCAGCTGGCCTCACGGGCCTTCAGTACAACAGCCCGACAAATGAGAAACAAGGTGCCAGAAAGACAAAAGGTTTTCTTGGTAAGATAAATTTATTGTAGATATAAAATAAATGTATATAAAATATTATATAGAATATAAAATAGGCTACTTGTAATATATGAATCATTTTGAAACTAAGATATGATCATTTAAAAATAGACATTTCGAACAAGAAAACTGCACTACTATCCAAGTCTTAGGCCACCGCCAGCTTTCTTGTTTCAAAATATGACCACCCATGTATATTTTTGGGACCCTAAAACAGATACAAACACACTATACAGGAAATATGTACACAAAATCAGTCAAATTAAACTACTTTCAGAACTAAATGACTTCTGGTCTGAATATTAGTGTAAGCTCTTGGCACTAAGCTCATCTTTATCTCTTTCAAAGAAAATGAAGTTGTGAAGTCATTAGATTAAAATTAGAAATTAGGCCTTTATTTAATTTGAGTCTAAGAGAGCCTGGAGATTCTTGCTTTTGCTTAAAGGGATAGTTCACCCAAAAATGAAAATTCTGTTATCATTTTTCTCACGCTCATGTTGTTATAAACCTGTATACATTTCTTTGTTTTGATAAATGTTTGAGAAAAATTATGAAACATTTTGAGAAATGTTTGTAACCAAACCATTCATGGACCCCATTCACCTCCAATAATATTCTTTATTCCTACTATGGAAGTGAATGGGGCCCCCAAACAGTTTGGTTACAAACATTTCTAAAAATATCTTTCTTTGTGTTCATCAAAACAAAGAAATTTATACATGTTTGTAACAACATGAGAGTGAGTAAATGATGACAGAATTTTCATTTTTGAGTGAACTATCCCTTTAGGTGTACACTGTTAAAAAATGTTGAAGTGAGCGTGCAAGTATAATTAAATTGGTTATGCAAATCATTTAAACCTATAATTTATATTTATTTATATATATATAATAACTTAATTTGTTGAGTTAAAGTAAAATAAAAAATACAAAAAATAAAAGATGATATTTTTCAGTCATTTAATACTTTATACAAATTTTTTGTACATTCTAGTTGTGTTATAATAAAGAGACTGACAATCAACTCTATGTAATCATTGCAAAAACAACAAATGTAATCATTTGAAACTCTCAACTTTTCCTGTAAGTAGTCTACTTGTAGATTTTAAGCAAATTATATTTCAACAGCAAGTACATCTTGCAAAGACATGTTTACAATAAAAGAAAAACAATATGTTGGAAAGCCTGCAGGTAGTCATTTCATTTGGGTGTATAATCAAAGCTAACTACAGACATGAGAAAATAATATTTGTTTAGTTTCAATGACAAGCATTCAGGTTAATTCAGGTAGACTGGGATAGTGTTTGACTTGGATGACTGTCAAAAACTATCCTGAGTTCACACTAGGAAGTTTGATTTTCTGAGTCATGTTATCTTCTTGCCCCTGGCAGTTTATCATCTGGCTTTATTTTTTCAATGTGTGTTTTTTATTTACAGGAGGACAATGGTCTACCTGTCCACATAAAAGGAGGCACCACAGATGTCCTTCTCTATCGTTTAACCATGACGATCACACTTGCAGGTACCATACAAACTACTAGTTTATTGTATACGTTTGTATTTACGTTTTAGCTTTACAATAGTACTATTATGAAATCTTCTCTATTTTTTTGGATTTGTTTAGGCACTGCCTTGTCCTTTTATTGGCTGCTACGGGCCAGTATGCCAAGGGGTAAAGCACATTGAGGACTGATGCCAAAAACTTTCAATGCTGTGTGATATTGTACAGTCCATGTCAAATACAATGAAGAATAAAATTAATACAATGAATCATTTACTGAACGTCTTTTGATCTTTGTATCAATGAAATGAATCATCTGCTTTTAAAGGGGACATTTCACAAGTCTTTTTAAAGGATGTCAAATAAATCTTTGGTGTTCCTAGAGTACGTATGTGACGTTCTAGGCAAAAAATACCATATAGATAATTTATTACAGCATGTTAAAATTGCCACTTTATAGGTATGAGCAAAATGTGCTGTTTTTGGGTGTGTCCTTTAAATGCAAATGAGCTGATCTCTGCACTAAATGGCAGTGCCGTGGTTGGATAGTGCAGATTAAGGGGCGGTATTATCCCCTAATAATATCACAGGGGGAGCCAAATTTCAATAACCTATTTTTCATATGCTTGCAGAAAATGTACTGGGTTGTTCTCTTTCACATTTTCTAGTTTAATAAAAGCACTGGGGACCCAATTATAGCACTTAGACATGGAAAAAGTTTGATTTTGATGATAAGTCCCCTTTAAGTAAAAAAAATAATATAAGCAGACAGGCCATTTCAAGTTTAAACATGTCACTGGTGCCACCTACTGATCAAAGCTAATTACTGCTTTCCAGCTCATGAAACAATAATAAACACCACAACTAGGAATTTCACATTTTTAAAATATATTTTTATATATTGAGTCAGTAGCATTTAATACAAGGCACCTTTGAGGCATCTAATAGCCAGTTTTTTAGAGCATGCATAAGTAATGTATTGTGAGATTTTATTTTTCTAAAAAACAATTCCATAACCAACAATACATAAACAAAACCATAAATAGAAACAGATTTCAATGATAAAATTCCAGTTTCAATCATTTTCACTCATCACTACTTCACACCCAAGACTTAACCTTCACAGTAATGCAAGAAATCTTATCATGTGATCACCACACTTTAAACAAACATGACATTTTTCACATGCTGCCTGACATTATAACATTAAATTAAGTACTTTAATCATTACGTCTTTCCCTTGCAAAAATAACCTGCTGCAAATTTAGGAAAATAAATAAAAACAGTGCAATTTAGTAAAATGAACAACATTAAGACACAGAATGTAAAAATACAATACATTTGTCAGTGTGTGGTCATGTAGAGATTAGCAGTGCATTAAAAATCGATTCCATGATACTGTATTGTGCTCTAAGGATTTTCCCTGCATTTCCATAAACATAGAGATGAATTAGAGGCTGGAGAAGCTATCCCACGATGCTTTAGCGCAAGAAGCGAATGCTCATCTTGTGATCAATGTTGACCTTCTCCAGCGACTAATTCAAAAAATCAAAACATGTTGAAACACAGGTTTCTATTAAAACTGCTGCTATTAAACGTGGAATATTTTGCAATACCTTGCGAAACTCCTCAAAAGATATGGTGCCATCTCCGTCTAAATCCGCTTCCTGTATCGTGCGCTCCGCTATGCTGTCCAGTTGCTCGTCTGTCACCTGCATTTCCAGCATTCCCCGGAGAACCTGTCAATCATGCTCAGCTGTCAGTCATATTCAGTTGGTCAAAAGTTAATATACAAGACAGCAGGATAAAGTTATGTCATAATAATAAACATTCTGAAGACTACTACTAACCTTTAAAAGATCATGTCTGGAAATCTTGCCATCCTTATCCAGGTCATACATCTGAAAGACGACTACAGGAATGAAGTCAGACACAGATGCATGAGTATTATACTAAAGGAATTACTCACATATCTAACATACATCATGGTACTTTCAAGATTACTGTGGTACTGCATAACCAAAGTACCACAGCGGCACCATTGTACTGTTTACAAGTTTCTCTTTTCATTATTCACAAAAAAGAAACTTTCGATTAATATTTTACAACCATTTAATTATTCATTTGGCACATAGTTGTGTAATATGCAGGATACTGTACAGTCATTACTGTACAATAAAACCCATTAAGTAAATGATGCTATTACGAGTTTACATTATGGTCTTGATTACTCTCTTGTTTTTCTTGTTTAATACGATAATGACCAGCTAATGGCACATTACACTTGCATAAGCCATACACTCTACCAGGTTAAATGCAAACTACACAAAGTATACTAACATACATTTAAGTTTGTTGATCCTGCTATTGATGGGTTCAGACGAATTGGGCTCTTTGGGTCGGTTCTTGTCCACAGGTCGGAAATGGGCGAGGATCCTCACAAAAGTCTGGAAATCCACAGTTTCCCTCCTGAGGGTGACATTATTACTTACAACTACAAAATGCAACATAAATGTAATTTTGGATACCAAAATAGTACACCGTGAGAAATTAAATCATGCATTAGTTAAATCTATACTTGACTAACATGCAAATTTGTATTGGACATGTATGAAAAACACATAAGAGTTCAAAATGCTTTGAGGAATTATATACTTTTTATATTTTTTATTCATAATCTTTCATTACTTCTTCCCACATTTATTAAAACTCTTATGCATTTGCAAGATCCTAAAAAAACAACTTATGGTGCATCAATCTATCTTTTATTACTGGGATAAAACCCATAACTTTTGTGTTGCTAATGCAATGCTCTATCAATTAAGCTACACGAACTATGCATTTATATTAATAATGTTTATTTGTGAAAATTCAGGCTTTGTACAAAAGTGATAATGGTCTTTCTTGAAAACTTCAATGTGAGCATGAATTTGTTTCTTCTCTTTCACAAAATACTAATAGCTCGTGCCCAGATTGACTCACCCCGGGGGAAAGAAAGCATCTATTATTCTGTCTCCTATGGGGTTCATTGCCAGTCCCTTTATCTCTCCAAAATCCTGAGGACTTTGTAAAAATGAGAGAGAACAATAAGCAAAACATGTTAGATCTAGAAAACGATCCACATTTTGCAATCCATGAGCCAGCTTAAAGGATGAAACATCTCACCAGAGGTGACCTTTCTTCTCTCTATCCAGATATTTGAAGCGGTCGTGCAAACGAATAATGTGAGCAGAGGAGACTGGAAAAGAGAGACACATGATATCATATTGTAAAGGGACAATACATGCTTATATTGCATTAGGGCTCAATATACAGATAATAACTCATCAGTATGCATTATATTGGTTTGACATTAAAGCCATGTAATTTAATTTTGTGTTTACAAATTATTTTTAATGAATGTATTTATAAATAGCCAATGTGTCTACAGACAGACAATATGAACAAAGTATTACTAGATTGCATCTGGGAAACTAAAGTCTACCAGTAACTAAACACCTGTCACTGTCAATCTAACAATATTAACTAAACAACTATAATCCTAAAAGAAACGCTGCATCGACTACAAAAATAAGAAAACAAGTAAATAACTATTGTTACTTACAGCCAGTTTCTTGCATTAACTCCTCGAGTTTTGGGATTTTTAGTTGGGTGGAGTACGTCAAACCCATTTCACATAGTTTCATGAAGTCCGATATCGACACATACTACATATCCACAATTTAAATACCAATGTCCAGAGAAATGAGAGAAAAATGCGCGAAAACTAAGCCATTAAGGCATCAAAACAACATGCAAAAAGTTGCAGAATGTTAACGGGATGGGCGTTATTTCTGCATGATCAGCATAGACCGCTGTTGACACTGCCTGCCGCGGTGTTGCCAAATCTGCTGTTTTATATCGAAATCAGACTGTTTTAAACTATTTTCCTAAACATCTCTAAACAAAATTCTGGTTAAAGATTTGACAAAGTTTATATAATAAATTTTACTGGAATGCTGCCAATCAAAGGGTAAGTATATTTTAAGACTGTGTTTAGGTTTTTTTAATGTAAAGTGCCTTTCAAGTAAAAATCGAGTAGTGCATAAAAATGATTATAAAAATATATTTTATATATTGGAGTATATTTTGAGTTTTGGTATTTTGCACAGGGTCATTTTGATAGTTTTTGTTACGCAAATCTGGCAAGGGCGGCGTTTGCGTATGGCAGGGTATGGCAGTTGCCATACCCTAGCATTCAGACAAAACACCAGAAATCAACAGGCTATAATGAAGCTTATTAAAAATAATGTTAAATATTTTCAGTAGAACATATCTGAACATTGGTACATCACTAATATGGATAATTTACGCGTGTGCTCGACTTCATGCTATAATACAGGAACCGACATGTGGATGACATCAACATGCCGCGAGAGCGGTCTGAAACCAAACTCTTCCGATGATTTCTCGCCTCACCCTCGCGGTACTTTGATGTCATCAACCTATCGTTCTTGCAGCGCAGCTTGAATTGTGCAGAAGGTTTCATGATGACCGCTGTTGTTATAATCTTTATTTTCGCAAGTAAACTCCTTTTTTGTTTTAACATTCAAACAGACTCACGGTTCTCCCACACACTCGCGCAATGCATATTGCATACATTATTCCAGAAGTTAAATGATTTGTTCTCTGTGGATAAATAAACATGTTCTCTTACATGTTCTCTTGAAATTGTAGCAGTCGAAGTGAATTGTATTATTTGCGCGCGTTTTTGAATATGGCGACTTGTGGAATTAAAACTGCACGACGACAAAAGGTAAGACTTTTCTGCATTTAGCCCTGTTTTACTAAGAGTTTTATAGTGTTTAAGTCTTAGTTGGTTAGCTGGCTGGGTTAACGTGTGCTCTATCACATCATTAAAAGTCTTTATTGTGTTTTATAAGTGTTTATTGGCGGCTGTCATGACAAGATTTGTGAAGGGATGTTACAGTTTTGATATTATCTTGTTTTAGTTTATCTGTTACTGGAGTTGCACAGTTAAGAATTATTATTATTATTATTATATATTATTATGCTATTTTTGTTTTTCATTTGTATTGCTTCCGTATTGTTGTCAGTAAGTGGATCCGTGCAATCAAAGTATGATTTTATACAAGTTGGTGGAATTTTGTACACACATGGATATAATGTGTTTTCATAGATTCGTTATTTGAATGGCCTTCTTGTACGAAGAAATTTTGCCATACCCTAGGTTTTCGTGAAACGCCGCCACTGAAATCTGGCAACCCTGCTTCCTACTCGGGATATCACCATAGGATATCGCACACTCTCCCCCTCCAGTGCCTGCACACTAATGACGCTCGGAAAGTATGTTTGTGTATGCCTGTTTATTTTTGTAGATACGTATTTGCTTGTTTAAAATTTGCATTTTTATTTAATAATAACAGCATAGTTTATATGTATACACATATGTTGGATGGCTAACTGTTTTGTACAATATATTTAGAATCGTTTCAAAATAACATAAAGCACGATCACGCAAATTTAAACTGAATTGTTTGACCGTTCTCGGATTAAAAAACATTTAAATATAAGTACTGACAGTGAAAAGTCCTAGGGCTAGGGGAATGTTGTAAGTTATGTGGGAATGTTCGTGACACTCATACATATCAGCGTTTTTTTTACACTTGGTGGCGCCAAACTCTCACATTTCAGATGAATGTCCATACGCCAGTCCAGGGTCAGAGTTAGAAATCGCCAAAGAAACAGTTCACATTGTGATGTATTTTTAAATCTTATATCCACATACAAATACATACACACGAGATGGCATGTGCGGATAAACAGTGTGTGGAGATTCTTTCATCTGCAATGAGAGCTCCCATTTTTCATTTCCTTGTACACGAACATTTGAGGTGAGTTTGTGTCCTGGACTTTTCTGATGTGGTTATTTGTAAAATAATTTAAATGTTCCCAAAGCCAAGTAACAATTCTTACTGATTTCACACTCAAGGACACACTAAAATTCCTAACAGGGGAATCTTATATTAATGCATCACAGTTAGTTAGTTAGTACAATGAATGTCAACTGACCAGTCTGTGTTTGGGATGTGACGTTATGTGGAGTATGGGTACTTTCTTGTCGTGTTTTGCATTCTTTTATGTTAAGGACAAATATGTATGAACCAGACATGTGCACTCAAGCCTTCAGTGCACCATATTAAAAAAGTAGAAATGCAAACGACGAGTTGATCATTTACTGTAATGTCCTTTACATACAGCAATGATTAAACATGGAATATATAAGGTTGGTAGATTGCCAAGTAGGATGTTTGCATGCACAGAGGAAGCATGTATGATGTATCAGCACCTTATCATACAGCTAAATTAATTAATAGACAATAATAGAAATAGCAGAAAACACCAACAGTACCTTGACTACAATGGCTAAGTTTAGGTTTAGGGTTTTACCATTGACCAGTACACAAAGCACATGCTACATATTCAAGCATACCACATTGGGCCTGAAACATATTATTGATCTAATGGATCTTTAACATGGGGTCCGGGGCTCCTTGGGGGTCCGTGGTGGTATGACTTGAATTCAAATTAGGAATTAAACAAAAAATGCATTAACAGGCTTATAAAATGCTTGATTGAAATAAAGGTTCCCATATAAAATGAAAAAAAAAACTTTCCCGTTAAAATCTTATCAGTAACCATCATAAAGTAGGTAAATCAAGACCTAATTTAATAATGTAAAGGGGTCTTTGCTCCTCCTTTCTATACATTAAGGCAGGGGTGCCCAAACTTGGTCCTGGAGGGCCAACCTTGTATTAAGGGGTGCTTGGCCTATAAAGGTTGAAGACCTCTGATCTAAAATAAGGGTCTTCAACAGGGACACCTAGTGGGTTTGATGAGATACAGCAAGAGGTCCATCAATAATTGTTTTATGTTAAACTAGAGTAGTTAAAATTTAGTATGTAAATGTAAATAAAAAACTTAAAAAAATTAAAAAAATTGCTTAACTTCAGGCAAAGTTAAAGTACAGCTAAATCTTTTACATTAAAATGTATAAAGTAAAAATAAAATGTAATAATTTATTGAGCCTACATGCGCACCAATAATGATCATTTAAAGGCATGGAAATAAGCATCACAATAAAGTATGTATATGTTATTGTATACCAGGTTAAAATTGCAACACTCAGGTTTATTCAGGAGGGTTCCTGCTCTTTCCTTCTGTCCACCAAAACGTTCCTAGTTAAGGACAATATTGTGTAAACACTCACAATATTTTTACTTTTTTAATGTTAACATGCTTAACTATTGTGCATTCCTTTATGTTGTTACTAGTTTCTGCCATTATAATATACAGCGGATACCCAGGACTTTCGTTCTTACAATGTGGAAACAAATACGTGAAAAACTTGGAAACACCCATACAGTTGTTGTGAAAGGCCTGCATTGCTCAGCAACTGTTTACTTCAGATATTTATCTAAAAGCATAACAGTGTTGTAAAATCCCGTCCTTTGTTTACAATAGGCCTTGTCCTGATGTGCACGATGGCGTACAATCAAAAAACATTAGGGTTTGTAATATGCATTGTTTAAACAACGTTAATGATTGTGGAACATTTGTTTTGCTTGTGCTTCATCCCAGGGCCGTGTGTCATTACTTACAATCAGGAATGTCCCATCTACATGTGTATGGCGAATGTATCTGCAGAAACAGGTGAGATTTTCCTGAGAACTAATGTGATGTTAGTGAATATTCGCCACATTGTGCATGCCCAAGAATGTATTTACCACAACTTTTTTCTATGCCATTCCTTAAGTCTCACTTCCTCAAATTGTCATGCATTACAATATTTACTTTATTTATTACATCATTTCATATTGAAGTCATTGTAGTAAGAATTAAATAGTAAACAAATCACACCTACGAATTACTCATACTGAACTTTAGTTATTCTTCTCATCGAAAGCAAATACAGTAAGTCATTACAATTGCACAATGAAGCTACTACAGCAACCTTTGACCTGCTACCGCGGATCCTGCAAAACCGTGACGAAGTGAAACCGTAGATCTAATTTTACAAAGAATGGGCTCATGTTGGGTATTAAGGGAAAGCCTGCAACTGTTAACCTGATGAACGCTCCTTTAGTTCTTTCCATAGGTTTTAATTCCTGTAATCCACACCTCTTACTGTTTTAGAAATGAAAGTAGTTAGATTGATTGATAGTTTTTAAACATGATATTTTACGTCTACATCACAAAGGCCATTATCATAACATAATACACACACAATGCCAATAAATACAGCGACTGTAATAATGAGAATCACCTTCCCGCTTTAAACTCCTGCCTCCCCCATTACTTTTATTTTTCGTAAACTATTAACTCAGTAGACTTTTTGACAAGAAAGTGCATTGTAAAATAGAAAAAAAAAATGGTGAAAGCGAAAGCTTGCTAAGTTGTGGGCACCTTGCCAAAATGGAAAGGACATATTTCCGGTCTTTTAAACCTTGACCGTTTTAATGCTGTAAAAAAGAGCACACATTGTCCTTTGTGTGTCAGAATGCAGAATTTATCTTTAAAGGTCTCTTCAGTAAATGGCTTTGTTATTTTTTGGGATATTCCAAGAGCGACCAAAACAAGAGAAGAATGTCAAAAATATGTTGGTACTTTTACCAGTAGTTTGCATTCAATAGATGCCACTCGTGAGGGGAATTTGTGGTGTGAAATGTTAACCTTTACCATGATGATAAACATATACCATAATAAACAAATACCTGTGTACCACTTGGGTATTTTGGGTATTTTATCCTGACGTTCACAGACACTTTGATTGTATCTCTGCACTCTAAAAGTGGCTGGGTTATTTTTGACCCATAATGGGTAAATATTGGACACATTGCACACCGCTGGGTTAAAATTGACCCAATGCTGGGTTGATTTAATCCCAACTGCTGGGTTATTATACCCCATGGTCGCATAACAACAACCCAACATTGGGTTATTTTAACCCAGCATCGGTTTATTTAACCCAGCATGTGTTCTGTCCAATATTTACCTATTATGGTAAAAAAAACTCAGCTATTTTTATAGTGACACTTAGTTGTGAAAGGTGTGCGATTAACCCAGAGTTGAGCCCAGCCTTTTGGGTTGTGATTTACCCTACTGTATGTTGGGTTTTTTCAACCCACAATGCTGGATTGTTTTAACCCATTGTTGGATCAAATTTATTTTTATTTATTTAATTTAAGCCAGCAGCTGGGTTTGTCTCTTTTTGTCCAGCATTTTTTAAATGAAGTTTTTGTGCAGAACCTTTCCCCTAAAACAAATAATACTCACCTGATGACCTTTGTAAACCCAAACAGGTGTCATTGAAACCGAAACTGCACAACTAAGAGATTGGCTCAGTTTCAGTTTCAGTGACACCAGGTTTATTCATTTTAAATTAACCTAGCAAATATTTTTATTTGACCCAACAATGGTATAAATCAACACAGCATTTTTGGTTGAAACACCCAGCACTCGTCTGTTATTACCCCATGTATTATTATAACCACCTTGAAGTGTACATTATTTTCAAAATTTTGAATTCAATTTTTAAAACTTTTTAAATTCAAAAGCCCTTTGTCAATTATTTCTTACTTAAATATTAGTGTTATATGTCAGGTGATAATCACATAGCATATACCTCATAACATTATTTTCCAAATTCTCAAAATATCCCAGTCGACCTCCACTAATTTTACAATAAACATCCAATGCCAAATGATCCACTTTATCCGCCAACTCAATAACCCACATCTGACCTGGCAGGGTTTTACATCAGGTGATTACGAGACATGAGTACAAACACAATTACATTTTTATAAACATTAATAATAAAACTGATTAGACAACCTGATCTCACGAATTTCCGTGGCATAGTCACGGAATTTTTTGTTAATTTTTCCGTGGCATTCTCACGGATCTCCGCATATTTCCGGACTTTCTTTTCCGTGGCATTCTCACGGATTGGTTACTCAACTGTTTTGTCCTATTTTCTTACCATTGTTGCTTTGGTTTAGGGTTAGATTTACATAAAATGACATCCTTACCCAAACCCAACTCTAGCAACGCCAGGTCACAATTGATTAAAGTTTAGAAAATATAAAAGAATACATCAGATTAAATAGTATAAACCTATACTTAAATTGACATCCTAACGCAAACACCAAATCTTACCCTAAACCGAAGCAACAATGGTTTGAAAATAGGAAAAAGCAGTTGAGTAACCAATTCGTGAGAATGCCACGGAAAAGAAAGTCTGTGGCAGGGCCACGGAAATATGTGGAGATCCGTGAGAATGCCACGGAAAAATTAGCAAAAAATTCCGTGACTATGCCACGGAACTTTGTGAGATCATGTTGGATCCGAAATCAGTGAAAACCAAACCGATCATTTGTTCGCTTTAAGTTGAACACCCCCTGGTGGCAGCCATCAGAGTTTTAAAACATTTGCTTAAATTATGTGCTTTGTCCAATTTGATACATGCTCCAAACCAATGATTCGAAACCAAAGATTTGTAAAGGTTTTGAAGTTTCGAAAGCGGCCATCACTAGTTAAATATCACTCAACAACTAGGTCCATCTTTGTTTTTACCGTTGCAAGCAAAAATCCGTTGGAGGAAATGCAACACTGATTGTTTTTGACCTGACGGGAGGGGTTTTAGCAGACCAATCACAGCTCTTGTGGTCCCCGTTATAAAATTTTTGGGGGTGTGTGTGTCAAGTGTAGCTTTGGTGTAGGTCCTATGCGAAGCTATTAGTCGCCCTTTAGGAACTAAAGATGAATTATTTTGATGTTGTATAATCTTGATAAATTGCAGAATATTATCACTTTAAATAAATTCTATTGTTTGCGATCAATGCCATCATTAAATTCCTTTCTAAAGTAGAATAAGTCTGTCCCTCTGCAACATGGTTTGTATGGGATGTTTTTAAGCAGGTGATTCAAAATCTTTAGACGTAGCAATCTACAATGTTGTATAAACAAATATTTAGCCAAGAATAATTATGGTTAATACATTTTAGTAAAAGATCATCGTTATTTGAAATTATCATAACAAAAGTAATGCCATTTTATTATGGATTTATTATGAATTTGAAATCTAAAACCATCCATCCATTTACTAAATCCACTGTCTAAATAGAAGCCTTTCCCAGTATCTTTGGCCACAGGCAGGGTACATTGTGGACAAAATATTTTTAATTATTAATGATTATAAAAATATTTGGTAAGTCATTTACACACAGCCAATGTCAGTGTTTAAAAATAAAACATACAGCACAAATACTTGATCTCATAATTACCCAAAAAAAATGCAACATTCTTTGTTGTTGATGAAGGGGGTGTTGGAAATACAGAAACTAAGAGTGAAAAGCCCTTTTCCTCTGACTTATTTTATCACAAAATCATAGTGAGAAAAAAAGTCTGAAAGCAAAACATTTTCCACTGATCATAGATTTGGGAAAATTGCTTATCCGATTTCCCTTCTCATTGAATGTAATCACAACCAGAAGGTATTTACATTTTTGCTCAAATTTAGAGTATTATATAAAACAAATGTTAAATCTCCTGATGTTGACATATTAATGGTAAAAAGATAGAAATAGTAAATAAGCTCAATTATCTGTGTATTACACTGGACTCAAATCTCAATTTTTAAAAATATGTAAGAAAATGGTAAGGAATATTAAACACATTATGGCAAACTTTATGCATCCTAAACAGAGATAAAAAAAATTTGATTAAAAAACAAATCATTTTCATTCTTGTAGGATCATAGAGAAACATAATTTTTGAAACGTTGACAATTTTAGACTTTATTCAAGTTTGTGTATAGTTCATAAGATCCTAAATGGTCTGGCTCCTTCTGTATTACGTGACTTTATTAATCTTCACTGTGAATCACTTATAAGTTATTGCCTGGTTCCCTTTCTCCGTTCCGCATTTGGACTATCATCTTTCACAGTGAAAGCCACTAAACAGTGGAATGCCCTGCCAGAGGCTATTAAAGGGTGTGAAGCTCATGGTCTTTTAAAATTGAAGTTAAAATCTTTTTTTAAATTGAACCAATTATAACCACTGAGATTGTTGTAGTTAAACTGATCTATTTATTTATGTTTTTTATGGCCCTGACAGTATTTGTGTATCATGTATGTATTTATTGTATGTGAACATAGGTATTGTCTGTGTAATGTTATCTTAGCGTTGACCTGCCTGGAGGACTATGGATGAAAATTAACCTTTGGCTAAATCCAGTACAATACATGAAATGGAATTGTGCATGGTCCCATTATAAAAAAAAAAGAAAACAATGACAAGATTAATGCTAGATTTGATAACTGTATTACTCAGAAATCAACAATATTGTATAATTCCTGCCCCCTTTCGCCCTAGTCACCACATTGTAATCTTTCAATCTTCACCTTCCTAGAAACATTTAAGAGCCATCAAAACAGGAACATCCAGCCATAAAAAACGTTTCTTCCTCCGGGTATGATTGTGATAAACAATAATATAACAACCATGATTTATAGATATGCACCTTGACCTCTTTTTTGTATTACAGTATTACGTATTTGCTTTTATTAAACACATATGTGGAAATCTTTCAAATAAGATGTGGGTAAAAACCCAGCCAAAATAAAACCCATTTTATTTGTGATTAACTGTGTGAAAATATAACTTTGATATCTTTAAAATGGACTTGATATTTAATATATGAGTGAGGTCATGTGAAAGATTGAAATCAGATCATTATACGATTATGAGACTTTAGGCCATGGTCATAGATATAAAAATAGGCACATTTTTGTTTAGAGGCATCTGACTAATATGCCTAAATATGGTTAAAGAGTTGGATAAATTCGCTCGGGTTTAAGAGGGAATTTCCATTCACTTTGATACTATCATTTTTGTGCACAGTATTTAACTAAATGCATTGTTCAAATCAAGCCATTCAAAATGACACAGCTTCCTGTTTACATTTTTAAGGAAATATTGGTCATGTACTGCAAGGTCCTAATTGTGAAGATATAAGCATTACGCATAAGAAATTAAGGGGGACTCTCTGGACTTTTTTTACAGTGTACGAGATTTGCAGGTGTGATAAAAAATTTTAATCAATAGCTATAGCAATTTTGCAAGTCAGTAACCAGATATTTTAGCCGTTATTCTCTGTAGATTAGCTATTCAACAGGTTTACAGGAACTTTATTTCCTGTAAATTGATGGAAAGAGTACAAACAAACGTAGTTTTGCTTTCAACAAACAGTCAGATAATAAACATCATGCAGTGTTTTTATTTATATCTAAACATGTTCCACAAGGAATACACAGGACTTGTGTATCCTGCTTTCGGTTTTGTTTCGTCCTATCGGCATGAATTCAAATAACTTTATTGTAAAGTCACCTCTCTCTCAGAAATCACAGCTGTGGCATTCAGGTTTGACATCAAAATAACCGACCACGCATGATTCTTTATCTGCCACACACAACAGAGACGTTTACCTGAAACGGATTACCAACGCATTTCCAAAGAAACTTTTTATGATCTTTCCAAAAAGGGTAGCCATTTCCAATTTAAACAGACATTCACATTTGACATTTTAATGATTTTCAAAATAATGAGGTGATGCAGAAAGAGATTTTGATCCTGTAAATATCTGCATGTCATCTTTTATTATCTGTACATCAGCTCTGACTGACACATTTTTGACCAGAAAAGCTGCTGGTGGTATTGTGCATGTGGCCACAAGGAATCATAAGTATATTTTAAATAAATATATTTTATTTATTACATAATGTAGAATGCTTTATGTAGAAAATAGTCAATGAGATCTATTTAAATGATGTTGCATTATGCAATGTGTATTCTTTCCGGGCATGTCTCTATTAGCCGCCATTCAGAACGAATGCATCAGACGGCGGTATATTGTGTCACTCCTCAGCAAACAGGATTAAAGAGAACAGCGACACAATATCACTATTGTTCATGAAACGTCACTTGACTGATCAGCAGACTGAAAGCTGCTCTTCAGTTCTGTATAAAGTTGATAATGATATAATTGCTCTGCATAGCACTGATTTGATTGGACGTGGTGCTGGTCACATAGATAGGAGACAGAACGTACAGTGTACTTAAAGTCTAGAACCTTTCATTGGTTTCTTTGTTTACAAAGTACTCAAAGACCATTGAATACAATTAACTAAACACTGATGACAGCTGGTCATTATTCAGCAGGTGTCTGTCTGTGTGTTAATACTTTTCAGTTTCATTGCTGCACGACACTTCCATTCAGAACAGAAGTACAGTTAGGCTACAGTAGATCAGTTAATATAATATCAGCAGAGCAAATCTAGGAGGTGTCTCTTTAGTCTAAGAATGATTAGCCAGGCATTTCCGAGAAACATACAGCCTTTCTCACAAAACCCCTTTGAAATTCTCGCCTCAATGTGTGCATTATGTTGCCAGATTTATCATCAATATTTGAATGTGGGAAAAAAAATCAAAATATCAAGGAAATTGCCTTTAAAGTTGTTCAAATGAAGTCCTTAACACTACATCCCTAAAAAAAATAAAGTTTTGATATATTTACGATGCAAAATTTACAAAATATCTTCACGGAACATAATCTTTATATAATATCCTAATGATTTTTTGGCATAAAAGTAAAATCTATAATTTTGCCCCATAAAGTGTTTTTTGGGATATTGTATACCTGTGCTACTTAAAGGCGGAGTGCATGATTTTTGAAAAAACACTTTGGAAAAGGCAGTCGGGCCGACTACCAATTTACATAGTTGCCTGGGTTGCGTATGTATGGGGCAGGTCTATCAAAAGAAGGTCCAGATTCTGTTGGGGTAGGGACGTGTTTGTTTAGTTGATTTCAAATGTCAATATTGGCTTTCAGAGAGCATTTTTCAAAAATCATGCACCCCGCCATTAACATTCACGACGTAATATATCTGCAAACTAGACTGAAGTATAAATCAGGGAGCGTCACTATGCTGAAATCATCCAGCAGCATAACAGAACAGCGAGTCACGCACTCTTTTATGATCTTATCGTAAACAAAAATGCACATGCTAAGTTTCTCGAGAGAAAAATCACGGATTAACAGCAAACTTCAGACGCTGCTGCAAAAATAAACTATCATACTTTGAATACGTCACGTGTCTTTATGGGATCTTTATAAATACACGCACAGATTCCAAAAATGCTTTGCAGTGTGAAAGAACCAAAAAAAGTTTGATTCCCGGACAAATCGTGGACGCTTTTTCAGTGTGTTTCTCATAATATCTGTGTGATAAGGGTTTCATTTACACAACATCCTGTTTTGTTTGCATGGTTTGTTCATTCAAAAAAACATTCATGTGATTTTAAATGATCAAAACACTGCCATAAACACTATTATTCCTCACTTGAAAGTAAACTAACCATTGTTTAGATTTCACTGCTGATGAATGTAGGCATTATAGGTCATTAGTCTTTCCTGTTTGCATTTGTTGTAATGATTGCAATACAGCAGATGCTTATTTGGTAACTGGGAGACATGAGGTCAACACTTTAACTTGAATTAAACAAACATATGTCTAAACAGAAATCTCATGTCCACATATTTAGAGTTCTTTTGGATTTGTATTAAAAGTCATCGGCCATATTTGGGACATGTTTTCCAGGAGGTTGGAGATACTTTTGAATCTCTGTTAAATCTACGTAGTCTGTTTTTTGTATTTTATATCATAAAATTTCCATGACAGTTTTTGCTGTACTGGTCCCCATATAGTACCTAACATTGTGAATGTTTTTCTTGTATTTTGGCCTACATGATCTACCATAGAAAATCTTGCTAAGGTGCACATTTATTTGCATTGCACATTTATGATATAGACTTTTTTGCCATCTGCTAAATAAATTAATAATGACACATATTACATTTTAACCACTAAAATGTAACCCCTATGGTGTGCCCACTGTTGATCAGTATCAGGTGCCTTAGTGCCTTCATTTATCCATTCGAGTATTGTAATGTATTGTGATTTCTTATGCCCAAAATTGTACAATAGGATATTAAGTAAATATATCATATTACATGAAGATATTTTGTAAATTTCCTACCGTAAATATATAAAAATATATTTATCATTAGTAATATGTGTTGGACTTCATTTGAACAATCTTAAAGGCAATTTTCTCAATATTTAGATTTTTTGCACCCTCCAGATGTTTCAGATTTTCAAATAGTTGTATCTCTGCCAAATGTTGTCCAATCCTAACAAACCATACATCAATGGAAAGCTTATTTATGCAGCTTTTCTATAATTCAAAACAAAAAATGACCCGTATTACTGGTTTTGTGGTCAAGGGTCACAAATAGTATTCAAAATTCAAATAAGTGTGTCCCAAATGGTGTGCTTTTATTAAGAAGTCTATGGACAACTACCATTTAAACTTTTATTATATAAACTGCACAGTCAGAACAAATGGTCCCTATCTGTCACTAGGGTGGTACCCATTCAAAAAGTACATCTTTGCTTCTAAAGAGTTCATAATATTGTCTTAAAGGGACATTTTTTTTTTACCAAATGTATACATAATTGTACCACGTTATAGGACTTTTTAAAGTGTACTGCCCCATGCAGTCACAACTTGGGATCAGTTTATGTCCATTTGTTTCTGACAGTGTATTTCATTTAATGAATTTCAATCCACCCACAGACTTCAATTATTTTGCACCAGGTTACACATGCTTTTGTATTAACATTTTTTTTGAGATATGTTGGCAAACAATTGATACGCATCACATTCAAGTCCATATCCTTTACATACCATCAGGATGCATTTGTTGGAAGTTTAGTCTGGCCGTATCTAAAACAATAATGATTTACAGCAACATCCTTCAAAGGATCTGCAGGCATTAAATATGATCACAAGACAAAATCCCAAAAATCCTTATCATTAACACATCCTACCCCTCTTTCTCATTATCTGCTGCCTGCTGCTGTTTTTCCCTATGCATCCTGTTTTCCCTGTTTGTACAAGTTAAACAGGAGTACAGAAAGCTGGCAGTCTTACTGCTCCACTTAGTGGACCCGATAAAGGGGGTGGCACAGTGCCAATGCATCAACACCAGACGCCTGGACCTTTTTGCCAAAAGGACATTCCATACATTTTTTCCATTATTTGTGCAAATAAGGAAAACGCAACATGAACTTATGTCCAGGAGACTGTAACTTTTGAAAAATGAATACAAATTAGTAATCTTGTAAGTTTAAAGGGTCACTAACCTAGGTGTTTTCAGCAATATAAAATAGTCTCTGCAGTTGCGTAGCGTCTGGGCATGCAGGGTATGCACGTGCAAATAGGCCCGGGCCAATAGGGGGCCCGTCCCTGGGCCTGCCCCAGCTTTTAATAAAAAAATTTTTTTTCAAATTACATTTTATTTGTGGCCGCAATAAATATATTTTTGTATGAACATCATGTGTAGTGATTTCTTATTTCTCTGTAATGTCTAATTTCTCCGTCATTTCTTGTTTGAGTTTATTTATTTTTTTTGCACGCGATGGCTGCCGTAGACTACTACGCCATCATTTTTTTACATGACGCATTGCCGCGCCAAAAAAAAGAAAACAAAGTGTGAGAGGTTACTATAGCGGCTATCTACATGAACATTAAAGCGTAACTAAACCCCTGGTCAGAGCCTGACTCCACCCACTGGCAATATTTGAAAAATGCAAGAAAAGTGGGCAGATCCCAAGGAGATAGAGGGGATGAACTAAGTGTGTGATGAGATCGTAACAAGGGCGTGGTGAGCTTGAATCTGCTTACTTCACGAGTCATTTTTTGGACCCACCATCCAATAGGAAAATTCAGCTGTAGTAGCCACCGTTCAACCTGAAGAGGGCAGCACTCAGACGTTTTTAAACCATATATTGTAGTATTAAAACACTTTACATCCAAATGTCAAAAAACTTACTAAAATCAATGAACAGCACTAATAAAGCATCATTCTTACAGATCATTAACTAAAAAAAGTTGGTTTAGGGTTCAGTTACTCTTTAAGGATGGACAAATATAAACATAAAAGTGGGGCCTTATAGAGAAAAGAGAAGGCAGAAAAGTTTTTCTTTATTTAAATCTACCCTTTAACCTGATAAGGAACACTGTGCCGTACACGGCACACCCCCTCCCTTGCACGTGAGGCTGCATTACGTCATTGTAACTTTGAAGCATTAAATCTTCAAAATATACGGTCATGCGGCACATCGTTGTAAAGCTTAGACTTTCGGGATTCCAATAAGCGCACACAGAAAGCATAATATGATTTTTAGCAGTCATAAAACTGTAATCTAGTTGTTAGTTACCTGAACCGGGCGGCGCCGATTTAGGATATTTACTTACCTTCAAAATCTTTCCTTTATCCGCTTCGGTAAAATTGTCCATAACAAATTGTTCATAAATCCCCAAAAGTCCAAGGAAATGGAATATCCAAGCCTTTTAATCCAAAACGATTTGTTCATCTCACAATCTTGACGTTTCTGACCGAATTACGATATAAATAGTGTATCGTAGTCGTTAGTCGTTAGTCTGTTAGTGAACAATAAGTTCACTAACAGACATTCGTTCGAATCTCACTTTTCATTCACGATTTATAATGAATATATTCGGATGTCAGGTTTATTGTGCAACATCTGAGGAACAAATGCGCCCCCTTGTGGATTTTCAGCCGTTCCATAAGAGGCTACAGTAAAAAAGTAAAGTAAAAATATTTGACTACCTTATT
This sequence comes from Paramisgurnus dabryanus, assembly GCF_030506205.2. Classification (NCBI taxonomy): domain Eukaryota; kingdom Metazoa; phylum Chordata; class Actinopteri; order Cypriniformes; family Cobitidae; genus Paramisgurnus; species Paramisgurnus dabryanus. Next base: position 27,195,891 of record NC_133344.1, on the reverse strand, counting down.
AAAAGTATATGTTGTTAACAGACCTGCGCACCACAGTTAACAGTGCCAACGGGCAAGGTTGGGGGGGGGGCTTTGGCTTAAGGGGGCCCATAAATTTTTTTTGCATATGGGCCCGGGACTGACTTTCTACGCCACTGAGTCTCTGGTATCCCCAGAATGTGTCTGTGCAGTTTTAGCTAAAAATACACCACAGATCTTTCATTATACAATGTTGAACATGGCCATTTGTGGCTGTAATGAAAAAGGCGCTGTTTTGTGTGTGTCTCTTTAAATGCAAAGAAAGTTTCTGTTCCCCTCCCCGTATACAAAGTAGGGTGTAGAGCGCTTACACATGTGCTTTGGACTTCATCTAAACATGCGTCTCTGGCAGAAAGTTGAAATATGAGCTCATAAGGCGGAGTCTGTGAGCGGTTATGGTTGGGGCGTGATCAATGTGACATCACATTGATAGGGAATCCTTAACAGCCTGTTTTGTGTGACTGTTGCGGTTTAAAGGTGATGACAAAAAGAAGAATAGATGGATTTGTATCATAACAAGATGTTTCTGCACACACACTGGCGACTCATTTTCTGATAGAAACACATTTAAAAGTGCATTTTTTAGGTTAGGGGATCTTTAAATTGCCATGAGATTTTGTTTTGTCAAAAGCTATTTATATTTTAAAAGCATATTTGATAAGGATGATAAATTTTAATAGAACATTTAAAATATACAGTCTTGCCCTTCTTGGAAAATGGACCAAAAATATGTTTGGCTCATTATAGACAGATTTTTGTCTGTTGAATGAAAATGTCCCTCTTCATAATGTTTAGTAAGTAGGTTTATGGTTGTGGTATAACCGAAACCTATATTGGCTATTTTTCACATGGGAGCGATAAGCCTTTTTACCCTATAGGCTTCTGGTTTCATTAGGAAATACACAAGACTGAAACCTGTTTTGGGACCTTTAACAGGTAAAATTCCCCAAGTATTACAGTCAGGAAGTTTTTGTTTAGAATTTCACATCATACTTAATTGAATATGAAAAGTAATTGTTTACAGTACCTTTACATAACCTAAAAGATGACTCATTAAAAATGACTTTATGCTCAGTTTCCACCACATGCTACTGAAAGGAAGTTTATTATGGCTTAATGGGGCTCCACCACACAAACCAACATACTCTTGTTTCCTCTTCATGTTTATAGTCTCATGGGATTTTGCCTGCTCGTAATCACACTTTTGGCTTTTTACCAACAAATTTCTTTCTTAACAACATTTTTATATTTAAGTTTCTCACCCTCCTCTGCTGTGTTTGCAAGGTCTTTGACCCTAAGGGATAAATCGTTTGCTCTGACTGCTGATGACAGTTGGCAGCTTAGCGCCCCGGCAAGAGGTTAAAGGTGACAGGGCTCACAGTCAGCTCCTGGTTTAACAAATCAGCAGCTGTCCTGTTCTCTATAGAGAAATCCACCTCGAATCAAACAGGAGCTATGCCCTTATGTAATCCCAGCTAAAGTCATTTTTTTTTTGTGATTTACTGTCTTTACATAAAACCATCCTACATAATGTAAAGCATTTTCTGTGAAAATACCTTGATATTTAATATTGACTGAGTAAGATCATGTCAAAGATTGAAATGAATGTGAAACCAATGATTGAATAAACATGCTTCTAATCTCATAATTATAGATTATAGCCTGGAGACTTTCGACTGGATTTCACAGACAGTGTCACATTTCTGTCTGTCAAGACTCAATACTGCAACAAGCAACGTAACATTCCCAGCAAGCAACTTAAAAGGCGTCTAATAGTGGTCCAAACACAACCAAGACGTCTAGACATCTAAAACAAGGCAAAATCTGAGTGAAAATTTAATAAACATCTTACCATAGCCCAAAAAGAAATTAAATTAAATGAATAAATCAAACCACATTCCCTGTTGACTTACATGCCTACATGATGAAATATCAAACATCTTGCAAGTTATTTTGGCAAAAAAAACCTGCAAATTCAAGTTTATTTTGGCGTTACTCATAGCCGGACTCCCGGGTCTATACACAGTGAAATGACGGGTATTGCTTTCTGACTTGTTGTGACCATGGTAAAATCACATGCAAGTCTCGTAGACAGTATAGACGGTTTCAGCAGTAACAACATAAACAAGCGACTTTCGTGGTCCACACGTAACTTCCGGTAAACTCTGCTTAAAGTATAAATAACAACAAAGTACTTTAAACATAGTTTATTTATACTAAAAGCTAAATAAACAACACATAGATTATATAGGAAACAAAACATTTGTTATTTTCGACGAGATATTTGTTCAAGAGTTCAGTTTAGCAACTAGTCAAAAAAAGTGAAATCGATAGTAAAGTTCGGACCAGACGCGTTTCGCGTCACCGCACGATAAAAACCGTCTATACATTAAAAAGTTTTGCATGTTATTGTATCACATGCAATGTTTTTGTTATTTTATTGCATTGTGTCTGATTTGGCCACAGCTTTTTTTTTTGTTCTCACAGCTGAGAACACAATGAGTGAATAGTAATACATATTTTCTCATTTGGCAATGTCACACAAGATAGTGGGATCTTCCATTTGTATATACGATAATGATGTGGTTTGTGACACATCAATGCTTTGTTTTTCTCTCCTGTCTGAAAATACCAACCTTTCCAGTTGGGTGATGTGTCAGCCGCTGCACTTTTACCTGATTGGGCCAATGTACTGTTGTTTGTGTGTATGCATAACTCGTGTAACTTTAACTTTAAGTCCAAAATGTTCATTTTACTATTTAAAAATGTTATAGCAGTAAGATTTAAAAAAAAAAACTTTCCAGTTATTACTCTGATAATAATCATCAAAGAAAAAAATATGTGTGTTTTAATGTTATGCGTGGCTTTCACTGACATATCACACACACCACGATTCCTGTAACTCAAGTGGTAGTGCAGCACAAAAGGTTGTGTGTTCAAATTGCAGGGAACCCACGCATACTACTGATCAAATGTATGCACTGTAAAGGTCGCTTTGGATAAAAACATCTGAAATGCATAAAAATGTACTCAATCAAACCAAAACATATTATTTTTGGTTTTCTTTGTTTAAGACTGTCATTGATGCAAACAAAATTATAGGATTTCATCCTTGAATCCCCCATACAAACACATACTACTTTAATACTTTATTTTTCACGTACTTTTGTTCATGTAGGATGTTATATGTTATTGACACCTCACTATACAGTAGTATTCAGTAATAAAGCTCCAACGCTTATCTCATCACGCATGTGAACTACTAGGATGTGTTAGCCTGGGAAACTTTACAGTGAATGAATCCTTTGATCTTTTGAGATGAACAAGAGGTGCTCCACTCCCCTCTTCCTCACCTTTGTAACCCATTTTACCCACCCCTCCCATTGCTATAACTGGAGACACTGTACTGGTTACATTTAAATGTTGACATCTGGATCACACTTCCCTTTCTCTTAAATGTAATTTCTCTTCTTGACAGAACATTTGAAAATGAATATTCAACATGAATATTCATGAATATTCAATACATCTGAGTAGACAGGAGAAATATTTAGTTATTAATTATAAATAACATATAGTGAGCAAAAATGCAAATAATTTAAAACATTGTCAGTGAGCAAATCTTTCATCTCATAGCTATCTGTATGCAAAGACCTTTACTTGCATGTTTCAGAGTATAGATAGATAGATAGATTATTATATTTTGAGGAAGGTGTTTCTGAAAATGGTTAGTCCCTATGACAGTTCCTGCACAGTGCCTAGAGGGGAAATTGCGAAATGCTGCGGCCGCCGATCTCCATAAATCTAAACCTTGATTCACTCAAATCAAAGCTGAAGTGGAGATAAGCCAGTCAGGAAACAATATACAAATGCATACCTCTAAAACACAAAGAGTCAGATTTCCAATCGAACCCAGATTTAATAGGAAAATCGATGTTCTCGGGAACTCTGGCACACTTTCGCATGGTGCTGGGAAATATCCAGAGACAAAAGTGAAGCTTAACTCAGATGCTGGGACAGACCCTTTGATGTCTGGGCATTTGAGCCGGCACACTTGCTTTACACCTCTGCTGAGGTGTGACTCTGAGGAAAGAGAGAACCACCAGCATGGGAAATGACTTTGGACCCTCAGGCCCCCCTAATTCACACTCACTTCTGGCTTTCATGTTCATGGGAACAGCGCTTTCTGTACAGACAAAATGTCTGTGAAGGTTTAGTTGACCTCTCACCCAAATATAGCAAAGGCAAGACCTCTACCAAGTACCAACCCCCTCGTGATCATCCACCAGCGTCCATGATTTTAGAACTTGGGAAGGTTGGAATACATTGGCATCAGTACTCGGATGTATTTTTCGATTATCAACATATTCATTTGACAAAAAAAAAATTATGATTCTTATCATTAGTCCTTATGTATCTCTGCATCCCATTGAGCAATCCAGAACCATAATCATGCCATTACAAGACAAGATGATATTGTATGGGAATGGTGTTTGTTGTCATATACTGTGACTTTCTGTGACCGCTCTATAATGGAAGTGACCTCTGACTTTGTGTTGTTTGGAGGTGGGCGTCCAATAGAGTGAGACCAGAAAGGGAAGCTAGGGGTAACTTTTTACAGCTTAAGGAACCAGTAAGTGTTTTCATGTGACAAACTGGACTGCCGCATTGATGTGGCATATAATTTTCTTGGAGTTTGTCCAGAAACAAGAAGTGACTTGATTGACGGTCTCAAATAATAACCAACTCGTATCCTTTTTCTTTCTAGAGAATTTTAAGACTTGTGCTGTAATCCAGTTAAGTGGGCACCATAGTACAAAATGTCCAACACAATCTTGTGACAATTCATAACTATTTTATCTAAGCTAATTCATAAAAATTAATTTAATCCGATATGTTTAGTTTAGGATCTGCTTTAGTGCCACTGGCAATAGGTTTAAGTGTTGTTTATTATTGCTTTTTTATTTTTTTGTATGATTCACACTGTACCAACCTCATTAAATAGTTACAAATTCAACTGAGATCAAGCCAAAATTTCATATCAGTGAGTCACACTGTCAAAAAAAAATGGTCCAAAATGGTCCCAAGCTGTCACTGAGACAGTACCCTTTAAAAAGGTCCTAATAGTTATTTGGTACCAACATGTACCTTTGAGGTACTAAAATGCACTCTGTGGTACCGATATGTACATCTGAGGTACTAATAAGAACTCTTTAGGTGTACTTTTTGAAAGGGTACCGCCCCAGTGACAGCTAGGGAGAATTTTTGGAGCATTTTTTCTCACAGGACTTGCATGCTCATACATCTTTGTAATTGATTAACTGATAAGATAAACCTCACATTTTCATATTTGTTTATTCAGACTTTTGGTCAGGGTGGAAAGCCCAGTTTCAGAGTTCAGCCCAAGCTGTTCTTCGGTTTAATTCCCTCCACGCTCTTGGAAAAGCTTCACTCAGAAGATGCTTATCATGTCTCTCTCTCTCTTTCTCTCTCTCTTTCTCTCTCAGAGTGAGAATGAAACCCGTTTCCTTCCTCTACCTCCTTTCCCACACCGGACCCCATTGTGCAGTTGATGGATCTGTCTGAGTTGTAATAACTTATACTTTATAATCGTGCCGGTTTAGTTCCTCTTGGCCATTGAATAAGGCTCGGTCAGCATTTATCCAGTTTTAGAGGTTAAGTGTAAGATAATCTTGATTTCATAGTCAAAGTGTTTTGTAAAGAAAAAGAAAGAGATGCAAAATGTGCCTTCACAAAACAAATAATGGTGACTTCACTATTGACTTGTTTTCTTGGTGTTCGGTGATCGGTTGAGCTCTACACCCAATGCAAAACCTGTATCACGAAATTATGTACCTATAGTCAGGTACATTTTTGATTCTATTCTGTGACACTGTTAAGTTTTTCGACGTTTATACTTGACCGTATCACGCATTTCTGTTTACGTGTCCCTGTCATGTATTGGTTGCTCAACTGCTTTTTCCTCCTTTCAAATCATTGTCGCTTCGGTTTAGGGTTAGATTTGGTGTTTGCGTTAGGATGTCACTTTAAGTATTGGTTTATACTATTTTTTCAGATAAACTTTTTTCTATATTTTCAAATTTTTAAACCATTGTCGCCCAGCGTTAGAGTTGGGTTTGGGTAAGGATGTCATTTTATGTAAATCTAACCCAAAACCGAAGCGACAATTGTAAGAAATTAGGACAAAACTAACCAAATGTTACTTTTTTAAACTGAGACTTGTAACATTTGGCATTATCACTGTGTCATTTTTATGATGTAAATTGAGTGAACAAAAGCAGTATCGGCTCCAAATATCGGCTCAAGAAAATCGGCAGCCTGTAACGGTCATCGGCACTGAAAAATTCATATCGTCGATCCTAGCCTGGAGTCTTATTTTTTATCACATAAGGAAGGGTGTCTGAAAATGTTTACAATAGTGTTCAAAAGTAAAAAAGCTTCTGCACTCTCAGAATTTTTTTATTTACAAAAAAGTACAAAAGTTGTTACTAGGGTGGTACCTTTACATATTTGTACTTTAGAGGTACCTACTGGTAACCGAACACCAAAACGATACATATTAGGACCTTTTAAAAATGTACCATCTGATTCACATCATTTGTGCTTTTTTTGTGTGACCGGTTTCATCATAAACAAAATAACCAGCAACTTAATTTTCCATTTTCTGAAAGTTTGGTAATTCCCCATTTACTTGAATGACAGCACGTTTCATGTCTGTTGGCATGTGATCTCCTTTAACATTCTTTATCATTTCCAACAACGCACAGATTTTCAGTGTGGTCCTAGACGTTTGGACCCCACAGTATGGGTTGAAGACAGGAGGTCCTCGAGTGTGTGGCTCCTTTAACCCCTCTCTTTTCCGAACTTCCCAACACCCCACTCTGAGAGAAAAGGGGACTCGTTGAAGCTCCACTGTCTGATGCAGAGAGGAGGGGGACAGGTGTTCATCCAGGTCTGCTAGAGTCATCTGTGTTAATGTCCCTGGTCACGCCAGTTCCCTGTACTCCCTTTCCCACGCTGCCCGGGGTCAGAGGGGAGCAGCCTGCCGGATGCGAGCCTCCCCCAAGACCGCTTTTACTAAACGATGGCTCTTCTGATCACCCCTAAAAAGTCTCCAGCCAAAATGTTTCTTTTAAGTATGCAAGTCTAATCTCAGTCATTGCACTCTCAGCAAATTATGGTTTTAAATACCAGAACCTTTAGACACAAAATCATAGATCTTGCAGAAATTGCTTCTTGGCAATACTTCCAAGGGTCATTAGAGTTATTTATTCATATTTTTATTGCACATTATGCTGGGAAACGATTTGTGCCTTGCACATTTTGCACATATTTACCATTTACGTGCATACAATATATCTACTTATATATATATATATACACACAGTAGTATATCGCAAAAAAATTAGGCTTGTAATTCCTCAGTCACACACAAAACATCTTCAGCTTCATCTTAACACTGACATGCACTGATTTACGAACCCCTCCATCCCCAGCTAAAGCTCCTCTCTGGAGATCAGGCATAGAGAGGAGGCGCCACGGGGGATGATGTTCCCGATCCGTATCCCACTGTTCTTGTTTTTATTCATGTGTGGGAGTTTATGCTGCTGCTGTTTGTTCTCGAGACGTTTTTCTCGGGCTGTTTTTTACTCTAAAGAAGACACAATATAAGAGCATACAAGCATGCACAGTGGTACAACATGTATTCGAGTATTAAGCCAGGCTTGAAAGACGGTCATTGTATTAAATAACAAAACATCAAGTCAATGTCATTTCTCTTTTGTCTGTATGTTATTTTAGTGGATATATGAAGGTCACGCATGTAGGCACCCAAGCAGAATAACCACACGGGTGTGTTTTACCACTTTACCTGTATATGCGCTTAGAAGCATGGTATGGTGAACGTTTGTTTATATTATTTACAACATATTTTTATCCCAAGAAATTAGTTAAGCGTCCAAATATATTTTAGAGGACCTCTTTATGATCATTTTTGCTAATGCACTTTTTGTTTTTGTTATGTGGGAAAATACCAGCACTGATGCGGTCGATGATACACCGATCGTAGGTATCTGCACATCTTCTTTACTCCGCTTATCTGTATCAAAAGTGTGCAAAGAGGCACCAGAGTCAAGCCTTCGTAGTTTCCCTTTGGACAATAGCAGGAAATCCACCAACCTGTTTGTTTTTCTCCATAAGTCTGATGTGAGACAATACACTTGTTACACTAGCTAAGCGTGTGTAGAGATTGCGGGACTAATTGCAGCGAGAAGGAAGGCCGTCTTGTTTTCTTTTGAAATTAGGTTTGTTTACTCTTGCTCTGGCATGTTTTTTCTTTCTCTGTTTCGTTGTTGCCCGCTGTCACAGCCCCCACCCCGACACATTCCCTTTCCTCCCACTGCATCCCATCCGAAAAAGCCACTCCGTCATTCGGACCTATATTTGTGTTGGGCACTTCCTATTTGTTCTGACCTGTGACCTGTAGGGCCACTGGCAGCTGAGCTGTGGAGGGTGGTGTCAAATCGTGACCTCTCAAACTGCCCGGTTAAACTGTGTAGTAGACACTACATTATTATTCCCAAGAGTGCCATGACATGCACCAAAAGAAAGACTCAGCTTGCTGACTCAATACCTGCATATCATGCTGGTCACCAGCAATGCTGTTTTATTTTCAGTACTGTAGGGTACTTTTGGAGACATCAGCTTAATGTCTTTGTAAAGTTTACAACACGTGATTTCTGATACATGATAGTTTGAAAGTCAGCCCTAAAGCATTGTGCAACTTGTAATGTAATAAGCGTACGTGTGGCCCTAAGGGTGTGTGGTCAGGAAGATGCACTGTTTCCTCCTCAAACTAAAGGAAAGAATAGGGGACCAGGAGTGATGAGTGTGCCAGAATAAGGTCTACTTCCCTTCCCATGTCAAGACCTATAAATACACCAAAAACAGGAAGCCAACAGGGAAGGAATTGTGGGCAAACTTTAATCCTAGATAGACAAACCCCTTGTACTCTTCCTTCCAAAACCCTGACCTCTCTCACTCCACGAATGCACATTTACGTATACATTCGTCTAAAAACACGTACTTAAACAGTCGGACCGCGCAGACCTTCCTTGAAGTTTTCAATCATGCATATCTGACGCAGCAGACAGAAGTTTAGTGTGAAAGGTGAATGCAGTTCCATCCACACAATGATAATTATCAGGCATGTTGGCAGAATAGCAGGTGGAGTGTCATTCTTACAGTGACTTCTTTATATCTGATAATGGTTCAGGAAACGTATCTCCCTAAAGTTGTATTTTTACCATAACTTGTTTATATCTGATAATGGTTCAGGAAACTGATCTACTTAAAGTTTTATTGCCATCCTTCATTCATGAGGCTTGGCCATTGCACGGCAAAAACTGACTAAGCTCTGACCCCTTAAATTCCTTTATGTGAGAATTTCAGCTTTTTATTTCTGCAAGTTTAATATTCGTTTCATCTTAACTCAACTGTTACTTCATCTAAACTGAGAACTCATAAAGCAATATGCATAAAATCCAGAAAACAAATTCATGGCTGTAGACAAACATACACTAAGGGGCAGTTTACCGGACAGGGTTTAGGTTAATCCAGGACAAGGCCTTAGTTATATTAGGATATTTAAGTAGTTTTTACAAACATACCTTACAAAAAAACAATACTGGTGTGCAACTTGGGGCAATACAGTGGCACTGATGTATGTTAAGAAATGTCAGTGCAAGTTGGTTTTAAATTAAGGCAGCTCAAACATGCTTTTTAGTCTGGGACTAGGATAAGCCCTCTATGTGAAATCGCCTCTATGGGCGCACTCACACTATCCAAACCAAACCGCGCTCGGGCGCGTTTGACCCCCAAAGCCTGGTTTGTTTGACTAGTGTGATCGCTCTGTTCCGTGCCCGGGCGCGGATTGGATAATCGCGCCGCGGCCGGGTTGCAGAGGTGGGCCGGAGTGCGGTTCACTTGGGCTCAGGCGCGGAAGGCTGTGGTGTGAGCGCAATCGCGCCTGAGCGCGATTCAAAAGGTGAAGACGTCAGTTGCGCGACCACTCACCTTCATCTGCCTCCGTAAAAACCTTTTGATGCGCGCAGCGGGGTTACGTGAATGTCCGAGCTGCACACGTGACAGATCAACTAAGCAACATGATGACATGTGAGAGGGCTGTCTGTAATTGCGCACCAAACGACTCCGAAAAAAAAACACAGACTTATCATTACGGTGGGTTCCAGTGTTAAGAGAGAGCTTTACTTCCTGCTTTTTTCAAAACAATCGCATCTTAATGACGAATAATAATAAAAAAGTACAGTGTGAGTGCGTGCACCTGGGGGAGTAGGGAGGGGTGACAATCGCGCTGGGGCATGGTTTGGTTTGGTTTGGTTTGGATAATGTGCAAAAGGAGCATTTCACCCGTAGAAACATTAATCTTTATTGAAAGTGTGTCATATTTGTAGTAGAAATGTAGCATACATTTAGAATTTGGTGCCTATTTGACAGAGAAAAGTCTCACTCCCTCAACAAAGAAATTGTACTTCCTTCTTTCAATGATGCAAAATGATGATTTTTACATCATTGAAAAAAAGAAGTGCAACACTGAAATCTGTATTTCTCCTGTATCAGCGGCAACTGAGGAAATGATGCATGACCATACAAAAACATGACTGGGGTTCTAACTATACAAAGCTTTATGCAAATGTGTGAAGTGTCCCTTTAAAGGAATAGTCCATTTTCTTAAAAGAAAAATCCAGATAATTTACTCACCACCATGTCATCTAAAATGTTGATGTCTTTCTTTGTTCAGTCGAGAAGAAATTATGTTTTTTGAGGAAAACATTGCAGGATTTTTCTCATTTTAATGGACTTTAATAGAGCCCAACATTTAATACTTAACTCAACACTTAACAGTTTTTTCAACGGAGTTTCAAAGGACTATAAACGATCCCAAACGAGGCAAAAGGGTCTTATCTAGCAAAACGATTGTCATTTTTGACAGTAAAAATAACAAATATACACTTTTAACGCACAACTTCTCGTCTAGATCCGGTCGTGATGCGCCAGCGTGACCTCACGCAATACGTCATGACGTCAAGAGGTCACAGAGGACGAACGCGAAACTCCGCCCCAGTGTTTACAAGTGTTGAGGATGAGGACCGTTCCTACATTGTTGTATGTCAACTGATTCTAATTAATGTCTTTGTGTCAGTTTATTGTTTACAAGGGTCCGCAAATGTGCGTTTTATATATGTAACACGTGACCTCCCTACGTCACTACGCATTTACGTTAGGTCGCGCTGGACCGGACCTAGACGAAAAGTTGTGGTTTAAAAGAGCATATTTTTAATTTTCTTGTCAAAAATTGACAATCGTTTTGCTAGATAAGACCCTTATGCCTCGTTTGGGATCGTTTAGAGTCCTTTGAAACTCCGTTGAAAAAAACTGTTAAGTGTTGAGTTAAGTGTTAAGTGTTGGTGTCCATTAAAATCCATTAAAATGAGAAATATCCTGCATTGTTTTCCTCAAAAAACATAATTTCTTCTCGACTGAACAAAGAAAGACATCAACATTTTGGATGACATGGTGGTGAGTAAATTATCTGGATTTTTCTTTTAAGAAAATTGAATATTCCTTTAAGTATTAAATTTAGTATTGATACACTGAGTGCGTTTACATGCATAGTCTTACCCTCATAACTGATAACGTGGAAGGTCATGTAAACATGTAAAATAGGCCGTAATACTGTAGGACAGGGCGTAACTTGAAGCAGGGCAATACTTGATGTTGTCCAAATCGCACAGAACAACGCGAGATGTTAAAACGACACAGCAAATGGTGAAATGTCATGAAATCTCACCAGATGAGCACTGTTTTATCTTAATCCTACCTCACACCAAACCCTAAACCCAACATCTCACAGGATTTAGGCGTTTGCTGTATCCCTTCTAGATCAAACCCGCATGAAGGTGAGCATACCATGTAATGCATGTTTAAGAACACTCATTTATTTTAGAAAAAAAGAGCACGACAATGCGCAATACTTTTTTATTCAGTGTTGTCCATTAATTAATCGTTTACCAGACTTTTCTTGGGATGTATGTAAAACAGTGGTGGCCGGTGACTTGTCTTCTGTGGGGGAAATATTTAAAATATGTGTTCGATGTGTCATGTTAACCATGTGCATCATGCATCATGTCAAAATACGTGCCTGCTGCACACGCATCGAAAGGGTTTATGATAAAGGACACGCTCACGTTCACAAAATACTCTAACCTAACACTAAACTCTGATTACACATGAGATTATGTAAGTTTCTGGCAAACGTGAGCATCTCTTTTATCATAAACCCCTTTGAAGCGTTTGTAGCAGACACTTATTTTGACGTCATGACATGTGATGCACATAAGTTTACATGACGCGCCAAACACATATTGTGACATGACGCACCACACACACGATGGGCTACATACATGTTGTGATGAGCTTCGCATCGTGCGCCCTCGAAAAAGAAGTCACCGGCAGTCACTGATGTAGAACATCATATATTATACGTAAATTAAACGTTTTTAAACGTCACACATTTTAACTGATTATCAACTCCAGAAACAATACCAATATGTGTTAGTACGATATTAAAGTGACTTAGAATATATTTGTACCACTGAGTCTATACAAGAGGCCATCATTTCAACAACATCTCATTTTGACATCTTGCGTGGTTCTGTGTGATTTGGACATCAAGTTACGCCCCCTGTCCTGTTGGCAGAGAAACTGCCAAAATTAAAGTTCGTCTCTGCTTATGCATTTTTTATTCTGTGATCTTATTTTACTGTGTGGAGCTCATCAGGGTACTAAATAATGTCTATAGCATTATAAAAAAGAAATACACACTTCAATATGAAGTGATTTATGGATGTATTGTCTTACCTCCAACATGCGTTGTGTGTTCAAACCGGATCATCATATGCAAGCTTAAAGCAAAATAGCTCATGAGTTTAATGGGGATTTGTAACTGTCATGTGTGCTTCCTCTTACTGTTACAGGACAGACAGCAGACAAAGACCCTCAGGGTCTCAGACAGGAGGAAGAGGGGTGAAATCAACGTTGATGTGGAGATGACAGGTGTCCCTTTAATCTGTATGTGCTTCTTTTTTTTACTGCTCTTTCCTTTTTCATCATTCTTCTGTCTTCGTTTGTAGTCTCCACTTCTTCCTTCTGCACGCTTTCCAGTAATAAATATATTTCTGTTTGCTTATGAATGAAGGCCGTGACAGGAATGAACAAATTGATGTTCTTTTAATAAGGAAGTGAATGCATCGTTATATGCCGTATGTGTCGTAACATCATGTTCTTAAGCTTTAACAGTAACTGAGTCAGTTGGAACTGGGTATTTCTGGGTATAAGAAAACAATGCTATGTACTGTAGCTGTTTGCCTCTGAGAGATAATAACTGTGGTACATAGCCAAGTCATGATATCAGACTGATGTTACAGGTGCCAACATTCCACCCAATGGTTATTTTATCTCATTCGGTTAGACAGAGACAACCCCACTTTGCCATCTTTGCATTCAAGGAAACAAAGAAAAAGGAAGAGATTAAAATCCCATTGTTGATCAATCACAGCTTTGCTTTTTTTAAAGAAAAACTGCACTTAAAGAAACTTTGTTTTGCATAGACAATATATCATATTTCTAGGGAAAAGATTGATTGAACATACTATATATTAGTCATTTATCATCTAATCAAAGTCAAACAGTGCCAGTGGCTGCAAACAGACATCAGCCATAGGAACTCAATGCATGGGCCATATCACCTTTGTGTTATAGAGGTTATCACAAATACCAGCCACATGTCTTACGGTTAGGGTGCATACTGTATCCTGTTTTGCCTTGTCACAGCCAGTTCAAATCTGTTGATTCAAACTCTCTTTATGCCAAAGGTTGTTAGCTCCACAAATCTACATCGCTGACTCATAAGAACAAATCACTCACCTGCGGCTAAAACAACCAGCAGATTTTCCATGCTATGCTAGTTTTAGTTTTTAATGCTGGTCGTGTGCGAGGCTGGTTGAGCAAGGAAAGCTCGCTGGTAAGAGTAGCCGCCATACCTGTTTTTTACTACATCATAAAGCAATAATGCCAAGTTATTTAACATGCAGACTTATCATCATCACAAATATAATTTGCAGAGTGTGAGTCAACACGTTGACAGACATCCTGACCTTACAAACATGAAAGAGAAAACAAAACCAATTAGTTACCAAATTAATCATTAACAATGACGTGATGAAAGTTTTACGTGTCCTAAACTTTTGTCTGCTGCTGGCTTTTCTTTCTCTTTCAGTTTGACAACGGATGATGGAAGCGATTACATATAAGGTCATACATATATCCTGAACACATTTTGAACATATCCTGCAAACTAACATCACAGTGACCAATCAGCTTACCTGCAGGTGCCTGCTTATCTGAGGGCCACAGAAAACAAACAGGTTAAGATTTAGTAGATAGGACTACCTCAAATAGAAAGTGATACAACAAGAAAGAGATAGGATGGGTATGAAATGGGTGTAAACGTGGAGATCGACATTTCTCTATTCTCTAATTTGAAAACGGGCAGGTTTACTGTAAACATACTGTATACAACAGCAAGTTTACAGGAACAGGCTTAATCTATGCTACCTTGAAACTGATGGTTTCCTGTAGCTCAAAGGGCACAGCGTGGCGCTAGCAACATCAACATCAATATTTCGATTTCTAGTGAATGCATATGCTAACAAAATAAATCAAAATCTTGAAAATATATAGCTGTCACTCTCAAAAATAAAGGTATGAAAGTAACCTTTCAAAAGGTGCACCATTGTACCTATATAAAGTACCCTCAAAGGTACATATTGGCACGAAATATGTACAGTACTGTGCAAAAGTCGTAGGCCACCATGCCAGAATTAGATTAGTTGTTTTTGCAATGTTATAGTGATCATAATTATTTCTCAGGTTCTTTAATATAATACATCCAGAAAATACAGGGAATGTGTATATAGTTTTAAAAACTGTATGAAAATGTAAACTGATGTGTCAAGTTTTAGGGTAAACTCCCCTTCCACTTGAGCAATAGCAGGAAAGTGCAGGATCTCTTAAACCTAAATAAAATTACATCTTAATTTTAAAGAAATTTGCATTTTTACTTAATTCTGCTCAAAAACGCTCAAGATGTGTTTAGTGCCAAGAGAGGTCACACTAAACACATACGATGCCTAAAGAAGACATTAAGTCCTGAAAAGTACTTTTTTTTGTACATATTTCCTGTATTTTCTGTCCTGTATCTTAATAAAATGGATTGAAAAATAAATATGGATGGATGGATGGACATCAAAACTTCTAAAACAAGAAGTCTAGTGGTGGTGGCCTAAGACTTTTGCACAGTACTGTACATATCTGTACCTAAATGTTACATATTAGGAACTTTTTAAATGTTACCATCCCAGTGATCACTTTTGTACCATTTTTCTAAAGGTGCATGCACTGTAAGTTAACTTAAAATATTTCCCCCTAGCAAATTTTGTTTAACATAACAGTAAAAGCCTATATACTTGTATTTATGCTTAAAAAGTGAAATGCTCATAACCTAGTCTCCTGTTATACACTTTCAGAGAAAAGGTACAAAAGTTGTAAAATCACACTTTGTACCTTAAAGGTGCACATTGTTTACTTCAAAGGTACATATCTGTACCAAAAGAACCTTTTAAAAAAGTTACCATCCCCGTGACAAGAGTTTAGATACACTTAACCTCAGCATGGTTTTATTAGCATGTGCAAAGAGCTGTTGAAGGGGGAATAAATAATAACTGTACACGGCGAGAGTAAACTGGGGACAGGTGTCAGACCACGCAGAGCCCACATGTCAACGCTCCCAGGAGAGAAGAGACATAGAGAGCGGGACAGGCCTCCCTCCCCCGCTTTCATATCGTAAGCTTCTCGCTTTGAATGGAGAATGAAGAATGGGGGGTGAATGGCAGGTGATTCCTGTCTGAGGGCCATTAATAACCCGCTACGGTTTTCTCTGCCTTCATGTGTACTGTTCTGAGCATTCATATAATAATTAACTTAAATACATTAGCAAGAGCATATTGGATGTCTTTATGATGCATTTTACACATTACAGGTCCATAAGGGGGTGGGTGGCAGTGAAAGTGATCAATTAAAATGGGTGGTCTTTATAGCTACTAAATACATTTAAACATTTTGCTCTAAGGGATTTGCATTCCTAATTGCCTATAACTACATGCAACGTGTCTCATGGAGATATTAAGGTAACATTTTACAATAAGGTTGTATTTGTTAAAATTATTTAATGCATTAGGTTACAATGAATAATAATAATTATATATATATATATATATATATATATATATATATATATATATATATATATATATATATATATATATATTTGATGAAATATATATATTTTATCAAAAGTTTTAACTGTTAAGATTATTTCATGCACGATGAACTAATTGTAAAGTGTTACCAATACTACTTAATAATCACTGAAGCTTTTTACACAGATGTGACGACACAAGAGTTAAACACAAAAGTAACAAGATGAGACTGTATAAATTATTTCAGGATTTATTTTAAGAAAAATATAGATTTTCTTTGTGACGATAAGCACATACATAAACATATACACATTTCTCTCTTATAAATACAAATTATTTACAATCAAATTAAATAGTAGGTTTTGTACAATATTGCATTTTTAAATTAAGAATGGCGGTATAAAATATAAAAGTATCATCTATTTTGGTTTAAATGATTGTAAAAAATAATAATAATCGAGAAACAAATGCCACATACAAAACAACAACAAAAATTTGCTCTGCTGAGAACCTTAATCTTTTTTTTAAGGGCCCCAATGCAGAGGTTCACAAAACCAGGAAATCTTGACAAAGATAAGGCTTCAGCTTGAACTAACTGGCCCTTTCCAGCCTTGGGAATGTCGGAAATAGCTTAGCAACAGCTAATGTGGACCGGATGAAAGTTGTACACAACAGTATCCATCATGTACTGCTGTTTAAACAATTTGCTCCCCCCAAGACAAGCACAAACACTTCTTTTGAAAAAACATACCCCTTGTAAGATTTTTAAACAGGCATACTTCACGTATACTTTCTAATTAAAAACATCTTGTTCAGTGTTGCTGAGGAGTACCTTTTCTTTAAACTAAAGCCGATTAAAAAAACGAGGCACTTGATAAAAATTAGGTTTGGTTACAGTGATAGTCAAATCCATAGTAGGCACTAAAAACTGTGCAAAAATGTAAAACACAGCCATTTTAAACAGCAGGTTCCCAAGACTGTTCACATTGTTTGCAGACAAAATGGCTCATCATTTCAATAACTTTGATTGTTTTTCATCACAGATCCGTAATTGTTCATAAATAGCATTTCGAAATCCAAAAAAATACTCCACGGTCAGATTTTCAGATCCTTTAGATGCATCTTCTTCTTGATTGGGTCAACAAGCCTTCTTGTGATACATTGAGAAAGATGAACATCTGGATGTCTGCTTTTTCCTTTTCAAGGTCTGCTGTTCAGTGATTCATAATCATCGCATCTCCTTAGCTCTTCTAGAGAGTTCTCATTCTTTATGTACATCTTAAATATGATGATATATATTTTTATATATATATATAAGGACGATAAAAAAAGAAAAGAAAATAGTGCAAATTATGCAATTCCTCAAGTCTTCGAGTCCATTGTATTGCTTTGTCTTCGCAAAATCATTGTCCGTATCAGGAAGTAGTCCTGAAGTAGTAGAGCAGCATGAATAAATAAATAATAAAGTAGATATAATATATATTTTCTTCAGTTCTTTCTATTGACTGTAAACATATTTGGGTCAGGCCTGTCTGTGGTTGAGGAGTTCCAGATACTGTTAAACCTGTGGAGGAAAGAGCGAGAGAAGAAAACTGTTAAGTTATGACCTTAATAAGCAACCCACCGAGAGCATGCTAACAAAAATTTGTTTTAAAAACAAAAAGATGCTTACCTCAGTAGCAAAGACACATTGTTCTGTGTGATCAGGAATGATGTATACAGGATGATATAATCCCTCTTTTGAATAGTTCAAAGGTGGAACCAATAATGTCGATTCAGAATTTTTCCTGTAAATATAGAAATACATAAATACGTGAGTGTTTGCACATTTTGTGTCAAAAACAAACAAACAAAAAAAAAAAGAGAAGTAGAACTTACATGTCTAGCTTGTTCTTTGTGTGGTGTTTCTCATCGATGGTCAAGTTGTAATCCATCATCTTCTGCTTATAATTCGATTTGTCACTTAAATGAGTGTCCATGGTGTTTGAACTGAGAGCCACTTCCTTATTGGACACCTTATAGGGACCACCAGGAATAAGAAAGGCCTCCTTCTCTTTTAGACCCAACGCTGAAAGAGGCGTTAAAGAGACACGGTTGTTAACCGTCTCCAAGTCGTTGCGTACGGTGGTTGAGGCTGCTTTGCGACCTCGTCGCATCTGTCTCAGGACGGCAATGGCAGCGCATATCACCAGGCTGAGCGTAATGAGACCCAAAGTGAATGAAACAGCCAAGGCAGCAGGAAAAGCGGGGCTGGCCACACGTGTGGGCTTGTCTTCATGTTCGCAGCGGGTACCCATGAACCCCGGTGGACACTTGCAAACGGCTCCGGTGAAGTGTGTGTAGCAGGTTCCTCCATTCTCACAGGGCGTGAGGCTGCAGGCATCAGATCGAATGCTGCAGTCTTTGCCCGTGAAGCCGAGCGTGCACGAGCAGGTGTAGTCGTTGATGCCATCCACGCAGGTGCCGGCGTTTTGGCACGGGTTGCGTGCGCAGTCGTCTATGTTGATTTCGCAATAAGATCCCTTAAAGCCTGGGCGGCACGTACACATCAGTCTGTGACCCAAATCAAGACACTGGCCACCTTGGGGAAAAAAATTTAAATGTTAAAATACCACCACAACCACATATTCATAGCTATAACCTCCAATGTAACTTAGCTTCCTATGCATTGTTTAGACTAGCGAAGGATATTAGTGTATGACAGCTCTATCTTGCCTTCCATATCAGTTTAGGAGCCACACTGGCGTCTTCTAGCACGCTTGAGTGGCACGCCTTTCACGGATGATAATGTCATGCACAGTGGATGCATATCAAAACAAAAAATGTGAAGCAACCGGACCTAGTTACTGCTAGAGAACAAATCAGCACGTTGCCTTAGGTGGTGACAGTGAGGAATGCCTTTTACCCCCACAGTCTGTGGTATATTCAAATCTACTTATCCGAGCTTATGGGAAAATAAGTAAATACTTACCATTAGCACAGGGATCGCTGCTGCATCTATCGATCTTCTTCTCACAGTTGGAGCCCATGTATCCGGCACGGCACTGACAGGTGTATCCGCCGGTCCCCTTTGGCATGCAGGTTCCTCCGTTGAAGCAAGGTCCATCGGCACAGGTCATAGCGCTGATCTCACAGTTCTTTCCATAGAAGCCTTGAGGGCACGAGCAGGAGTAACCATTTACTAGATCCTAAGAGAAAGAAATACAAACTTTTGTTTAATTTTTACTCTACAGAGATGGCATACCCTGAAAAAACATCTGTGAACGTTTTCAGATCAAAGATGTGAAGATCAAGCGATTGCTTACGTTACAGCTGCCTCCATTCTTGCACGGATTGCTGTCACATTCGTTGGTCTCGATCTCGCAGTCTGTTCCACTGAAACCGGGCTTGCAGGTACAGGTGTAACTGCCTTGGCCAGTGTTGCTACACGTGGCGTCATTCATGCAGGGCTTGTGATTGGTGCAAAAATTCAGGTCCTGGTCGCACATCAATCCACCCCATCCCTCCTTGCAAGTGCATTCGAAGGGCTGTTTGCAGGTACCATGTATGCACCCCGGGTGTCTTTGGCACTCATCACAGTGAGGCCCTTGCCACCCATACTTACACTTGCACCTACCGGGGGCCTCACAAGAACCATGCTCACTACAGTCAGGCGAGCAGATGGCTGTTAAAAAGAAGACGGAGAGAAAGGGGAAATTAGAATGACCGCGTATCATAAAAAAACGACCCCCTACCCCCCCTTCTGGAAGCTCAGGCACATCAAGTGTTTGTTAAGTACTAAACTAAGCAGCTGGGACGTTCACAAAAGAAACACATGCCGTCTTTTTCACGGAAGACAGAGCATATTAGGCATCAACGCGTGTCCTTGTTAATCCATGCTTATTGCGTCCGTTGTCAAAGAAACAAAGTAGGCTATTTTTATGTACAAACTATTTCAACATAGATAAGTTATATGTGCACTATAAACGTTAATGCACCGCTTAAATCACAAAATGCATATATATGCACAAAAACAAAGCACTTACGTTCCGCGCAATAAGCGCCTTTCCATCCAAGCAGGCAGATTCTGTTGCCGGCGGCATCGCAGTTGTAGTGGCCGAACGTATCGTTCCGCGGGCGGCAAAAATCAGAGCACTCCTTGCCATAGTAAAATTCATCGCACACTACGCGGTACGAGAAGCTCAGTTTATTTTGCTCTTCCTTGGACCAGTCCTCGCCAATAGCTAGTCTTCTTTTGGTGGCCAAACGGATGATCAAGTTGCTTACATTTTCTGAAATCGATCAAATAAAATGATTTTAAAACAAAACTCTATAATAAAAAAGTGGACGTGTTCACACATACTTTGAAAACAGCACAGGTTAAGAGCCTAAATAGTGGGCATACCTGTTGACTGCTCAGATGAGGACTCTGCGTTCCACGCTTCAATGATTAACGAGACAGTTCCCTGTTATAACAACGCTTCATTAAAACTTTGTAAAAAAAACGAAAGCATGCACATTAAATAAAAAACAACTATGATAACTAGTGAAAGACACATTTTTTGGGGGCTACTTACCGGCCACTTGAAATTAAAAGGAACAGTGATAGGCGCGCTGCTGGAAATTGAGTTCTGATCTGCGTTGAATATTTCACTCATTCCAGTGCCGTAAGTGCACGGCGGCTCCGGTGATATGACGTCTTGAGAATGCTTCAGGCAAACACGGAAAAATATCTGGCATTCTGTAGACAGTTTACATGCACCGCTTATTGTTGTGAAAGAGTGCACTTTCAGCTCAAACACACCAGAGGACTGCGCCTATGAGAAGAAACAGAAGGTATTATGAGCACATAACCTATAATACAAAAGAAGCAGGTTACATTCAAACGCATGTGCCAGATACTCACCAGTTGCGTTGATATCAACATTAAAAAACACGTCGTTAAGAAATTTGCCATTTTGTATCCTCTTGTCTGCTTCTAAACGATAGCAGACTGCGAAAATAATCCGATATGAATGTTTGCAGTGGTGTCCACAATTTAAGAAAAAAAGAAATATTTGAATAAAAGGTTAAAGGAGTTCAATTCCCTTTTAAAAAAAAATCTTAGCTTCGTTTGAAGCTGAGAAAGCAAAGAGAAACAGATTTCTAGCTCCAGGGTAAAAGGACTTTGGACCAGTCACTTAAGTTTCGTGAAGTGTGACGAGCGCATAGCAAATATATATAGGGACAGTGGGGCGTGGCTTGCTATGCAAATGAAGCAGGGGGATTCTGTAGACGAGTCCCCAAATGCGATTCTCATCTTTATGTTAAAAAGCACAGTAAAATAGATATTACATAATAACACAAACGACATAACTTGGGAAACATGTAAACTGAATATAGTGACAGTGCTTGCATTTTTTAGTCAACTATTTAAGTCATTCATTAAATATGAACTTATACATTCGTTTAAATTCATTCAAACTGCAAGGGCTTTTATATTATAATAAGGAGTTTTACTTTAATTTTTATAAAATAATAATAATAATAATAATAAATAATGGCCTTGTTTTTTTTAAACAGAATTAGGAGCACTGTATAAATAGCTAAGTAAAAAGAAATAATTGTACCAGTATCAAACATGTCAGTTTTATCTGTTTAATTAATGTTTGTATAATATATGTACTAATGCAAATTTACTCTCACAGCAAAATATTTTTTGGGTGTTTTCTTGGGTGTCGCGTGCCATGCGTTTCTCCAAGTTATTTGTTTTCGTGTTCGATAGCGATCGCGGAAAGGAGGGGGGTAGCTGAGGGATTTGCACACCCTCTTTAATTCACCCTAAAATCTGTAATTGTTCTGACGCGTGTGAGTCGTTAAACCGGCGAGCGTCGGAGGGGTACTTTATTGTGCCCTGGAAAGATCCGGAGGGCTCTTTTGTTATCTTGGGTTTGGATTGTAGGTCTTTGATAATAGTGGGGGTGCACAGAAGAACATTTAAGATTGCCGATAATTGCTTTCTGGAGTAAGAGAGTGTACGCGTGTGCCTGGGAGGGAGGGGGGCTTTACTACAGCTGTATGATAATGTCGGCACCTGCGCACATTCGCTCTCTTCATAAATGGTACACGCCACCACTGTATTATTAAAACCAAGTGGTGTATTTATTTAAACAACACTCTTATCTCTGTATGTCACGCTTTTTAATGCTTTAATGTATAAGGTTGCTTTTATTATGCTTTTTATATGTGAAACTAAATATAATCCTGTACAATTTAAATGCCTGAATCCATGGGTTTCACTGCGGTGTGTGTCACAAAATATAAAACACTAACCTACATATAATGCAAATACTTAAAAAACAGTCTCATACATCTAATGTATAATGTTAAATTTTAACCTATACATTGTGATGTTATTACAGTAAACAGAGGAGACTGCGCGAACAATGCGCAGCGCACCAAACTGTTGCTCGTGCTTTAGTTCTATTGTGATTCTAATGAGAGCAGCGCGTGCCTCCGCTGGCCCCATCTTTACATCAGGCACGCTTTGCCCAGCGGACATCTCCATATGATTAGAGGGGTTAAGAAGAATTGCTTTTGTTAATTTATTGTCGGATAATTATTCGGACAGTCTGCTTTATTGGCTTCTGATAAACAGCAACACGCAAACCAAAGTTAACTGATTAACTTTTGTTTTATCTGTTTAATTATCCGTATAAACTATATAATGCATGGTGTCAGATCAGTTCATAACCTAGCATATTTTATCCAAACACCAGTTGTGTTTTTACCCTTAGGTAATTTTTTATTAGGCTGTAGTAAAAATTGAACCATGTTTTGGCGTATTGATTACAATTTGTAAAGCCACAGATAAACTGTGGTTAGCCTACTGTAGCAAATCCAAAGTATTTTGTGGTAATCATGGTTTAACTGATTTTGTGGACCTTCCTTATGTATAATTTTATAAACGCAACACTTCTCATTGTAGATCCACTGTAGAATAAACTTCCCTATCATTAAACTTAATACTGTTTTGGCGAAACAGCTTGCAACGTAAACTTAACATCATTTTCTTTATTGACCAGGTCCTGTCTGCGCGCCCACGTTTAGATTGATGCTCTCTGTGGGCTACATGTTCAGCAAAATAGGTGTCGTGTGCCCATAATGTTCCCTCCACTAAGAGAGTGATGAGTGGAAAGCGAAGAAAAGTCACAAAATCAATAACCATCTGGCTCAATCGAAGACGCGCGTGGCGCATCTCTGATGTTTCCCGATATAGGTGAATGATCGATCAAACTCACATCCGGGGCAAACGTAATAGTCACCACTGTTATGGTTTCAGTGCCTGATTTTCGTTACCAAACAGACTATTTTTTATTATGGAGTCACTGTTTGTTTTGCGCGCCAGAAGTTAACACTTTCCCATCCACGTGTCTTAACATCCAAACGGTGTAAGAGCCATCACGTTTGCTGCGATAAAGCGTGCCTGAGACTTGTGCAAGTGAAATGTGGGGAGGGGGATTGGCACA
This sequence comes from Paramisgurnus dabryanus, assembly GCF_030506205.2. Lineage (NCBI taxonomy): Eukaryota > Metazoa > Chordata > Actinopteri > Cypriniformes > Cobitidae > Paramisgurnus > Paramisgurnus dabryanus. The sequence continues at coordinate 27,171,968 of NC_133344.1, read as the reverse complement.
TGGAGGGGGAATAGACACATGGCGACACTTTTGGAGAGGTGTTGGTCGGTGGCAGAAGGCGCAGCGCACCCATAAATGTGAATGGGTGCCCTATGTCAAGGTGCGAAGTTCTCGACGCAGATTGCATGGTTCTCATGCTCCCAGCACGTGTACGATGCTCTAAGGTGTCACTTTATTCGCACAGCTTTTGTTCACACCTTTGGGCAACAGTTTGTGGTTGGGGTCAGCCCTGAAATGGTCAAATTCTTTAATATGCGTGTTAAAATATAGGGATCTGTTTACATTTATTAAGATATGGTTTATTTATTTACAGTTGTGTTAACTTATGCGTATAGACTCTTTTATCCAAAGCGCATTCATACGATTTATTTTTCATCAATAGCCCATAGGCTATGCTTCTTTGGAATCAAACCCATGGCTGCTACAGCACTACTCCAATTAAGCTACAATTGAGTTACCAATTTTTTTTAGAGGTTTTTGCGTTTCCCATAACATCGCTTGGATTCGCACAGACGTTTTAATGCTAACAAAGCAGAGGTGACCAGGAGGACATAATGGCACGTGCCCGTCTGTTAAGCGCAGAGGTGTGAAAATAACAAAATATTAACACCTCGCATTTTGCGTATCTGAATTGCCTCAAATTGTCTGCGCTCTGAAGCGTCCTACTGGAACGCAGGTCGGTGATCGGTCAGAGGTTATCGACATTCAGTGCGTCCAGTGCGTAATTACGCAGAGAACTGGTTCGAGTGTTGACGTAATAATCGAGATAAATTGATTCGAATTAGACATGGGTTCTAATTAGAATTCATATAAACGCAAAGAACGCCAATCTGCATTGATCCATTCAGTAAAACAACCATTACAAAAATTAAACGATGGCTTTTTGTAGGCATGTTTTTTTTTTGTGTATGGATTATCATTGGCAAAACCATGGTTTATCCATAATTTTTGGAGCAAAATGTATAAGTTAATTCTGAAAGTTAATTTTCATAAGGGTGTCATTCAGTACTGAAACTTTTATTCCCATTATTAGGTCTACTCTTTATTATAAAGATATCTTATTAACGCGACTAATATTCTCACTCCATCAAGTGTCAGTCACAAAAATGATATAACCCACATTAGCTGGTTGCTTTCTTTTAATAGTATTTAGTGGATTTTTTCATAAAGTTATGAAAAAGTCAACACTGACTGACCCCCCCCCCCCCCAACCATTGTAGTGCAACAAATTAATTTCCTTTTGAAAAACATGTCATCCAGACTCATTTTGAACCATTTATTCATCAGATCAAAGCCAAGCAGACTCATAGCTAACAGCTGCTTTCTGTTTCCTGTTAAACATGTAAAAAATGTTTGTGTGGTCATGTTGAGTGGCTCTGTATTACGAAAAGAAAGGAAATGATGTCTCTGGAAGTTCAACGCAAACGAAGTACGTTGCACTTCATTTCCATAAATTTCTTTGAATTAACCTTATGCACAAAATCTGAATTCGAAGGTATAATTTACTATATTCAGATTATGATTTGCTATCTTCAAAAGTCAGAATCAAAGGATAAACACAAGAAATTTGCTCTGTGCTGGATAATATAAGCATTTCAAGCATAAAACAGTAAACACTTAGTTATGGTCTGTTTATTGGAGATATTCCAGGTGGGTCACTGTTCACATTAATAGCAATACAAAAACATTCAACAAGCGTATCTTCAGACAAGAAGGGCCATTTCTGACATGGAGAGAAATAGCACCAGATTGAGCTCTCTTTATTTGACTTTACATTAGAGGTTTTCCTCACCATAACAAGACAGTATCACAAGCAGCATGAGGACACATACACGGTTTTTCCTGACTAACCACTTATGCACTCATGTACCGAACAAACATTATTGTTGTCTAATATCAGGCTTTTAGCATTTAGTAATATGTATCTATGTAATAGAAATGTATCAGCATCACTTCATCAGTTTATGTGGTGCTATGCCATCCTTTGCTATTGCAGACACAATGGAGCCAAGAAATGGACAAGCATTGGTCCTACCAGGCAGGCATGTGACTCCCTTTAAACAGTTTTTAAATCATAAGTGAGATCGTACATCAGGGCACCATATTTGTGTGTCTGCCGTCCATGAACTGTCATCTCATACACAGGAATGGATTGTCTTTTGGAGTTGGGCCCATCCCAACCCCTAACCCAACAAGTTTGCAATCATTCAGTGTAGACGGATTGGATGTTTTGCCCAGTGCTGCTGTTCTCCCCTCCCCTCCCTCTCACACGTCCACATACGCTGTCCACCTGTTTGACTACGGTTGGAGCGTCACTGATGGTTGTGACTAGGATGAATCATCATTGCTGTTTCCGGGACCGGAAACGACCTGCAATGGAACCTAATGAAAAACCCTGTTTCTTCTGTTGAGCAATTTCAGAAAGTCTCTGCTCCTCTTCCTGTGTATGTACACACAAAAATGATCATTAGCATATGGTCATGAATGTAAAAAATGTGCCAAAACTAAAAAAAAATGTAATTACCTGGGCGAGCTGCGCTTGTCTTCTTTTGAAGGCTTCAATAGGGTCCTCCTCATGGGCGTAGTTCTCTAGCACACCACGTACGTCCTCCACTCCACTGATGGCAATAGCTGCAAGCCATACAAGAGATCAAATGATAACACATGATTTGTACATGGAAATACCTATTTGCCCAATACTTCTATTCACTCACTTTTCAGGAAAGCAGCCAAGTCATATAGTGTGCGGTCCTCAGAGTTACCATCCCACTTGCGGAGTGCCAAACCATTGAAAGGCTGGAGGCTGAAGGCTTCCCGTTTGCAGTCTACTAAGATGACTTTAGAGGTGTCTCTATTCAAACAAGACACATCCTGTAGGACAAAGAATGTGTCATTAGCGAATATCATTCAAGCGTGTGCGTCATTCGTTTGAACAGAATTTTGACTACAGAAGGTGCTTTTTAAAGGGATGGTTTACCTCACAAAAAATCGTCATGAATTACTCACCCTCAAATTGTTTCAAACCTGTATAAATTTCTTGGTTCTGCTTAACACAAAGGATGATATTTTTAAGAATGTAACCAAGCAGATCTGGGGCACCATTCACTTCTAATGTATGATTTTATTCAAGTCAGTGGTGCCCCAGATCTGCTTGGTTTTAAAGGTTCTTAAATACGAAAAAAATAAATGTATACAAGTTATTTACTTAAGGTATTTTTGGGTGAATTTTAAGGAGGAATTTGAAAAATGTTTGCAGTGCAGAGCTTAAAATAAACATTAAGGGGCGGTTTCCCAGACAGGGCTTATCCTAGTCCCAGACTTAAATGCATGTTTGAGCTGCCTTAATTTAAAAACATTAAATATCTTAAAGGGACACTCCACTTTTTTAAAAAAATAGGCTCATTTTCCAGCTCCCCTAGAGTTAAACATCTGATTTTTACAGTTTTGTAACAGTAAAAGTGGCGGTACCACTTTTAGCATATCTTAGCATAATCCATTGAATCCGATTATACCATTAGCATTGCACCCAAAGAGTTTCACTATTTTTCCTATTTAAAAACACACAGTGCCTGAAAGTAGTCCCCTGCTATTGAAAGTTACCAAGGAGACTATTTTCAGGCACTGCGTAATATCATTGCGCCTGCTGCAGCCATGTTAAGGCAGCAAGTCCTTGATTATAACGCAGGAATAAGAGTATAGTTCTAAGACATATCTGCCTGGAAAATCGCAACTTTTAATTTTCCGTTGGTCTTAGTACACGATGTAACCACAGAAGAGTCAAGTTTTAAAAAGGAAAAATATCAAAACACTTTGGTAATTTTTGACCGCGATGCTAATGGGATTCTAAATAGGATTCAATGGATTATGCTAAGCTATGCTAAAAGTGGTACCATCAGACCCCAGAGATCGGCTGAATGGATTCCAAAACGGTAAAAATCAAATGTTTTACTTTAAGGGAGCTAGAAAATGTGTCACTTGTGACTTTAACATATATCACTGCTATTGTTTTTGTCCCAAGATGCACACCAGTATTGTTTTTTGTAAAGTCTGTATGTAAAAACTACTTAAAATTTCCTAACTATGGCATAGCCCTGGATTAATCTGAACCCTGTCTGAGAAACTGCCACACAAGTTTTATATTTATATCACATTTATATCTCAAATTTGTTTTCAAAACGTATCCCTAAATTGTAAGTTCTGATTGGATGAACGACATTCAAAGCAGTTGTAAAATACCTGATAAATGCATACATGCAAAAACGCATTGGCAACCACAAGCAGCCTACAGTCTAGATAATAAACTACATTACACAAATTTGAATATTTTTATTGTGTTTTATTACAGTGTTGCAATGTTATATCAAAAAAGAAAACATGTTAAACAGGAAAATTATATATAAAAAATGTATAATACAAGGTATTATTGCAAATATATATTTTTTTACTGAGACTACAGAATACAGTCAATTAATATAAAAGAGGACGGGTGTCAAATTAAACTATTACTTGCTAAAATAATTATTTATTACAAATATCTTTATTCCCAAAAATATATTTTTCATTAAACTTCTTGAAAGTTGACTACATATCGCACAACTCACTGCAGTGCACTGCTTCCCTTTGCCTAATAGAGGCCTGACATTTAGGCCCATTCTACTTATCACAGTGTCTATACATACAAATTGAGGTTAAATGTGACCTCTCACACCACCCCCAAACATCCATGTCGCGTGACACTGATGTGAACCATATTTACACCTATGCATTTGTAGAGGGGTGCAAAGACTTAACACCAGCCCATTAGCCCCGGTGCTCGGCGACACACAAACACGCACTCTCTCCGGGCCAGATGTCTCAGCGGTGGTCCTGCTGAGCAGATGGACAGGGACGCTGCACTCTCTCTATCACTGAGGTCATCAGCATCCCCTGAGGGGCTGAAAAAGTTGTGTGCGGCGAATGAGTGGGAGAGATGGAGGGGCCCCGAAAGGAAACCTCTCTGGACGGCGGCACACTCCGTAGCATTTACAATAAATTAGCGGCATCTGTCTTCCCTACGAGACACGCCTAAACCCCGCTGGGAGCAGGAGCGCGTGTATCGTAGTGTATTTGTTATCGAGTCTATAAGCGTGCATGTATAAATAATGGGATTTTTATGGATTATACCATAACTTCACATTACGCATCCAAATTATGTACAGTAAGAAAGGAAATGTAATGTGTGCTGATGATTTTTCTCTCTGCGTAGCTACTGTGTATCTGATCTAAATGTGTGCAAGCGGAGCCGTGTAACGCAGCTGCGCACGAGAGTGTCATGTTGCCGAGTCGCTTCAATTCCCCAGGTGAAACATTGAAGCACGAGCCGGAGGAAGCGTGCCTCTTGCCATCCGCACGTGCCACGCTACGCTCCTGCCAATCAAATCTCAGACCAGCCCACCCCCCCGTATTCAATACCTCGGCTGGGGGAGGGAAGCAGCATCTACTGGTGCCATATCAATACGAAATGGTTTACAGGAAGGCCATTCTGACTTCTATAAACAAACGCATCTGAAAGTGCTCAAGCTCAAGTTGGCTAGAAGTGAATCATGATGCTGTGGTATCTATATTAAGTGCCGATCTGTCAGATGGCCAAGAGTGGAGTAAACGATATTAGTCACCGATTCTCGCTTTGGCCCAAGTATGTGTAGTTTACATCTGCAGATTTTCAAGTGTTCCTTCACTTTTCTCAGATAAAGTTTTTTGGAAGATTACTCCATAACAAGCCTCGTTTTTGATCCAATCGCCTATGCTCACCCCCACACTGCTTGAGGTGGCCAGATGGGAGGTGCGGGTGGGTGAGAGGAGAAGGGGAGGTGCGGGAGGGTAAAACACGGGTTGGCAGAAGGTGGATGGAGAGAGAGTGTTGATGGGGTCTGGGGAATGAAGCCAAACAGGCTGTGGTGAAATGTGACCGGAGTGAACAAATACATCTAGTTCTGCATGACCACTAAGCTACGTTCAAGTAGCATGACCTTACGAACTTCATATTGTGTTAATGAAAACTGCCACAATATCGCATAAAGTCCAATATATCTTAAAAAAGTGTTTACGCTTGGGTGAAGTGGGTGTTCATGCAATTCGAAAAAGTAATATTTTTATAAAACTGCAACGGAAACAGTATTTCTGCAATTATGGGTCATCTGAAGTGCATAAAAGTCACATGATCACTCTTGGTAGGACAAGACAGAAGAGGTGTGTATGACTTTGTGGCATCCGACAAGCGCATGACATCAAAATGACGAGAGAGCAATTCGAGAGTTGACTGCTCTGTATGCTTTTGAGTCGCTCTTGCGATATTTTGATGTCATCTGCATGTCGATCGGCACTGTGCACATGAAGTTGAACACACCTGTTCGGTTTTTGAAATGACAAAATTACACTTTCGCATATAGGGGTGGGCAATATGACCAAAATCTTAAATCACGATATAATTCATTTTATATCATGATAAAGATATGCATCACTGTAGAGATGTTTTATCTTTTAATAAGGATTTTATGTTATTAAAATATTTAATGCCATAGAATTTTCTTAATTCTCACAAACAAACTTTTACAAGCATAAAAAGAAGGTAAAGACAAAACTCAAGTTCACTATAGAAAGACAGTCAGTGATGAAAGAATGATAAAAAATAATAATGTGTATATGAAGAGTTTGGTTCCAAAACACAATAAACGCCATTTAAAAAAAACAATTAGTTACCGCCAAAATCAGTATTGTATGTGGTCATTAAAAAGTACATTTTTAATTTTACGCAAAATCCGATATCCGCTTTGTTATTCTGTCATCTTTTCTCCATTTTTTCCCAAGCCATAAAAAATGCCAGTCCTCCTTCTCTGCACAATGCAATAAATCCACTATTGATGGCATTGATAAACCTGTGATGGTTTTCTGTGGCGGGAAAGAAACGTAAGCTATCAAAATCGAATAATTTTACGTGAGAGTTACTCAGGAGACGGAAAAATGCCGGCTGTTGCTTATTCTCACCATAGACTGTAAAAAAAAGATGGACGACGCCTGTTCGCTCCCTTCCATTGGTGAAAAGTGAAGCAGCCAGTGTCCCGATATGGCGCTGACATCTTGGGTCTTGAGTCTGCGCAGAAGCGATTTCGGGACCAGTCATGCGCAGTAGTGAGCAGGAAGTGAAGCCGCGAAGTCAAAACCCCGCCCTCGCTCTCGCAGAATGCGCATATCACATGATATCACAGCTGTCAATCATGACGTGACACCACCGTTTTTATATCACTAAATAACTAACTAAACACAAACTTATTTTAAAAACAAACATTTGAATTTACATCAGTGTGATAAAAACTACAATAAATGACAGAAACCAGCTTCGAAAAAAAGATCATTGAAGTGTAATTAATTTTTTTAGTTGGTCTCAAGTCCAATTGAATAACATAGGGAGGCGGGGTTTATGACCTATACTGGGACCAGTCACTGGGGGGAGATCGAGACGTTTTGGCTTCACTTTTCAGGGCTTGTGCGGCATGCTTGGTTCTCACGCGACAGCATCCAGCTTCTGTCATGCTAACACATTGACCCCAGCAGATCTTATGAAAAACTTTCCATTATTTTACTCGAACCTAACAAAAATCAAGCAGGAAGTTCAGCGACGATGTCACAAGGATGACCACAGCAATGACAGTGTTCTTAATATGACAAAAGTGTTTGATTAATGCCATTAATGTTTATTTTTAATCAGTGTATATGACTAGTAAACTAAATGAATATAAATAACATGGCAAAGATGAATTGATTCAATAAAGTTATAGCATTTTGAAAAAAAAAGTTTATATAAAAAAATCTAATTCTTTTTGTTATTATGTTATTATAACTTAAAGATGCTATGTGAAATTTAGTAAGAGAAAATTGTGGTTTTCTTCTGGAAATGTGACATGGGCAAGTAACCTTGATAGAGACGATAGTCCAAATTCTCTACTGGTTAACACATTTCTACAGGTTAATCATATCTACCAGTTTATTGCCCACCCTATAGTATAGATTAATGGAAACAAAGTCGAGTGTTTGCCAACATTTCGAAAACGAAGCTAAAGTTTTGAGCAAATCTTTAATAGAAACGCAGCTAATGATACCAGTGTAATAAACTTTTCAATCGTTGGTTCTTTAATGTCTCGTGACTGTGTGTTTTGCACAACACATATAACCATTTGCAGGTTTGTTATTCCCAGATAACAACCACTAAAAAAAACAATAACACACAATAACCCAGATGCTGCAAATCATTTTGACAGGTACAGTTTAATATTACACAAAAATTATATATAAATATTAGGGGTGTGACGAGACACTTAATCCACGAGACGAGACGAGACACGAGATTGGGTTCACGAGAACGAGACGATATTTTTACACTTTTTAAGAAACCCTCGATGATAAAATAAATGAATAAGAAACTGAAATCATGTTATTTTTAAATGTTTTAACTAATCAAGGACTGCCCCTAACAATTATTTTACTAACTGATAATGAAGTAATTTGTTATTTTTGGGTAATAAAAATAGACCCAAGTGAGCAGTAGCCTTTAAAATTACATAATAACGAAGATGCAATAATAATTGGTTCAAATAAAGTATTAAAACCAAGTTACATTAAACAACATTACATTAACAAACACATTACATTTGTGGTCTATAAATAAATAGCATTATGTATATATTATAACAAATGCCTGCAGGGGGCGATAGTAGACTCGTCTCGGATGCTATCTTCACTTTCACTTTCACTTTAGACGGAAAAAAAACGCTTATTTTTTAGCCAAACAATGTTTAAATCCATTTGAATATTTAATATACGTCCATTTCTTTACAATAGAAATGAACATGCAGACATTAAATCATGTAAACTCTGTGATGGTTTAATCTGCTGAGACTTCACATCTGACACTGATCTACAGAAAAACACAACACGTCTCAGACTTCATACGAGCTCCCAAACGAACATTATTGGAAACCCAAACAAAAAAGCAAATGCAGTAAAAGACAGAATATAATGCATGCACTGTAAGAGGCTAATTATACCAACCACGCTTTAAACGCTTGGAAACGCAAGGCGCGACGCACTGCCTTTTAAAAAAAAAAGAGCAGTGCGTGTCGACGCGGCTTTTAATATTGCTAGGCAACCACCTAGTCAGCTGTCTTGTCAATCAAATATTGAAGCGTGCGCTCTTTTGCTGTTGACTGTCATATTAGCAGAAACTTTAAAAAGAGGATGCTTGATCTGACCTTGTTTGAGGGTGAGAGGTGCACAAACACGCAGGAGAGAGTGAGCGAGTGGAGTCCGGTTCTTCAAAGCAACTGTAAACTTCCCTCACCACAACGTAAGGCCCGCATCTCCCCTCATTCGAGTGGACAATGGAAAGACGCGAATGACGTCGGGCGCTTCTCCGCTCTCAGCGTTCCTTCAAAGGCGCGTGCTGCGGCCGCCGGCAAAAACCGCAAGGCGCTCAGCGCGCATAAACAGCGCGCAAACGCTCCATGCCCATAGAATATCATTTAAAAAAGGCGCCTGCAACTGCCTCCTCCGGAGGTCGCATATGCAGGCTGCATACGTCATTAAGGTTTATTTCAGATCATTAACTGAGCATTACATTCGCAAGTCGTGAGCATATTACAACAATTTGCGATTAACTAAATTATTAGTAAACTTTATAATTGTTAGTCTCTAAAAAGACAGTCTTTATGAAGTAAATGCAGTTTAAAAATGCGACCTCCGAAGGATGCAGCCTTTTTTTTTTTGAGAAACGGCCAGAATTTCACCTACACAAGAAATCTCGCGATACACATTTAATCTCGCGAGATCTCGTCGCACGAGATCTCGTCACATCCCTAATAAATATGTCTTTTAATAACAAATATGACATTATATTTACAAATGTCATAATTAAAACGAATAGCATGTTTGTGACATTTGGAAATCTAGTCTTATTTTAAAACCGAATGATAAACTTCGCATGATGATAGCATAATTGGATAACAATTCATACTACACTTGTGACAAACATGCAGAGTTTACTTCAATACAATACAAATATTAATAAATGATGTAATTTTTCAAGCTACATTTTTTAGAAAAATTGTGAATGCATTGTGACCGCAAACAATAAATACCATGAAACAGTTTACTAGTCATCATATGTGTTGTGTAAAACACACAGTCACGAGACAACCAACAATCGATAGCATGAGCAAGGAAATTATTTAATATAACTCTTTCTTAAAGAAAGGAAGTCATATACACTGGCATTAAGGGAAGTACTCAGTGTCATTTTCCTTTTCGGGTGAACTATTCCTTTTAAGAACATTTGCTGTGCGTTGGTTTACTGCTGGTAAACCAAACGCTTTTTAAATGGCAATTCAAGCGTCTGAGTACAACACTGATTGCTTGCTTTATTTTTTAACAAACAATCATACAACAAATCAGTTTACAAGCAAAGCGTCTTAGCATTAGCATCAACAACTAATTTAGTAAATTCTGTACGCTGCAATGGGTTTGGGGTAAGTAAAGTTTAAAGATTCGATTCTGTCCCATTCATGAGCGTAATGAGGAGAAAGCTTAGATAACGACGGAGGGCCTAATGAAGGAGAAGGAGGAGGCAGAAGGTTAATGAGGCCCATGAAGAGACACAGAAGGAGGTGGAGAAACTGCTATTGTCTTGGGCAGTTGAGAAAAGAAAAAAAGAATAAGGACATAGCAGTGGGGAAAATCAATGGGCGAACAGAAGGACGGCATGCAGCAGAGACACAGGGGGCATCGCGCCATAATGTTGCCCGGGTCACACAGGAAAGGGGACCCATAGGGTGGGGGAAGAATGACCAGGATTGGGAAGAGGCATCAAACACTCATATGGAGTTCTTGAGCAATCACCGTACCATGTGCACAGATGTTGGAGCATTTTACAGTAAACATTTTAGTAAAGATTTTCAGACCGCAAACGTTTTGCAATGTTGCGGTTATAAAAAAGAGTTTCCTTTGAACACATGCTTGGACTTTGGTTCATATAAACAGCTGTGCATGAGAAACCTAATGATTAACTGTTGATATGTGGCACTGATCAGAGTTCAGCTTCTTTGAAAAAACGTCTGTTGTGACTCAGTGGTGGCGAAATAAAAGACGTCCCAAATTTACAGTAAGCTACAGCCAAGAACAGAAAATTTACAGGAACAGGATTTTTTAGTTTCCTAAATCCTGGGAGTTATTTTATGAGCCCACTAGTAAAGCATGAGTATCAATTGACAAATAATAATAATTTACCTTTACATGGTGGCCCTCAATATAATGTGTGGCATCCCTGAAGAGCCGGTACATAACAAACCCTTGAGGGTCAATGCTGTCAATCAGTGGGTACGCCGTCTGCAAGGAAACATTGCAAACAATCATATTTTTGACAAACATTTAAATCATTTTATTACAAGACTCATTGGAATGCTTGACTCTAAATGACCAGACAATTTGCAGGTTTGTTATAAACAACCCACACCCGACCGACGTTTTCAACTAACCCGCCCGCAAGTAGTGATTGTTTAAAATAGTTAATTAGCATCTTAACCTCAAACGACCTGACCGACCGCGGCCTGAATATCATTAAAAATATTTTTGGATGACTCGTAACCGCAGGTGACCGCAGGCACACGCTCATTTCGGATCAACCAGCGCATCACTGATGCAAATTAAGTGATTCATTGAGATGATGCGGCTGCTGTTTCGCAACATTCATGCGATTGGAAAGAAGATGAGGCACTTCTCTGTAGCCAATAGTAGGCAAGTAAATGTTAGCCAATAAGGCCATTCCTCAAAAGCGTTTGGAAAGTCGCCGATTTGGAGATACATACTTATTACAACTAAAATAAAACCATATGTGTCTCATATTGACCCATTAAACGTCATCAAAAAGCCATAACTTCAAAAACTTGTGTGTAAATTTTGAAGAGAGTACATGGCCTATTAAAGTGAGACATACTCTTTACAGCGAAATTTACATTTACATTCAATTCAACAAAAACGACCAGCAGCACTCCGAACAAAAGAGATTCAACCGAAATGAGGCTCATTTGCATGACTTTAAAAGTGTGGCAAGTATCAGATAATCATGCAAAAGGACAAAAACAAAAAACTCACTGGTGCCACAACAAAACAGCAGACACACACAAACACTGAAGTTCAGCATAAAGGCCCTACTGACTGGGTGATTTAGAAAATGTTATATTTGAACACAAGTATGTACTATTTGTTTGTAGAATCAACAAATGTGAAGGTGTGCCACAGTACCCAAAACATAAACAACTATTGTGGGCGAGTTCAGTGCTAAGCATTCTTTTTTGCAACCGTAACCAGTTAGTGTATTGAAAAACAAACAAGCAGCCCATCACATTGGCATTATTGTGGTAAATAGTAAACTGAAGTGACTTACCATGCCTGTCTCTGATGTGAAGATAACTATCTCATACAGCGGGGCTAATTGCTGGAACAAGTAATCTATGCCAGGCCTTTTCTTAAAACGCCAGCCTGTTGCCAACTGGAGAGAAGAACCACAAATCATTATTTACACACAATGTACACACTTTATACACAAAAAACTAATCGGCATTACAATTACGTGTGAGACGATTACATAATCGCCACGTGTGTCTCAATTACAGCTACCCATGTGTTCTGATTTCTGGCAGTATGTTTGGGCACCAAATACAGCGGTGAATCAAAGATTTTAAGATTGATTAGTTGAAGTGTCCTTTAGCTATTCATTTTAGATTTTTACTAACAACATAACTCCCATAATTATTTGTTATTTACATTATATCATTTAGTTTTTAGATGTTTAAAATGTACCATACAGCTGCTTCACAAAAAGTTATAAAACATTTCAAAACTTTAATATAGAAGTGAATAAATGTGTAGGTCTAAGAGACGGGTACAAAATATTGTCATAATTTGTTTTAATTATGAATAAATAAATAAATAAATAAATACACACACATATACATACATATTTTACACACATACGTATAAATATCTATAAAACCTTTGACTACAAATATAAAGCACAGTACATTCCTTTTAAATGTGGTCATTTCCTTTCTAGGAAGCAGATTAATATGCAACAGATTTTTTCCTTTAGGCAAATCAAGCAGTATGTTGCCCCTTTTTTACGTAAGTTTGCTTACAGGTGACATTACTGACTTCTTAAGTTGCCATAATTTAATTTAAGCACGCAGACTGCCAATATTTTGTGTTTATTCAGGATCCATCAGGATTACATTGAAAAAGATAATTGCTGTTAGGTCTTTCTCAGTCATTACCAGTAAATAAGAGCCAGGCTATTCCAGTTTTCCAGTCTTCAGAACAGAAAACAAAGCAAAATAAAGCATCCACTTGTGTTATCCATCTTAATTACACTGGGGTAAATAAACTAAACAGCCAAGTTAAAGGTCGCGTTCTTTCTGATCCCATTTTTCAAACTTTAGTTAGTGTCTAATGTTGCTGTCACAGCATGAATAATACCTGAAAATTATAAAGCTTTAAGTTCACTGCTAGGCGATATATTTTCTTTAATAAAATTCTTCTTTCAAAGCCTACAGCAAACGGCCCCCGTTTGGCCTACAGCCCTCTACTTCCTGCTCTAATGACGTCAGTAAAACAGTTTTTTGACTAAACTCCACCCACAGGAATACTTCAGTCGCCAGCTAAGCTAACGGCAAGCTAAGCTGCTGTCGAATCACAACACACTAAACAAACTACACAATCAGAACTCGATACGTATTTCTGAAGGAGGGACTTCATAGAACAAGGAAGACATCAGCCTGTTTTGAGGACAGTGAAAATTGTGCACTGTAAACACAATCAAAGCTTCAAAAACACAGAAAGAACGAGACCTTTAAAGTAGTCTAGAGTAAAAGATGTGTGTTTTGACCAGGTACACCTATACCCGAGTACAAGACAAAAAGTAAGAGTACAGTCAAAAAACAAAGCATTTTTATTTTTTTCCCCCTTTTCTTTTATTATGTATTTTTTTTTTTTTCCTTTATATGTGTTAATGTGTGTATGTTATTTTTGTTAAAAATTAATAAACATTAAGTAAAAAAAAAAAAAAAAAAAAAACAAAAAAAACAAAGCATCACTTCAGCTTAAAGAAAAATCACTGTGCCGTACGCTACGGTAACAGTCTGCTGAGGAGTGTCAGGTTGCAGGTGGGCTACGCTCCACCTGTCACCTGTGTGTGGCCCTACCCTCACAGCTGGCCAGGTGAGGAGGGAGAAAACAGGTAGGGAGAGAACGACAGGTGGTTGGCCCAAAACAGCCATCCAGATGGCTTCATGTGATTAACAAGAATTGATAAGGACTATTTGGCAAAAGGGGGAAAACCTTATAAACTGTTAAAACAACCAAGGTCACTTAATAGCAAATCAAAGAGGTAGCACTTTACAGCAGGAGGGATCTAACTGAACGCATAAGATACACACCGTGTATGTGGAGTTTTCACATAAAGTATACACGAAAACAGAAGCAGCTGCTGTCCACTAAAGTATAGATTGCATCTGCAGTCAGCAGATTGAAACAATCTAACAAAACTCTTAAAAAAAAAAGAAATTGCGGGAACCAAGTGGGCGTCCGGGAATGTGAAATCTGGATTACACAATTCTGGTTTCTAGGACTGGATACAATACTAGATTATATGTGACTCATGAGCCCTATTGGCATAGGATTAGTATTACCTGGTGACCTTAAGTGATTTGTAATAACTGCGGATGTTCTCTGTGATTTTTATCTCTTGCGGTTCTGCCGCATCTGTAATTTGTAAAGTAAAGATTTCTCCGCAAATGACCTACCATATTTTCACCCAACACAGAGGTCCTGATAATATTAATTCAGTGTGAAGTGGCATCCCCAAAACTTGGCCAGGATTTGGTAGGATTGTATATATTTTTTTTAAGTCTGTGCCATTTTTAATTTCCTTTTTATCGGTTTCTGCAGAGGGGCAATCCTCCGATCTTTCTGATGAAGCCAATACAAAAGTGATTTAAACTGAGATTCATCAACTGGCGGCTAGAGGTTGACTCCAAAAGGAAGTCAATTCCCATAGACCCCCATGTTTTACAGCCTGGTACAAAAATATTTTTTGGTCTAAGTAGCTAATTTTGTAACTCATCCGTTTACATTATTTTAAGCCTTAACGTTCTGCATAATTGGGGCGTGGCCACTAGAGTGACAGTTGAACAGCCACTGCTGTCACTAGAGTCGAGCTAGGCGGGCGTAGTTTCAGCAACCAGCCACCTCAGCTTCACCCACATCCCACCTCTTTACCCATTTTCGGATATCCGCGAGTGATGCAACGCCTACTATTGGCTTCAAAAACGATCTTCAGAAACCTATGGGTGATGTCATGGACACTACGTCAATCTCTTTTTACAGTCTATGGTTTCTGCACCTCTCGCACTGCAGCTGAGGAGCGCAGCTCCTTATCCCGTGCGAATGGGCAACATGAAACTCTGGTAATTTCTAAAATCACACGAGGTCCCCAGATAATACTTATCCTGTGCGAATAGTTCTTTACACAGATATTGAGCTTTGACACCTACCGACCACTCTGGATGCAGGAGGACATCTGTGAGCTCCAGCACTAGAGTATATGGAGGCTGGTAATAGGGTTCTCGCAGAGGATCTGGGAGAAGTTTCGGGCTTGTGGGCTCGATGATCATCTACAGCGAAGCAGAAAGATATTTTCAAACCACATACTTTTTTATATTTATTTTATTTTGTCATATCACTTATATTTATTTATGCATTTGGCAGACACTTTTATCCAAAGCGACTTCAAGCTATACATTTTGGGGATCGAACCCCTGACCTTAATGGGTGATTCTCGCGAAAGTAGACTTATGAGGTGTCATGTAACATTCTGATAAAAAAGTAAATTCAAAATAAGAAGCATACAGTTACAAACATCTCTTCATGTACTATTTTGCCCATGAATTCAAATGACATCATACAAACCAATTTTGTTGTTTTTTTTCCCACATTTAAGGGGACATTTTTCATTACCGCAACATGTCCATGACTGGATTTGGGTTCTTTGACATGGAAATATTTATAATAAAAAAATAAAAAAAAATAAAAAGCTTCAGTGCATGTTATCCTATAAACATTAACAGTAAAGAAACATGTGGTATTTGGTGATATTGTCAAATGTAGAGACAATAATAAGGAATATAAATGTGTCCAAGACCAATTTTCTCATCCTCCGCAACAATTTTCAATCATTGTTTAAGCCCTCAAGGAACTAACATTTTTTAAAAAAGTTGGAAGGGACATAATTGACTGTGACTCTCAAGATGGCTACCAGGAAAGCAGTTCTTATTTTTTAAGAAATTTGTAAATGCATATATTTAAAGTAATATCTTGTTGCGGTAATGATAATTTTTGATAATGATAATCAAAAAAATGTAAATAATTATATAGAAAAATATGTTTTAAATCCTCTAAAAATAATGGTTATAGTAAGTTTAGACCTTAATCTTATATGTGAAGAGTTTCGTTGCAAAACGAGATAACTCCGTTTTTTACATTTTTTTTTTAGAAATCTTGTTTTTTGGTTGTGCATTCCAATTAATATCAATTCAACTGCAATTGGTTTTGACCTTCATAACTTAAAAAATACAGCTAAGTAGCACCATAAAACAAAATAATAACATGATAACATAATAATAAACATGTTTTGACAAAAATGTTAAAAACAGATTTATCTCATTTTGCAACGAAACTCTTCATGTGCAAAAAAAGAGCTTTAAGGGCTTTTTAAAAAAATCTGATGCTAGACATTCTAAATCTGGATTTTGTGAGAATCACCCTAATGGTGACAAGTTACAACGCCCCAACAACAAAAAGGCTACAGCAACACAAATTCATAAAGATTTTAAACAACATGAGGGCAAACCTGAACAAAACCTTTAATACAGAAATGTTTATTGCATCCTCTCACCTGTCTGTAATCTTTGAAGTATTTATAGGTTCTTTTGAGCTGTTGCATAACTGGAACATCTAGAAGTACAAAAAATTACACATTTGTAAAATCAGAAGATCAAAATCCTCTTTAACAGTAAAAGCATTATTTTTTCACCCTCACAAAACATTTTAATATTTGCATTTATTTAAACAGGCTGCATAGAGCCTATAGGCGAGACCTTCATACAGCAAAAGAGACGTAAGTTGCATCAAAGTCCAGATAATATTTTTGTTACAACATCGAATAATAAAGTCATCTTCACATTACTGAAACTGACGCAATTCGCTTGTTTTACCACTTAACGGTTCGCATTTGCCACGTGCCATATGCCACCTCAAAAGGCAAAAGGGCAGATAAAGTGGCAACACACAGCTTACCCGACCTCCGGCCCGTCTCGCTGGGCGTCTGTTAGAGCAGGCGCCCGCCAAGGGGCCGTCAACATCAGGGTACAAGGAAGGAGGCTGATTGGGAGAAGTGGGGGAGGGAGGGTACTAACTGCTTAAACACCCTCTCGTCTGCACGCTTTGGATTTTTCCCTCCCTTTCTCCTCTCGTTGTTTGATTAGTTTGAAGGGGGAGTGTTTGAGCTCTTCAAGGGAGCATGTGCCTGTTGGCAGCCTCCGATGAAATAAGCTCTCCCTCGAGACTAATGAGTGACACAGGATGGAGATCTCCTCATCAGGCCTCTACAGATCTATGCAAGAATTAAGGCCAAAGTATGGTCCAAAAAACCCTGGTAATTGTATGTGTAGGTTGCGCGTGCACCCACAGGAGAACGTATTATGTAGCCCAGGAGTTGCATTTTGTCGCAATGCGCATGTGTTGAAGGCTATAGACAAGTATAGACAAACTATACTCGTGGTTCAGTCATCGGGCTGTTTTATATCAATGACAAGTCTGTAGTAAAAAGGCGTAGATTAGAGCCTGATCGTGCCCGTTGTAATGCCTTTTTTACACTGGTCAGGACTGGT
Source organism: Paramisgurnus dabryanus (assembly GCF_030506205.2). Classification (NCBI taxonomy): domain Eukaryota; kingdom Metazoa; phylum Chordata; class Actinopteri; order Cypriniformes; family Cobitidae; genus Paramisgurnus; species Paramisgurnus dabryanus. The sequence continues at coordinate 27,153,942 of NC_133344.1, read as the reverse complement.
AAGGCAGATTTCTATGGGGGTAATATGATGCCAATATTATTGAAAATGGACAGAGTAAAAGTCACAAATAGATATTACAACTTGTAAACACAAAACGCAATCTACAAATAGATTAAAAATCCACAAACACAGTCCTTGTGATCCGCAAATGTAAAACAAGATCTACGAATCGTCTTTGTGATCCACAAATATAAAGCATGATTTACAAAAAGAAATCAGTGACTTGTACTTGAAAACCAGAATTTGAATGAATGTAAAGTGACTTCTTTGCAGATGAATATCATTTTCTATTTGTAGATTGTGTCACATTTGTTTTCAGAATTCTGACACTATTGTTTCGCTTTGGTGACAAAATAATGCCATAATCGTTGAAAATGAAGAGACTACAATTTGTAAACACGAAACAAATCTGCAAATAGGTTCCAAAACTGCAAACAAACTCCTCATGATCTGCAAATGTAAAACGAGATCTACAAATATATAAAAATCCACGAACAGACTCTTCATGACATATAAATATAAAATGCGATTTACAAATAGATTTAAAATCCGCAAACCAACTCTTTATGATTCACAAATAGAAATCATCGACTTGTACTTGACAAACAGAATTTAAATGAATGCAAAGTGATTTGTCTGCGCATGAGGGTCATTATTTGTTTGTAGATTGTGTTGCATTTGTTTTCAGAATTTTGGCACAACTGTTTCGCTGTTTTCCATTAAAAAAATCTACAAATGCCCTCCTCACAATTTGCAAACAAACACAGTCTAACTTGTATTTTCCAACCATTGTAAAAAGACATTCTTACACATTCTGTGCAAAGTTCAGCATGCAAGTGTTGAATCTGTGTTTGCAGATCACAGGGCACTCACGAATCCTTCTGCACAAGTCTACAGATCTTTTTGGCACTATCTTTCCGCAGAGTTTGTCACTACGATCCACGCGTGTAGTCAGCCAATCAGGGGTATTGCTTCAAAGTAATGCCACGCCCCCTCAATAAGCTCTTTTCAAAATAAAAGCTGGGCTCACTGCCATTTACCGTTGCTGGTGTTACAGCGCTGAAAGGCGGCCAGACCGCGTTATCGATATTATATTAAGGATATTAAAGCATTTATGTATAGCATGGCAAATATGTAGCATTAACGTGAACTAGAACAACCCCTCGTTTAAGTTATTATCAGTGCCTGACAATTCAGCCGAGGTCATTAAATCGTTAAAAACACTGCATGAAGCGGTTTTATCATTAAAACATCAGTGTCTCTTCAACGAACATTTGCCGAATGTCAGCGAGCCAGCTGGATGGAGTGGAGCTGCTAAGGTGACGCAGCTAAAATAAAGCAAGCGGGTGCAACGATAATATTGGATGTAACTTGCCGTAATTAACAAAAACATGAGCCTTATTTGACAGCAGCACTAATTGAACTATTTGACCATATGCATTTGATATACATACCGTGACCGGAATGCACTTACAAATTGCGCTGTTATTAGAAACATTTAACTGTTTCCAGACTGAGCATGGAGACAAACAAGCGCAAGCCGTTTATAGAAGCAGCTGCCTGTCAGCGTGTAGGGAATGAAGTCAAAACGGTCTCGGTTTTTAGACCGGCAGTCTGCCTGTGCCATTCCACCCTAATCCGGACTGCAAATTACATGTTAATATTATATCCACCATTTACAATCCTTCCTTTAAGGTCTGTTCTGCTTTTAACAGCTCAAAGCTATTACTCTCTGTAGCTTTCAAGTCCGTTGTAGGCTACAGGTAAATTTTGCAGTTGTTTTAGTTAACTTTGCAGAGCATTTTATTGTCGGAAATGGTCCTGGGCTGGGTTTTCCTATAACGATTGAACTTAGCACTCAAGAGTGCTTTCTACAAGGTAAAACGATCGCTCGCAGCTGGGTTTTAAGTGCTACTAACGAGTCGCTATCCCTTTGTCAAGTGCTGAAATGTCACTTACTGAATGACTCGTAATTGTAGCAGAAGCTTGTTTAGGCTAATGATCTTCAGCCGATGTGCACTAATATTTTTTAAAATATTATTAATTATTTTTCAATGACTTATTAAATGTTTTAATAATTTGTGCATCATGAAATATTCTTTTTTCATATTTAGTTAGGACTCGTCCCACTGCGCAATGCCTTCTGCATTTTATAATATAGTTTAGATTTTTCTTTTTATTTGTTGTTTATTATCTATGTTTATTTATTATTAAGGATTATTGCATTGTACCGTAAATATTTATTTGGTTTCTTTAATCAGATGCCATACCCTTCAAAAAAATATTTTTTTACTGTAGCCTAGATGAATTATAGCAGCAATTGGTAGGAACCATTTATCAATTTGCTAGTACCAACTTTTACCAAAATTGTACCAAATACGTTTTCCTTCTTAATTAATTTATGTTTAGTCATTTAAATTTCATTTCTCGTTTGAATTTTAAATGTATTATATTAAAGTAATTTAAACCAATAAACAAAGAAAAAAAAACCCAATAAATAAATATAGCCTACATTTAAAACATCACATTATCGTTATTGCAGGAGTGCAATTTGCTGGTTGTCCTGCAGGTGACCTTGTAACACTGCTGTCTTACGATGCACTTATAAATTAACGATTACTCCAGAGCACTCGTAGATCTACGATGATTTTCGAGTGCTACTTAAGCTACAAAGCTTTTGGGAAACGGCCCATAATTCTAAGATGAATTTTAAGATTGTTTTTACGATCTACTTAGCGATGCTTTTGGGAAACCCAGCCCTGCTCGTTTGGAATTTGCCTGGCGCACAGCTCTAGTCAGAAAGATTAAAAGGCGGGCTTTGTTTTTAAAAAATGTAATGCATTTCTTGATACTACAATAATGAACAAGTCACCCATTTATCAAGTATCGATTCATTATTTTCACTTAATCCTTTTTGCTTTTTACAAAAAGTAGAATAGGCACGCATATTCTGCATTTATCCAAAATTATGACTGTGGCATGAAGAAACTTTCCTATTTTAGTGAAAAATAAATAAGTTCTTTTGCTATTATTACGTAGCATATATTGATGATTTTTAATAACAAATATGACCGTTTTAAACAAACTAAGTACACTGATAAAAATAATATGAAAAAAATTATACGCTGGATTTACTAAATACAAAAAAAATACAGTGCATCATTTTTACATACACTTTTTAAAAGTAAGTTTTACATTGAATTTAAGCCTTTGCAATTTAAGCAATTGCAATGTTTAAGTAAGTTTTACATGGAGAAGCAATTAGGCCTACTAAAAATTCCATGTAAAATTTACTTTAAAAAGTGGATGCAAAAATGATGCACTATATTTTTAAGTTAATACAGCCTATTATTTTTTTATAATTATTTAATTTCCTTTTCACAAATTTTACATGATAAAATTTAGGAATTAACTAAATAATGTGTTAATCTAGAATTACTCACATTTTTGCATTATTTTCTACTCAAAAATAGTTTTTCTTTTAACCTATTTTTTATATAATTGACTAATTTTATTTAGTTAAATTTACTAAGCCACAAAACATTTTTTACAGTGTAAAATAAGAAAAACGAAGTAGATAAAACCGCATACCCAGCTAGACACTCAAATCGAGCTAGGCACTCAAATCGAGTCAAAACAGTCTTGGCTTTTAGACCCGCAGTCTGCAATCCACCCTCACCCGGACTGCAGGTGACATGTTAAAATTATTCCACCCGTTACATCAAATTATTCCCCCCCTCCCCTTCATTGTCCCCCAACCCTACCACCAGTGAATAAATAAATACATTAAATAAAAACAAGCACTTTAAACAAAAAGCACACAGAATTCTTTTTTTGGTTTTTAACTGAATTCTAAACACTAAAGTTAATTCCTTAAAGTTAATTAAGGGTTAATCCCTAGTCCTCCCCTCGCGAGTTGTTTTTTGTTCAGGGCCTAAATGTGCATTGAAATATAGTTGATGTATTTCATAAAATTAATAAAAGATATACAATTATAAATTATTGTTGAATTATCCCTTTTTCCAAGTATGTCATTATGCACAATGTATCAAACTTTGAAAATGAAACAAAAACAATAACTTAAAAGTCCTTTTAAAAGCAGTAGTTATTAATGACATAACTGCATATACTGTACATTGTATATTTTGCACGTTTCTCATCCTCTTTTTAATCCTGCTTGACTGAAGGCTTCCGTTAGAACGTTTCTCGTTTGTCGTAAGGTTTTTGTACATTAAAGCTGTTGAGTTTCTCCCGCGGACTTTTCCCCCTCGCGCTCGGGCACGCTGTCTGCACGCTGTATATGAACTTGAACGCACCGCTTAAAGTCGAGGGCAGGGCGAACACTTCTAGTTCTAAACAGGTTAACTGAAAGCACAATGACATTAAATGAGCTGACGCCTATTTCGTTTTTTTTTTTTTTTTCGCAGACGCGCACAGCTCCAGTCAGGACATATTAGCCAGTTTTGTATATCAGTAGGTTCCAAACTATTGCAACCCCATACGTATTTACAAGACCTACATTTTTTTATAGAAATATAGGGGAAAACACATTTGTTCCCTTTTAGTAGTTTTTTAACAAGTTTACTTAAATAATATTAAAATATAGGGTTGCACAATTATGGCAAAATCATAATTGTTTAGGCTACTGTATTTGCACTGAATTTGAAATGATATATTAGAAAAATACAATGAATTTTCAAGGCTGCAGAGAACATTATAGCAGATATGGCTACTGAGGATTTAATTATATTATTTTAATAGTCAGCGAGTCCCACTCCGGCCCTCATTTTGAGTGTCTAGCTGGGTGCACATTTTTACCGACTTTCTTTTTCTTATTTTGGTAAAAAATTAACAAGTTCTATTATTATGTAGCATACATTGATTTTTTTTATAACAAATATGACTGACTTATTCATTGGCAAATGCAGAACAATGAGGAGAAAGCAAAGGTAGGCTACACGCCTTTCTCCCTTATATGATTAAAGGCTTAACTGTCATTTTTAAAACGAAAGCACATGCTTGTCAAATTTATGCTGGGCTGGATAAATGCAGAATCAACAATATCTTAATTTTTTTTCGATTTATTTGTTCGTATTCATTGACCCTTTTTTTTCTTGTGCCAATAGCACGGTTGTCTTTTTCCTGTCACTCAGCACGAATTTCTATAGCCTATATTGTTTTCCATGAACACAAATACATATATCAAATACTGCCTGACGAAATTTTTTGACCGAGCCAGCATAAATTTGACAAGCATAAACAATCCGCTTTCGGTTTAAATTTGTTTTTAAATTAAATACATTTTAAAATTACATTTAGCTTATGTTCCCCATGATTAATCTTCTCATCGCAAGGTAGAGCCGTGTCGCCTATGTTCTACATGTTCCTTGTTGTTCTGCATTTGCCAATAAATAAATAAATAAATAGGCTACTTAGTTTGTTTAAAACTGTCATATTTGCTAGATAATAATAGCAAAATAACTTATTTATTTATCACTAAAGGAAGGTTCCTTCAACGCCACAGTCATAATTTTGATTAAATTCAGAATATGCCTGCCTATTCTACTTTTTGTAAAATGCAAAAGGGATTAAGTGAAAATAATTAATCAATACTTGATAAATGGATAGCCTAATCAGTCCTGACTAGAGCTGTGTGCCAGTCACATTCCAAACGAACAGGGCTGGGTTTCCCGATAACGATTAAACTTAGCACTTAAGAGCGCTTTCTACGAGCTACTTAACGAACATTCGTTGTTCATTTACGTGCGTTTCCCAAAGATGCACGTATAACGATCGCTCGCAACTGGGTAATGCAATAATCCTTAATAATAAATAAACATAGATAATAAACAACAAATAAAAAGAAAAATCTAAACTATATTATAAAATGCAGAAGGCATTGCGCAGTGGGACGAGTCCTAACTAAATATGAAAAAAGAATATTTCATGATGCACAAATTATTAAAACATTTAATAAGTCATTGAAAAATAATTAATAATATTTTAAAAAATATTAGTGCACATCGGCTGAAGATCATTAGCCTAAACAAGCTTCTGCTACAATTACGAGTCATTCAGTAAGTGACATTTCAGCACTCGACAAAGGGATAGCGACTCGTTAGTAGCACTTAAAACCCAGCTGCGAGCGATCGTTTTACCTTGTAGAAAGCACCCTTGAGTGCTAAGTTCAATCGTTATAGGAAAACCCAGCCCAGGACCATTTCCGACAATAAAATGCTCTGCAAAGTTAACTAAAACAACTGCAAAATTTACCTGTAGCCTACAACGGACTCGAAAGCTACAGAGAGTAATAGCTTTGAGCTGTTAAAAGCAGAACAGACCTTAAAGGAAGGATTGTAAATGGTGGATATAATATTAACATGTAATTTGCAGTCCGGATTAGGGTGGAATGGCACAGGCAGACTGCCGGTCTAAAAACCGAGACCGTTTTGACTTCATTCCGTACACGCTGACAGGCAGCTGCTTCTATAAACGGCTTGCGCTTGTTTGTCTCCATGCTCAGTCTGGAAAGAGTTAAATGTTTCTAATAACAGCGCGATTTGTAAGTGCATTCCGGTCACGGTATGTATATCAAATGCATATGGTCAAATAGTTCAATTAGTGCTGCTGTCAAATAAGGCTCATGTTTTTGTTAATTACGGCAAGTTACATCCAATATTATCGTTGCACCCGCTTGCTTTATTTTAGCTGCGTCACCTTAGCAGCTCCACTCCATCCAGCTGGCTCGCTGACGCTCGGCAAATGTTCGTTGAAGAGACACTGATGTTTTAAGGATAAAACCGCTTCATGCAGTGTTTTTAACGATTTAATGACCTCGGCTGAATTGTCAGGCACTGATAATAACTTAAACGAGGGGTTGTTCTAGTTCACGTTAATGCTACATATTTGCCATGCTATACATAAATGCTTTAATATCATTAATATAATATCGATAACGCGTTCTGGCCGCCTTTCAGCGCTGTAACACCGGCAACGGTAAATGGCAGTGAGCCCAGCTTTTATTTTGAAAAGAGCTTATTGAGGGGGCGTGGCATTACTTTGAAGCAATACCCCTGATTGGCTGACTACACGCGTGGATCGTAGTGACAAACTCTGCGGAAAGATAGTGCCAAAAAGATCTGTAGACTTGTGCAGAAGGATTCGTGAATGCCCTGTGATCTGCAAACACAGCTTCAACACTTGCATGCTGAACTTTGCACAGAATGTGTAAGAATGTCTTTTTACAATGGTTGGAAAATACAAGTTAGACTGTGTTTGTTTGCAAATTGTGAGGAGGGCATTTGTAGATTTTTTTAATGGAAAACAGCGAAACAGTTGTGCCAAAATTCTAAAAACAAATGCAACACAATCTACAAACAAATAATGACCCTCATGCGCAGACAAATCACTTTGCATTCATTTAAATTCTGTTTGTCAAGTACAAGTCGATGATTTCTATTTGTGAATCATAAAGAGTTGGTTCGCGGATTTTAAATCTATTTGTAAATCGCATTTTATATTTGTATGTCATGAAGAGTCTGTTCGTGGATTTTTATATATTTGTAGATCTCGTTTTACATTTGCGGATCATGAGGAGTTTGTTTGCAGATTTGGAACCTATTTGCAGATTTGTTTCGTGTTTACAAATTGTAGTCTCTTCATTTTCAACGATTATGGCATTATTTTGTCACCAAAGCGAAACAATAGTGTCAGAATTCTGAAAACAAATGTGACACAATCTACAAATAGAAAATGATATTCATCTGCAAAGAAGTCACTTTACATTCATTCAAATTCTGGTTTTCAAGTACAAGTCACTGATTTCTTTTTGTAAATCATGCTTTATATTTGTGGATCACAAAGACGATTCGTAGATCTTGTTTTACATTTGCGGATCACAAGGACTGTGTTTGTGGATTTTTTATCTATTTGTAGATTGCGTTTTGTGTTTACAAGTTGTAATATTTATTTATGACTTTTACTCTGTCCATTTTCAATAATATTGGCCTAAAATTACCCCCATAGATTTCAAACAAGTCCAACAAGTGTGTCCACTGTGATGCAATGCATGACAGCCTGTGAAAATGTAACGCCAAAATTCTCTCTCATTCATATTTGCTGGCTCTTTTCCACACAGTGTTCAATCAGTGTTAAAACAAACACAACCCCTTCCTTTGTATCAAGGAAGCAACTCTCAGATTTCTACATGAGCAAGTCTGTGCAAGAAATGTTCAAGAGGGTTTATGTTTGTTTTGACACCTGTGGCATCTGATGTTCACATGTTTTTTAAAACTACTACTACTAAAGTTTATAAGGGCGCACTCACACTATCCAAACCAAACCGCGCTCGGGCGCGTTTGACCCCCAAAGCCTGGTTTGTTTGACTAGTGTGATCGCTCTGTTCCGCGCCCGAGCGCGGATTGGCTATTCGCGCCGCGGCCGGGTTGCAGAGGTGGGCCGGAGCGCGGTTCACTTGGGCTCAGGCGTGGAAGTCTGTGGTGTGAGCGCATTCGCGCCTGAGCGCGATTCAAAAGGTGAAGACGTCAGTTGCGCGACCACTCACCTTCATCTGCCTCCGTAAAAACCTTTTGATGCGCGCCGCGGGGTTACGTGAATGTCCGAGCTGCGCACGTGACAGATGAACTAAGCAATATGATGACATGTGAGAGGGCTGTCTGTAATCGCGCACCAAACGCCTCTGAATAAAAAACACAGACTTATCATTACGGTGGGTTCCAGTGTTAAGAGAGAGCTTTACTTCCTGCATTTTTCAAAACAATCGCATCTTAATGACGAAAGCGCGCCCGGACTCGGATCGATACAAGTACAGTGTGAGTGCGTGCATCTGGGGGAGTAGGGAGGGGTGACAATCGCACTGGGGCTTGGTTTGGTTTGGATAATGTGAGTGCGCCCTAAAAGAGCTTTTTTCATTGCTCATAGTTGACCGTTTAACTTCAAACTGGCACACATCTGTCCGAATATAACACCATCTTTCTCCACTAGGCCAAGATCAATACAAAGGGTGAACAGTTGCAAGAACCGTTACAACTGAACCTTGATCCGAGACGACACCGGAGAAGAAAAAAACTAGCGCTAAACAACTGGGTCTGCTTTGAAGAGCCTCTCGTCCTAACCTTGTTTGTCAGTGTAAAAGGCATGGAGCCTCATTGTTACTTCACAGAGGGCCTGTTGCTCTCCGGAGGGATCCGTCCATTGAGTCGCAGGCGATATGAAGATCGATGGCTAGGCCTCTGGACGCAACAAAAGCCTCCTTTAATCCTGCTCTGGGTTAGCATATGCTTCGCTAGTTTGCCAAAGGCCATTACTTAATTGCCTTTCTTCCTCCCTCCTTTTCTTTGGAGGCCTCTTGCTTTTCTTCCCCGTCAATCGTTCCCTTTCTCCAGCCGTGAAAAGTGGTCTTTAGGTCTGGCCCCTCCTTCAGTGCTGGGATCTAACCACTTGGCGGATAGTGTACCAGACCGGTGTTAACCTTCTCGTGATGACCTATAGCTCACTGTTTGTTTATTTGATGCATGGAGGCTTTGTGTGCTGAGGACATATACTCTTTAAACTGACACACTTCTAACTAATGTAACATTTACCCCCACTCTCAGAAAAAAAGATACAAATGCTTGTCACTTAGGCAATGCCCTTATAAAAATAACCCGCTTGTACCCAAAAGGTGTATGTTAGTACATTAATTGTACATAATGATAGCATAAAAAGTATTTATTTGTATCTAAATGGAACATATTAGGACCAGTGACCATACGATTCTCAAATATTTTCGCTTTAAATTTGCATACCATAATTTCCGGACTATAAGTCGCATCAGTCAAAAATGCATTTTAAAGAGGAAAAAAAACCTATATAAGTCACAGTGGACTATACTTCACGTTTATTTAGAAAATGATTTTATGAAATCCAAGCCATAAGAACAGACATTTAGTCTGGAAAGGCAAGTTATTAAACAATAGCACAGAACAGCAGGCTGAATAGGTGTCGGTACATGTTAAAGTAACATAAGTAACAGTTATTTACACGATACACAGTAGCATACAGAACATACCTGGGAGGCTGAATAGGCTAAATTAACACGACAAGCCAAATCAAGTTCAAAAAGGTCCCGAAGTCATTCCGCATCACTGAATCCATTGAATTACATAAATACAGGAACTGCATAGAGCGGACTCTCGCGGCTGTAGATGGTAATGGTTTCTCTTGGTTTATATGAAATAATTTTGACGTATAAGTCGCACCTGACTATAAGTTCCAGGACCCGCCAAACTATGAAAAAAGTGCGACTTACAGTCCGGAAAATAAGGTAATCGTGACCTCTGGTCATTCAGAAATATCAGTTTGTTGGCAGAATCCTCTAAGTGCCCAGAAAAAGAATTAATTGAACGACAGCGCACATGCGTCACTGTGCAAGAGTTTTTTTTATATTGATGATAAAACATACTTAGATAAAGATGTTATTGGTGTGTATGAAAAAAAAATCTATTGCATATTTTAAGATCTGTCATCGAAAGTTATTTTCGGTTGAGACTGCGGTTTTAGTCTGGGACTAGCCTTAAGGCTTATCTGTGAAACCGAAGGCATGTTTATTTTCCGAATTGTTGTCGTTTTATTCGCTGGTGATGAATTCCTTGTGTTTAGCTGCATGCAAATACAACCTCCCTTTCTGGCCCATTTCAATCCACACTGTAACACCTCATACAAGACTACACTTGTCATTTCATAAACCTGGGCAATGGGTGAATTTGTTAAATTCTATTCCAAACATGTTAAAAACATAACAAGCATTATTAACAAGCATTAACAAGTTATAAAGACAGATGATCTCATTCAATATGATCGGCAACTATGCAACTGGCCAATTGCCATTCTGTACAAATTAAGTTATGAAGCTTTTGATAAGGGGGTGGGTAGGCACAGGATTTGCATGTAGGCCTGCTCATTGAATGCCTACACTTGGCAAGGCACGCTTGTTTGAATAGACCCGTATCCCTGAGGATAGCGCTCATCAAGGGTCCGTTCTTCATCCCCACGCTAGCCTTCTGCTTGGAGAGGGAGGGCGAGTATGGGCCCATGGACGAAAGAAAACCTGCTTCTCCACTCCCTTGAGGGAGTGGGCGTTTCACCCCGGTCCCTAAAGTAATCATGAGCCTTCGTTATAGCATTAAAAGCTATATAAGCATTAGTGTCGGACAGCAGCGCTCAGGGCTCGGAGGCAATAAATTGAGGTGGGGGGCAGAGAAGGACACATCAGGGAATCTATAAAATTAATTACGCGATTATGAGACCAAGTGATAGCGCAGAGAAACCAAAACAGCCTGCTATCTCAATTGATATCAGAAGTAAATAAAACGCAGGTGGCCTGCTTTAACCGCTTGCGTGGCGTCTCTACCTTTACTCTCTTGATAAGGCTAATGACTTCTGTGAAGCCAGCGTGTCTTCATTTGATGATAATATAAACATGTCAGCCACACAAGATGCATCGCCATAAAACCCAAGCTGCAACTGACAGGTAGACAAAGATACACAAACAGTGCACCCATTCCAGACTTGTATGATTTATGTTGTTCTGTAAAATATTAAAGTATATATATAGTATGTATATCTAATGTATAATAAACGTGAATGGGACTGGGGCTTTTGGGATGGCTTCAAAATGATAAAGGCTCATCAAATCAATCATGCCACCTTTAGGTTTGTTGCCAAAGATGTTTGACCACAATAAGATAAGAGGGCGAGTTAAAATGACTAATTTTTATTATTGGGTGAACTGTTTCTTTAAAATTACTTTAACTGTACAATTCAGCTACACATCAGAAGACAGCAACGTGGTATAACAATTGCCACTAGTAGGTGGCACATGTGGCACATGCGCCACATACCAAAGGTTAAGGGCCAATCAGGGTGTGTGAGAGATTGATGCCTGCAGGGGACATGTGGAGGGGTCCAGTACCATGGAGAATTTGGCTAAGAAGTGGGTGACACCCCCTGGCACTGGGTATAGGGTAAGTTGCTATGGCATATCCATCATTTGCCTTTCTAACCAGACATGTAAACAAATACAGGCAGACCAGATGGGTCCTCATCTGCTAAAATGGCTTGTATATTAGGACAAACAATACATCTCTGGACACAAAAGCCTTTCAAATGACCAAAGCTTAAAAAGCTATCATTTTAGGGTATATTGCAGGATTAAATCCCTTTTGTCTATGATCTGGACTTGAGATAATTAGCAGTTTATTTAAAAGTCACAATTTAATGACCCTGAAACTTGGATATCTGATGCATTTCAAATCATGTTATGCTGTTTCGTATGAACTTCCATTAAATTTAAGCTATTGATTTTATTGCAGTAATGTAAAGAGTCAAACTTTTTGGCTATGCAAAGCAAAATGTTAAGTAAAAAGACTGTAATAACTCTAAGCTAGTGTCTCTTGTGTTGGGCTTTTTTTTAAATAGCAAGTTTACAGCAATACGAGACATTTGTCAAACCTATGTATTGTATCAATTTGACTTCTTTTTCAAGGTACATATGCATAGTTGTAAATGTGGTGGGCATTTTAATTGTATTATTATTAAATTGTTAACAGCCTCTGTAAGCATGTCAAAAGCAACTTCACAGCTCCAAAGAAATGCCTCAAGGCATTTGTACAGATAAGAGAAGGACTTACCGTTATCAAACTCATCTGGAATCTGGAAACAAAACATAGAGACGTTAAATTTATTTAGAGCTGGTACATCATGTCACCACATCATGTGGGTGTAAGAGTTGAGTACCTGTATACAAGCAAGAAATGCAATACTGTGAAATGCACAAATGCAGAAAAAAAAAAGAGAAATTACGAAACTACTTAGATTTTTCAGACTGACAGGTAGCAGGAAACAAACAGATCAGATTTGTAGAAACTTGCATGAAACTATGAGAAAATGGTTTCCAAAGAAAATATATATATTGTCTATATACTGCAAAATTATAATATTGCCATTGGAACTCTATCTAAAAAAAACTGATCTAAATATTTATTTCAGTTTTAACAACATGGCTCCCACATAATTTACATTATATTTAAAGAAAATGTATAACTTATTGGCCTTTTAAAACAATACCCTGCCCACCAATAAGCAGTAAAATTAAGACCAAACCAATGAATATTCAGCTACATCTGTCAGCAGGTTGTGCCCTATTTGGGACCTAACCCATTCTAACAGGACAGGACCAGCACATGCTGCCTGATGGGGCCACTAACATAATATAGGACATCGGTTCCCAAACCTTTTAAGATGGGTCCCACCAAGTTTTTTTTTTTTGTAAAAAATGTAGAAATACATTTAGAAATACAAAAAGAAATGAGTTCTCTTTTAGAAGGGAGTCGTTTTTTTTCATTGTCATTGTATGAATTAAATTAAGTTTAATTGCAATACCAAAATACCTGATATCAAAACCACTCAAGCCATTAATGATCACGAATAGGACAAAACTGTTTTTGTGTCATACAACCAAGTGAATTGTTTGAAACCCTTGATATAGGGGATGCACAAGTCCTGTTTCTCTCTGCTGTTATCACTCATTTTACAGAGACAACTCCAGCGCCCTCCACTGGTTGAAAAAGCAATCACATACTGTGCATTCGAGTCAAAATCTGTAAAAGTAACAAACTGACCTAAAATGTATATAGTGTACAATTTACCACATGTGTATATTTATTGTACATATCTTCTGTATATTGTGTGTAATGTCTATTGTTGTTTGTACAGTATGTCTATTTGTATTCTGGTGTGGTAAATTTGTTTTCATTTTTATGTTATGTAAACAACTGTAAAAAAACTTTTATACCAAAGATGTACAGCTCTGCCCTCTGCTGGTAACATGACTGTATTACAGCATAGTGCTATGCAACCTGCCTGTGAAAACCCAGCTGAAGTCACTTTTTTGTGACTTAAGCCGAAAGTATACTAGGGACGTCCGCGTATGCGCGCCGTCCGCATGACGTCATTTTCGTCATCAAGAGGGTCCGCGGCCGGCCGCGCGGACCGTCCGCGTGCAGCCCAAAATTTGAGACCGCGCGGACAGTGCGCGTACAGTCCGCGTACAACAGCGCATGCGCGTGAAAATATTTAGACAGTGCACTCCACTATAAACAATTATACAAAGGAAATAGACAGCATTTGCACACACACTATCGTTTTTCTTCTTTAACTTTTACTTCTTCCAAGAACAGAAAGCTCTGGAGCATGTTTGTTTGATTCCTGTTCTTTGTTGTCTTCTTGTTTGTTCTAAACTGTGTTTGCAATGGTGGATGAGTTACTTTTCTTCTCCTATCCTAATGTTTTAATGTACTGTAAATGTCGCCAAATCAGTGCTGCCCTGACAGCCTGTTAGACTAATAATTTGAATAAGAAATCATTTGTATTGCGTATAGTGTCGAACGCGGCCATCCGCGTGTAGCCGCGGGGAGTATACTCGAAAAGCTGCGCGGACGCGTGCGCGCGCGAGCCGGACGCGGACGCGGAAAAAAAGTATACCGCGGCCTTTATGGTTTGTTTCTACATAAAGTCATTCTACATCAGTGGTTCTCAGCCTTTTTCTCTTTAAGACCCCCCCACCATTCTCCATAACTATATGCCTCCCACCACTCCCAATTTCTGCCAAAAAATATATATACAACTTGGCATGACTAGACAAATGTTAATGTTACAAAAATAAGCAAACAATTAAAAATATCTTGATTTTTGGTGGTTTTAGCTTACTATAATGTATGTTTTGTCTTATTTTTAATAATTACCTTACAATCGGCAAAACTGTAATAGTTATAAACAAAAATAAGTTAATATTAATTCTAAACTACTCTCCTCTATGAGAATGGGATTCGGGCTCTGGTCACACGCTCTCACCTCCTATAAGTACCCTGATGCTGTGAAAACTAGCACCCTAAAGCCTGGCACACTCCACATATGTCTCCAACAAGGTCTTAACTACATGTGAAGTGTGCCCAGTTAATACATCACTTGCCCAAAAGCTAACCAAAAGGCTCATTATACTAAAAGTGTGCTCTTTAGAAAGAGCCACAAACATTACAACACTGTGCCAAGTGTGTCCTCAAAGTCATTAGCACTGCTTTAGGACATCAAGAATGATTAAAAGGTTTAGTTCAAATGACCAATAACATTGGTCAATAACATGACCTAGTTAAACAGTCTGTTTTTCAAGGTGATGTATCAGTGAAGGTTTTTCTTTCTTTTTTTTTTAAATAGTCCTTGAGCCAAACTCGACGGCAACACAAATGCCCATTGGAAATTACAGATACCGTTCCTATTCCAGTAAGAAGTATTTAACAGGTGACAACAAACATGATACAAACACAGTGCAACAACAGACTTTCCAAAATTTCTTAGCATTACAGGTTAAACTGGTTTATGTTCTTCTGCAAACTTTTAACAACTAAACAAGATTGAGGTGTGAACAACATCCAAACAACTCTGGCAGGATGACATCTTAAAGTGAAAGTGATCTCAGATTTCTTTCAGTTCTTTCATTAAAATGCCATCATGCTATCATCTTATATGGGACTCAAAATGTTGACGCTCCAAATAGTACATCCATCCATCATTAAATTAATCCAGAAAATGCCAGTGGATTAATAAATATCTACATTGTGTTAAAAAATTTGGCGACACATTGATAACTTTGAATCGCATCAAATAATGTTTTCTCATGGCACATTAAAAAGAACCAATAGGATTTAGGGTTATCAATGTGCATTCATATGTAAAATTAGCACTCGTGGATGTTTGTTTTGGTTAATCATTAATTATGAGCTTATAAATTGCCATTTTTGGGTTATCGATTCCTTTGCATGCAAATACACAATCAAAATGATACCAAACACAGCATTTATATTTATGCATTTGACCAAAGGTTTTTTCCAAAATAACTTTCAGTACATTTAACCTATAGGTATGCTTTTAAAGCATATGAATACTTTGGGAAACAAACTCATGCCTTCGACAGTGTTAGCACCATGTGCTACTATTTAAGCTAATATGAACAATTTTCTGTCTCAAAATGTTAAGCAAATGGTTATGAATTGTTATTTACATGATGCAGGGGAGCCAATAAAGACAAACAACAGCTTTTCCATGGGAAAAGAGCAACGCTCCCTGTCCCACACTGGCCCTGCCACATAAGGACATCCAATTAGGCTGGGCAGAGGTGTGAAGGAGCGGCACACTTCACATTTGTCTCCTATGGGGTCGCACGTACATGTTAAAGTGTGGCCTTTGAAATAAGTGGCAAGCACGGTCCAGAAGAAGTGGCACCGGCAATCAGGTAATTTTCCCGTGCGCACACCTCATGCAGCACATGCCGCAGATTGCAAGGTGTTGGAAAGACAATGAGGCGACACCTGTGAGCTCACCCAGAAAGCTGTGAAGAGTGTCTCTGCGATGAACACTAAACTGATTATGTCTGAAAATGAACACCTAAGCATGTGGGGTCTAAAATCCCACGGTTCTTCCCACGGAGCTGGGTCTCCCTTTGAAGTCGTTTTCCAAAAAAGCTAAAAAAAAAAAGTATCTGCTATTTTACCCTAAGTTTGTATGATATTTAGCAAACAGCAGTTTGTAAATGTGCAGGGATTGATTTTGGAGGAGGCCAGAGCTATGAGACCTCAGGTGACATCCAAAAACTCATGATGCATTTGAAACTTCCAAAACTGCAAAAGGCAAAGTGCTAGTTGATTTTTCCCTTGGGAACATACAGCACAAAATGACAGCTGTATTTTAACCCGACCTAAGCCTCCTTACGGGGCTGGCACCGAAGCTTAACATGCAAACTGGAACCACGCTGCGCTGCGGCCCTGGTTCAGAATCTGCCCTAAAATTATGCTGGTCTTGAAAAGGGAACCGGTCAGTAGGCAAGGCTTTCACTACAGACCGCAGAACATCCTCAGAATTCAAATAGCTACTTAATATTTTAAGCACTATTCGGACGGAATTAGTTTTCCAAACAACGTTTGCGTTTCAACGTGTCCCCCACAGCGTCTGTATGTTTATATAACCGGCTGCTTATAATAAACCCAAAGAAGTAATGAAGAAATAATGATTAATAACAATTGATTATCTTTATTAATTAACATTAACATTACAGAGTTGAACAAAATAAGGTTGAGTTTATCTTAAACTGATATTACAGTGGCCAGTCTTAACAGTGTTTAATATTCAGCTTGTCTTGATTTAATTATTTTATTTCACCAAATGGAAAAAAAACATCCATATCTGAATGAAAGAAAAGAACTGCGTTTTCGAAAGATATTGCTGGCAAACACAGACGTTTGCATCCGAACGGGATTAGGACCTCTGAGAAGCACGATTTTCTCAGAGGTCCCCCTGTAAAACTAGTCCAGTCCGAATAGGGCTTTAGGCCTATTTTGTGCCCAACTACCGCAATAAAAAAAAAAATATTAAAAACATAGTAAAACGAGTAAAGTCTTTCAAAGCAATAAATAAAATAAAAGTTCATTAATAGCTGAAGTTTAAAATTAGCTGAAGTAAAAGTACTCAAGTAAAATAAGTTGAAATTAATAAAATGTTGCCTAATTATTCTAATAAAAACATTAGCATGTTACTAAACAAAAAAATAAAGATTTGTTGTTTATGTATTAAGTTATATTTTACAAAAGCGAAGTACAACACAGAATATATAGGATACAAAACAGATTTGTTGTTAATGTTCATTATAAACTTACAGAAAAGTAAAGAAATTCCAAAACGACCCAAGGAATAAAACATGCAACTACATAATACAGCATTATGTAATATAAAAACTAGCAGTATATAATAACAAGTGATTAGTAACGTAATGTAGTGCATTTAGCTCACTTTTTGGGTGTAAATGTAAGCTGGTACGGAGTAAAGCTAGAAGTATAGTATAATTTTTAAGCATACACAAGGCTCTGTGTAGAGTGCGTGTTATGCACATTTTTGGTAACCTGCGTACTTTGTCACGCAAACGTGTACTGGAAAATTTATTGAAGATGCCTTGCATTTTGTTTCAATGCGCATACACCAAACATCTGTCTACACCAGTGGTTTTCAAACTTTTTTAGCATGCGGCCCCCCTTGTGGCCCCCCAAAGAAAATTTATGACAAAAACTGTTCTAAAATTTAACATTTTAATTTAACAAAACATATTAAGTTATACAAAGTAGTGCTGCTGGTTAGACGCCTTATTTTTTAGGTTTAATTACACATAATTCATGATAAATTAATGTATTTTATAAAATGTCATAAAACTGGGGCCCCCCTGGCACCATCTCGCGGCCCCCCTGGGGGCCCCGGACCCCAGTTCGAGAACCACTGGTCTACACACACGGTTGATATAAAATTTGCAAGGCTGTACGTTCGACCATGCACGTACATTTGCGACCCGTACACGTAAAAAACACACTATACTCAAGTGTCAACTTCGGTGCTGACACAGTGCTAGTCCAGTGGAAGATATACTTGTAACAACTTGCTAGGCTAGCAGTTTTACTATTTAATATTTTTACTACCATTGACAATTTTATTCCTAAATTACACTGTAGCAAGCTGGTTGCAACTAACTATTTAGGAATTTGTTTACTTTTTACTACAACAGTGCCAGTGACATAAACCTATTGAGTTAGGATACATTAGGTAGCAGCGCATTTATGGTGAAAGTCACATTTTAAAAAAGAATTCACGTACACGTAAAAGAACACAGAATATACCGGGCTTAAGTATTCATTCACTCAGAGCCTCTGCAACTGAATGTGGATTGGCAAACTATATCTAGGTGATCTAAAAAATGGGGTCCTTGTCATGAGAGAGGTTATGGTCAAAGTAGATAAAACTCTGCCAGTTCAACCAGATATGGAAGACGTGAAGCAGAAGATCATTGTCTACAGCAGGACATTTATATTCTCTTATGCCGAGTTCAGACTGCACGATTTTAGCCCTGATTTTGACTCGCCGACAGGTTTTGAGAAATCGCCGACAAATGCCCGAAATCACAGGCAAATCGAAGCTTGTGCACGCGAGTGACAAACACACAGTGTGAATTATAAAAGACGCGTTCTGAGAGGATCGCCGACGAGTCGCCAACACCCGTGAGATATTTGGCATGCTAAATATCTGGACCGGTCGGCGATTCAAAATCATGCCGTGTGAAATGTGTTTTGACTGACAATAACATCGGCGATGACCTACATCCAATGAGAGAGCAACATACAGGACAGCTGGAAGTTCGGGGAGGAGTCTCTCAAAACATTTCCTCCTTCATAATTTTTATTTCTTCTTCTTTCTGCTGCAAATGAGCGCACATGCAATTTGTATGGTAAACTTCTTGCGGGTGACCATTTCAAATAATAATCCCAGTCTCACGTGAGAACTCCGGTCTTGCACGCGTGACCTCGCGTTGTTTCATTCGCGTCACTTCTCGCGTGCGTTTGGTTGTGAGACGGACCGGGAAACAGTTATCGGCGATTCTTCTTATGGTAAAGTCATGCAGTATGAAAACCCCTGTCGCCAATCCATCATGCAGTCTGAAACAGCAGCGACTGAACCCTTCCCCAGATAATCACGCAGTGTGAAACCACAGGTGACCCGACTAGTTTGAAAATCATACAGTCTGAACTCGGCATTACTCTGCACAAAAAAAAAAAACATCACACTACATGTTTGAACTATACTTTTATCATATTATTTATCACGGTCAAGACCTGACCTACACTACCTCCGCGCTTTCTGCTTAATTGCACAATGTTTACATTTCTCACACACATACTGCATATATGTAAACACATACACGTTTACATTAATGCACATTTGTTATCTTGTAATATGGGTGCTCTGTGTACTGTGTTGTATAAACATATTGGGTATATTGAACATTGCATTGTGCATATTGTATTGTATAGTATTATATTGCATACAAGTAGTGTCTTCAGTGTATAATGTGTATGATGATACATCAATAATTAGCAAATATCACGAAAACAGGATCATACTGCTTTTTTCAAGGTATGTGTCATGTTTTGAAACACGCTCTGGCAAGATTTGTGATCACAAGGGGCCTACCTTTCCAAGCGGGCCAGGGTGCGATTAACCAAACTAAACAGGCCTTGGGGGTCAAATTAATTTAGAGGTGAATACATAAAACGTAATTATTTCTTGACAGCAAATCTGACACACCGCTGTGACCAAAATTTTCCACAAAAAATACGTTCAAATGTTTAAAGTCATTCTAATATTTTATATAATTTGGTTGTTGGTCTTTTTTGTCTTACAAATATTTTCTTACAGAAGGACCTCAGATATTTATGCCTACAGTATATAATATTCATTTAAGATTTAAAATCTGCTATACAGGATCAGTTGTACAATGCTATTTTGCTTTTATTGATTTACAATAAGTAGGAGGCAGACAGATGAAATGTGCGAGATCGACTACAAAGCCGTTTCCTGAGACAGAGTACAATTTACAGTACGAGAACAGGATGAAGGACCTGTGCTCACAATAAAATCACAAAGCTTCGGTATAGTAAAACCCAACTGATCTAGTGCACAAGGTGTGTGATCAGACACCAACAACCCTCTGAAAACCAATGAGGTCACACTTACCTGTGAAGTGTGCCCTTACAAGTGAGCTGTCAAAGCGAGATGTCTAACAAAGGCAGTGGTGACTACTTTGAAGTGACCACCTTCCTGAATTCACACCTCATACCTCTGGCACATGCCTCCTGAATAGGTGCTTTTTGCAACTACTTGAGAAGTGTGCCTTTGAGGGTGGGAAAAGGTGGGTGGCAAAAGCTTAAAGATATATTAGAGTACCCTTTCTAATAAGATCCCAAGAATAAGCCAATCACTATTCGTATTCTTTAACACTTCAGGGATTATGATTATTACAATAAGAGTATGTAATAAGAAGTCAATATATCATTGAATTTGTATTATAACAATACGTATAGAAGATGACTCGTAAAACAAAATGGCTGCACATCACAGACATGCTCTAATTACAGCAATAAAGGTCTCTCACATAGGGGAGACAGGTACAAAATGCAACGCCAACAAGCAAGGCACACTTCACTCAGGTCTTTTGTGAGACTTCATTTCAAAAGCAAGTCCTTTGAAGTGGGTCACCTCCAAATGTGAAACACTTAAAGAAATTCACAGCACTATGAGAAGTGTGCCTTACAGAGTGAAAATCTTCACACTGATACCTCATTGAACTGTCGGACAGCAAGACCAATATCATAGGTGGACAGGTGAGAAAGTGTGCCACAGGTGGAAACGGTGTTGCTAAGGGACTTCTTTTTTTTAAGATGGGCAGCTACTGTAGTGTCGTATTGTTAACTATCGCTATTAAGATCTTTTCAAACTGCTAATGAAATCCAGTTCATTAATCTGATATTAAATTAATTTTCTTAACAAGTGGGCATTAGATGGAGGTTATGTGCAAATGTTAAGAAACACAGCAACATTTTTTAAAGATTTTATGGAATACAGATTACTATTCAATTACAATACTGTTTTGTGATGCTTACCTTATTTCCCTGTTCATCCACAGAATTGCTACCTAGAATGCAGAAACATTTAGTATTTTAGTCACTTGATGTCAAACTGTGAGAGATTCAGCGAATACATTTTTATATAATGACTAGGGATGCACCGATATGGAAATTTGGGTGATACGATAACCGGTGACTCTTTATATTTGGGGGCTGATAACCGATATATATATAGGGCGATAAATATTCATATTAATTTCACAATGAAAAACTCCTAGACCGCGGACATCTTGTCTTTGCGCTAGTGTTGTGCCGATAGACGATAGTATCGTGTATCGACGATCGTCCGACATATCGCCAATGGCAGGCTTTCATGGCGATAGTCATGACGATAGTTGGCGAATGGTTGTTGTTATTATCATCATCATCATAGTTTTGCATGCTTTTCCTCGCATGAGGGTTTGTGCTTCACTTTACGCGGAGAGCTTGTAGAGAGAGAGTTCCTTCTTGCACGCAGATGCACTTAATGCGCGCGTCTCGGACTCGTTCTAGCACCTAAATCCAGCGCGTGGATGAGCAGCTACGCTTCCCTCTGTCTCACATGCACGCGCTCTCGCATCTGTCCGAAGTCTAAACATAAACTGAAGTAGTAATCCTTATGTATTTGTGCGGTTTAATGCGTTTCATGCGAGCTGAGGCAAACTATTCCTTTTGTTTAAAATATAACCCGCTGCACAGAGCTGCGCTCTGTCTGAACTTGAAGTCAGATAGTAATCCTGTTTATGATATGCTTTTCAAGGAGTTTTAGCAATACATCCCTCGTGTTTAAAATATGATTGTGTTCCGCTGGACCAGTGTGTTTAAAAAGGCACCTCTGAGAGCACCACTGCTTGACACGTGTAACCTTCTGCAACAGCACTAAACAAATGCATTTAATTATTTTTATGTGCGCTGCGTGTGTCTGCGCAGGTGCATGTTTTTACAGTCATTAAGTAATCGTGTTAAAAATCAGGATTATGATTTTTCCCATAATTGAGCAGCCCTATCTCTGACATTTCCTTGCACTAGAGAGGTTGTTAGCGCGCAGAGGGTTAAAACCAGCGCGTGTCCTGTTCTCCCTCTCTGGCACGCAAAGAGCGTCTGGGCTTTAATGACGCACTCAGATTAATGGCATTAGTTTTAAGAAAGATGCATTCATGACGGTGTTGCTCTTGTTCTTTTTTCCACCAATCAAGTCTTGTCATAAATGAACAAATAAATAAATGAGTAAACTACTGCCCCGCCCCCCGATACTATCGTGTATCGCCGATCTCACAGGCTGACGATAGGACGATCTCAAAATGGGGCATATCGCCCAACACTACTTTGCGCTAGACTAGCATACTCTTCTTAAGCCCACAAAATGTGTCATCTTCGTGCTATGTCACAGAAAGCACCAATCAAAACCCCACATGGCCAGCAATGAGCAAGTGAAGTGGTTCAACAAACCGAAATAATCCATCATTTATCGGCTTTCATTCATTGGCCTAATTTTGCTATCAGACCGATAACCGATAATATTAAAAATAAGCAGTTATCGGCCGATAATGATATGCCGGCCGATATATCGTGCATCCCTAATAATGACTGCAAATGTTGCCTCTGATTTTCCGATACCACAGCTATGCCGATTTTATGTTTTTCATATTACTCTGCAGCCTCATCACATCATTAAATAATTTAAACTGTGTGTAAAACGTGCATTCAGCTGGTCATTATAACTAAATAACAACAACAGGATGATAAGGACCTGTACCGATCACATTATTGAACTAAGTTGGTAGCAATGATTGACAGACTGTACATTACATCCCATTTAATTACTCAAAGACACAGAGATGCTAAATTTAAAAAATGAAAAGAATGAAAGACTCATTAGAAACCACTTGAGACATGTTGCATTAAAAGAAGTTAAAATGTTGTTAAATGCATATGCTGTCCAGTCATTGCATTTGTTATAACATGAAATAAAATGTGAGAATTTGTGACCCAGTCTGTAAAAATCCAAAGTCATTTTTCTGTGATTTCTGTATCATAAAAACACTAAAATATAACCTTGATATCTTTAATATTGACTGAGTAGGGTCATGTCAAAAATTGAAATCAAACTTTGATGCTCCATATTTTATAGGTTTCAAGACTTTAGCCTGGATTTCATAGACAGGTTCAGATTTTGTCCCTTTATTTCTAATTACATCATCATTACAAGAATTGTCTTTCAAAGCATGAAACATATAAAGAATACATATAAAAGGCCTACCTGAAATTCTTCAAAGATAATCCAAAGTCTCGAATAATTAAATACATTCAAAACAATCTTTAAACCAACAACATGTCAATCTTTTAGTGGTTCGAGTCACCCTTAAATAAACTCACCAAATATGTACACAATGCCAACTGTACTTCCAAGACCCATAATCCCTGCTAACCGAAGGACCATCTTCTTAGCATATGCTGTGTTTTCCTTCTGTTTCTTTTCCTCACCCTGTTCATCTTTCTTCTGACCGGAGTCATCTCCCTCTATAGGAGGGTGGTCCTGAGAACAAAGTGTCAAAGCAACATGCCACTTCAGAGACCTTACTTTTTATTAAATGACAACATGTGTAGATCGAGACTATTTAAAGCTAACCATGAGAGCAAACCAATAACTTCACAATGGAGGCAACTCTTATGGTACCGAAATTTAGATTATTATACACTGCAGATAGTTTTAATCATTTTTGTGACCAATTATATTGTTTTAAAAAATCTGTCAGTAAATAAGACCCACTGACCCATTGACAGATACTCTGTCTTCAGTCCTTATCTGCAGATGTAAGAGGCTCCTGACCTTGAGATACAACTAAATTGATAAAGACTCTAAAATGTCATTTAAAGAAAATGAACTGAGATATAAGTTATAGCGTTCATTGATTTTAACGAATTAACTTATGTGAAACTACAACCAATATTGCAGCTTTCATTCATAACATGCTGATTGAGACTTCATTCAACCACAACATGTCAAGCATGAAAAGCAACACTAAAGTTGTTAATCTTTGGGATATTTTGTCTGCCGGCAAACACAGCACATTCATATTTACACACAGAATAAATATTTTGACATAAAACACCGACTGGCTGTTTAATCCCCTATCATGCAGGAATGTCAGGCGGTCACACTATTCACTCACCTGGCTTTTCTGCTGTTGAAGTCTTTCTTGCAAAATTGCCTGTGCCAGTCCTCCTGTACCGTTACTGCCAGCCGTGTCAGCGGATAGCGTCCTAACGACATCAAGCACTCCGGGTGCTGTGGTGCCGCTGACTGCTTGTCTCAGTCTGAAGAGGCCCCGGCTCGCCCGGACACACATGGAATACATGGACACCGCCGACATCTTGAATGTGATGCAGCTAGTACACAGAGCACGAGTGGAAAGGACAAACGATTTTGATTGGATACGTCTGGGGTGATTGACAGAAACAGTGGATGCAATCGAGCCTATAAAAACACGTCGCGAGGGCGGTTCCTCAAATGCAATAAAAGTCACTTCCATATGCTGATAAAAGCAAGTACCCGAAAATATTTAACAGCTGCTTTCATTATTTAACAGCTGTTTTTAATAAGGCGTAAAGCAGTAATAATAATGCTAAGAAGTCATCTAAAGAAGATATGAATTGTATATTATAACAAATCTAGTGCATTCTGTGTGTTCTGTCATAAGTTTCAAAATAAAAGTCACACATAGATTTTTAATTTTTAAGTTATGTACTGTTCAAAACCTGTGCTTTAAACATGTCAACTTCGGTTTCTATCCTACGCTTTATTCTAAAATAATACTAATAGATATTTATAACACTTTACATTGGGGTTGTATTTGTTAACTTCAGTAAATGCGTACTAATGAGCAATATAATTTATCAGCATTTATTAATCTTTGTTTATGTTAGTTGATGGTAAAACAATTAGTCATGTTAGGTTGTAGTGCATTAACTTGTAAAATGTTAACAGTTAACAGTATGAAATGCTAGTAAATGCTGAAATTAACATCAAGAACTAAGATCAATAAATCCTATAGCATTATTGTTTATTGATAGTTTATGCTACCTAATGAATTAACCAATGTAAACAAATACGTCAACAAAAAGTTACGGTTTTTACCAAACAAATATCGAAACCAAAAACAATCCAACTTCCCGCCACTCTCTGTAAAATTATCAAGCTGCTTATCTTAATTTATAATATTATTTTTTTTTATATATTTTAATTAGTGCTATCTATATTTATATGGTTATCAATATGTTATTACAACACTTATTATGGCCTCGGGCAACCTAACTGTACTAAACTAGTATAAGCATCTACAAGCCAATGGGTGGCAGTAAAATCTTGTCATGTTTCAACCTGTTGCATGTGCTTTCCAAGAAGAAGAAACGAAAGCTCAGATGGGTGTGTATCGCTACTAAAAATACGAGTTTTGTTTTTAAATTAGGTAAGATATTTTTACTAGTCAAATGTGATCGAAGTAAAATTGTTTAACTGATCAAGTCTTTGGGTTTGGATAAACTCCCACAAGTTACGGGAGAAGATTGGTAAGTTGTTGATTACTGGAAAGTTTCTTTTTGTTACAACTTTTACATTTTACTGTGTTAGACGTAAAATCCAGCGATGTTCACATTTTAAATTCAGTTTTCATAACCAAAGTCTATAGTAAGGTTCAAAAATACTATAGTAAACTGTAATACTAGAGTATTTTATTTATAGTATAATTACAACTATAGCCCATAGTATTTACTATACTAAGGTTCAAAAACTGTAACATTATACAGTAGTATTTAGGAATTTATTTACTTTATTACAGTTTACTATATTAAAGTATTTTTCATGTAGGTTTATAAACCTCCGTTAACAGAAGTATTTAAAGCTCTGTTATAAGCTTTTTTCTGAATTAATTTTTGTAAAAACCAGGCTAAAGTCTCATAAGTCATAATCTAATTAGTTTGATTTCAACCATTTTAATTTCAGTATTGGACATGGCCTTACTCTGTCAGTTTTAAAGATATCAAGGATATTCTTTACAGATTATTCTTCATGTTATGTAGGATGATTTTATGTAAAAAAAAAACAGTAAATCACAAATAAACGACTTAAGCTGGGTTTAACAGGCAGGGTCACATTTATATATCCATCACATTTATATATCCATACAAAAGTATCCTTTTTATTTTAAATTATATGAGAGTAAAGCATAGTAATATTAATGATACCAGTCTTGAAGTTTAGAATAATTAAAGTAATATTAACATGCTTTTTTAAGGTTATGTGGTACAGGAAGGTTTGGCATCACTAGTCCTGCCAAGCAGCATTCACCACGGCGGGGGAAATTAGACCCATTGTGTGCAGGGTGGTTATCTACCTACAGCGGGATATGTCAGGGGAGAGCTGCCTGCACCAGCTTCAACCACAAACCGGGCCCATCGTGTCAGTGTCCTCCGTGGCCTGTCCCAAGACAAAAACTTGCACCTATCGTGGAGTGACCGGCAGCAAATACGTGCAGCTCAATGTCGGTGGAAATTTGTACTATTCCACTCTTCAAGTGCTCACCCGGCAGGACACCCTGCTGAGGTCCATGTTTAGCGGCAAGATGGAGGTACTCACTGATAAGGAAGGTGAGCTATTTATCCAGTGCAGTCACTTTCAGATAAGATGTAACCTCTTTACCCTTGGCCTGTGTGGTGTCTGTGCAGTTACACTGAGTCCTGTGATCTTTTAGGTTGGATTCTAATCGATCGCTGTGGGAAACACTTTGGTTCAATTCTCAGCTATCTCCGTGATGGATTAGTGACTTTGCCCAAAAGCAGACAAAGTATCATGGAGCTCCAGGCGGAGGCCAAGTATTACCAGATCAAGGGGTTGATAGACTTGTGCCAGAGGGCCCTGCAGGTTAGTAGAGACTTATGATGAAATTGCTTGGTTTTTTTTCAAAAGAAAAATGAGTTAACTCATTTGATGGTTTGCTGCTGGATTTTTTCAGGATAATAAAGAAAAAGCACTGTGTGTTATCCCAGTCATAACATCTCCTAAAGAGGAGGAGAGACTTGTACAAGGCTGTAAGAGAGTAAGGGTTTGACTGCAATGTAACTCTACCCTGATAGTGCTTTGTTGGTTTTTAGGTTTCTTTAAAATTATTTAAGCACAAGATCATCTTTAACTCTAAATGTCTCATGTCAGCTGTTTTGTTTTTACTTGCAGCCAGTCGTGAAACTACTCTACAACCGAGGGAACAACAAATATTCCTATACAAGGTAAATATGAGTTATTTTATGTCGCAGTTGAGATGTTTGACTGTCTATATAGTTTGATCTTAATTCTTGTTTCTAAAGCAACTCGGATGACAACTTACTCAAGAACATTGAGTTGTTCGAGAAGCTGTCACTGAGCTACAGCGGTCGTGTACTCTTCATCAAAGATGTTATTGGAGACGAGATCTGCTGCTGGTCCTTTTACGGTCAGGGTCGCAAGCTAGCGGAAGTCTGCTGCACATCTATCGTTTATGCTACTGAGAAGAAACAGACAAAGGTAAGTGATGCACTTTCATAGGCAGATATAGTCGTCATCTACTAAAATGTATAAAGCAAAACTCTTGTTACGCTCTCAGGTTGAGTTTCCAGAGGCACGGATCTACGAGGAGACGCTAAATGCATTGCTTTACGAGACTCTTCCGGTCCCAGATAACTCTCTGTTGGAGGCCACTCGCAGACGTAACAAATGTTGCTCGCACAGTGAAGAGGAGGAGGCTGTGGAGCTGAGGGAGCGTGTGCGTCGAATTCACATCAAAAGATACAGTACTTATGATGACAGACCACTTGGACATTAGCCTGTAAATTGAGGCTTCCTGTGTGTAAATATAGGGAACACTAAGATACCCGCACAAATCACTGAGAGAACATATCACCACTTTATAATTATTTACCGAAAGAGGTAAAACTGCAAGAGGAAGCTTGACAATCTATGGTTTTGATGAAATGCTATCTTGAGAGTTTTTATATTAATGTGAAGATAACAAACGGTTGACTTAGCATTGCTGTCAGTTCTTTCATTTAATTTACCTCATCTTTTTATGCTTATTTTTTAGAGGAAAACACTTTAGAAATGACTTAACCTAATCAAAGAACTTTTACATTTCATAACGTTTTGCCAAAATGAATCTGTGAAATTAATTAGTGTTTCTAGTAACCTAGAAACTAGATTTATACCTTATGCCTTGCTGAATCACTTATACTGTGATTTAAAATTAAATGGATTGTATATGAAATTGATTTGATAAAATTTAGTTATGCGTAATAAGTGATAATGACTACAAATGTTCGAATTAAATTGACTTGAAATTTTAGTTTGGGACGAGTTGCTCATTCTCCTTTAAAACAGCCAACAGCATTTAGTTTACCTCATGCTCAAACAGCCTGGAAGCCTCGAATGAGAAGCTGAAGTGCAAAGTAATTTTATAAAAAAATAATTAATCTGTGTTGACAGAAGTTAAAAGTTGTTTTAAATGCTTACATCTTCTAAATGTGATTTTTGTCAATAGTTTATAGATATCCTTAAAGGAAAACACCACAGTTTTTTCAATATTTTACTATATTCTTACCTCAACTTGGACAAATTAATACATACCTATCTTTTTTCAATGCGTGCACTTAATTTTTGTACAGCGCATCGTGAATGTGTTAGCATTTAGCCTAGCCCCATTCATTCCTTAGGATCCAAACAGGGATGAATATAGAAGCCAGCAAACACTTCCACGAGTAAGTGTGGTGGCACAAAACAAAACGTGGCGATTTTTTTAAGCGGATAAAAGATAAGAAGAATATTGTTTGGCGGAAGAGCACTTAGTTTGCAGCATTTCGACCTCGGCGTGCATTAACATCATCACTCCTGTGAACTCCCCCTCTTACTCAAACTTCCATTAATATTACTGCGCCAGAGGTCACAGTAATTTTGGATCCTAAAGAATTAATGGGGTTAGGCTAAATGCTAACACATTCACGACGCGCTGTACAAAGATTAAGTGCATGCATTGAAAAAAGATGTATTAATTTGTCTAAGTTGAAATAAGAACATAGTAAATTATTGAAAAACTGTGGTGTTTTCCTTAAAGGCTAACATATTCATACTAAAAGCCAAAAACTTTTGCATTTTAAAGCCTTGTAATGATCTATTGGTTCACTTTTTGTTGTTTACAGAAAAATATATTTTCTTTAACAAAAATGTGTTAGGATCTATAGCAGCTTTGTTTTGTATCTAGCTACCATTAGAGGTAATAGTCTAATTATTATAGACATTTTAAGCTCTATCTATGGTATACCAAAATGGTGCTTTGAAATGTGCTGAGATTTCCTTTTTAGTCTGTGCTATTTTTGTTCAGAAAACATTTTGCACCTTGCATCTGTGCCATTTTTAGATAACAACACACCTTTGTTTTCCTTATATCATGATGTCATTCCCATTTTATGCATCACATATCTTTTGAATCCAATAGTACATACATCATGAAATGCTGAACGTCTGACAATGCACTGATTTCTTAAACCATCACAAGCGCCTCCATATGAGCTGTCAAACGTGGAGAGGAGCTATAAATAAATCCCCGTCACAGCCTGAACAGCCTGTGGCATACGGCGCGTGAAGCGCCCATTGATCAACAATGACGAGGGGGCGGGGCCAGCGGTGATTGCGTCATAAAGGAGCTGAAGATGGCTTCGCGATGCGCTACGGCGGTGCATAGATGCGTCAACGCTCAGCTGTCAGGACACACGTTTATATGAAAAGGAAGGTGGGATAAAGAAATATTTGGAAGAAGACACGCGAACCGTTTAGATTTATGTCTCGCAACGGTGCACAGTGCTCTTTGGTTGTTTAACAGTCAGGGACAATGAGTTCGACCACAGATGAAGAATTTAAAGAGAAATTACTATGGAACGTGAAAAGAGAGGTAAGTGTCATTTATTTCATATGCATTGAGTTTTTATTTTGTTCTGATGTTTGTATGCTGAAACATGAGGGGTTGTACGATTAGTCAACAGTGAGGTAACGTTAATGGCTGCAGATGTGAAGAATGCGTTTTATTTCATGTAACTCACTGTTATATATAAGTTTGTAGTGGTTTGTCAATTTGTAACCAGTTGCAATGACCAGGCGATCCAGTTACACCACAGTTTTCATCTCTTACATTCGTTCACCTGTAGAGCTGATCGGACTCTGAAATTTTCATCCTTATCCGCCTATGTACTGTATCGTGTAGTGGTTTCTGTTGTGATCAATATCTTGCATCCTGTAAACATGACGAAATATAACAAAACGCTTGACCATTAATAAAAATAATAACGTGTTTTTGTCAAGTAATCGTCCTGCTTGTTGTAGTGTAAACGTGACTAATTGACGGCAACATTTCCTTCCCAAGATCCTGGTTGATAAGCCACCAAGAGACCTTTAGGGATCCCACCGACCATGCAAACTTTATAACGTTATTTTAAGAGAGAGGTATAAAAACTTTATAATGCTGAAACACTATACAGTATATTGAGCTTTTAGCCTACATGTCCATATCAAAGAGCTTGTTTTAATTTTGTGTAAATGATACCATTTACAGTATCATACATTTTGAGCATCCCTGCATTAAACAGTGCTAGCTACTGTAGTTTATCGACACTGTTTTTTCACATTACATAGAACTTGTCAGGGCATACTGCATTACACACAACCATAACCAAATTTACACAATTTGACTATTTTTTGAAAAGAATTATACCTGCAAAACATTTTGTTATTATCATACAATGCACGAGAGGAGGAATTAATACTATAGGCTACTTTTCTGTTATAACTAAAAATGTAATGGGTTGATGTTTTTGTCACTAACCCCTTTATAGCTCTAGTTAATAAACAGGGTTGTTGTTGTTTTTGTGCAAAATACACTGATAAGTCAGTGATTGTTTGGTAAGACGTCACATTCACGAAGTTTGGCTGGTTTTCAGTTCAGGAGCTGTGAAATGAAAGAAGCTATTACATTCTTTATCATCACTATAATTAATATCTTTTGCCTCACTTTGTGGAAAAAGGCTATTTTTAAATTTGGTCTCGATGAATAATAGAAATCTTGAATGAATTTGCAGGAAAGAATAGTGACTTTAAATTAGTAGCAGGATGTCTCATCTGTTAGAGCAGACTGCGTCCACATAGATTACCCAGCCTTTTGAACTTTATGCGCATAGTCATGGCAGATGTCATTTCTCGCAATGGTAAAGGCCATCAGAAATAATTTTGAGGAATACAATAATATTTGGCTTAAGTTCTTTACGTTTTAAAAATCATCGTCATTAGCTTCAGTCTTCTCTTTTACCTCCAAACGGAGTCTAACTTCCCCGTTCTTTACTTATTTCACCTAAATAGGGTTCATTGTGGATTATATTTTGTTTGCCCTGGAGACAATTGTACATTATGAATAATTGTTTGTTCCTTAAATGTAGAATGAGAGTTTATTGATATATTCAACAAACTATTTAAATATATACTACACAACACATGAGGTAGGTTTGTCCATTTCTTCACATTAAACTGTTGCGCTCATAGCGAGAAACTAAAAACAAATAAATCTGAAAAATGACTGAATAAGAGCCCCACTGTTTCCACAGAATTAGATTTTTTTGTCCACCATTGACTTTCTTTGTATTACAGCCCAGGTCTCTGTCACTTAAGGCTGCAGTCAGCCTCCTTCTGGTTGCCTAGCAACTGAAAGCATCAGCAGCTACCTAAGAAGTTAAATTGCATCAGTGGACGATTAATACAGCTGCATGAAGCAGGGATGGCTCCAACAAAAGCAAAACAACTTAGTTTCATTTTTTCATTCCTTACTTTTTTTAACCTCAATTTTTATTGGCCATATAATGACATCAATGTGCCACCATCTTGCAATGGTCTATTTAATATTTATGAATCATTTATTTTTATAGCAAAATGCATCCCGTTTATAGGATCCTTTTTTCAGTAAAAACAAGAGCTTTAGGGCTGCTTTTATAGCCGTATCTGTGTGACTGAGTGTTGCATTTCCCAGATGTCCGCTTTGAGAAGCATTAAGAGAATAACACCGCATTTTGCATTGAGTGATAGACAGTAAATTAACTGAGCATCTGAGATATCTGTCTTGTAACGGCCACATATTGCATATATGTGTGTGTGTTTACCCTGACAAGCTCCTCGTCGTCCTCTTTTCAGCTGTAAATGGCCTTGAGTGATGACTTCATTAGTGCCATTGTTAACGCTGTCAGCTTGGCTGGAAACGGGTTTTAATGCCATTGTGTTCGTATGAATACAGTGCATGGCTTACATTAAGCATTTACAATTTTCTGTGTAATATTTCACCATCCAACTGTACTCAATCATTCCAGGCTCATTATGTAACGTGACAGATGTAGACTACTACGGTGTACTCACTCCCAACCGTTTTAATTCCCCCCTTCCGGCCATTGGAAATACATCAGCTTTTCAATATTGCGTCTTGCACTGTATATTGGCCTTGTGTCAAATCTCGTAGCGTAGGGTGCAAACAACTCGGTAATCAGCAGATGCCCGTAATTTGCTGCCTCTCAATGCTACAATTACCCTTCTGCTGTTCTTCAAATTACACAAACAGCCTAAAACAGCCTGCAAGGATTGTTATTAATTAGTCTGGGATTTGCTCTACTACCGACAGCTAGGAGAATTTGACGAAGCCTCATTTGACACAGGTCTATACACTTTTTACTTATCAGTTAATGTCCAATTAAAGCAATTGTGCTCACATTGCCGTGAACAATTAGTTGCTTTTCTGTGCCAGGTTCGAATGTGCCAAAAGATTTTGGCCATTATGTCTTGCCAGATCCTAATTACTTGTCTTTCCATGTTTAGGTGAAGCAGATTATGGAGGAGGCTGTGACCAAGAAGTTTGTGCACGAGGACAGCAGCCACGTCATTGCACTTTGCAGTGAGTACAAAATCAAGAGCTCTTTTGGATATCACATGTACAAAATCTGATAGATTAGGTTGTCAGGCACATCTCATGACATTTGTGACCATGAACATGATTTTACCGCCAGATAATCGATGGGAGACCCTCATCAGGTTCAGCAAAAGGATAGCGGGGCTTAACTGGCATGATAGTTCCGGCTTTGAATCACTGCCAGAAATAGGGTTGATTTGTCCGGTACGGGTGACTGGTAATGGGTGTGTGTGTGTGACTCACTCTCTTTGCTCCAGTAAAACAGAGGCAGGAACATTAGTGCAGGCATGAGTTTGTTACGTCAGCTACTGTGGGATACACCAATGCAGCGTGGCATCATAAAAACACAGATATTGCCATCCATCCATCCATCTAGTACAGTAGTACAGATCCAAAATCCCCTAAAGGGCACCTTTGAAAAAAATAATAATATGTTAATAATGATATTAACAGAATTCGCTCGGCACCTATTATATTCATCAAAAACTTTCACTTCGAATCCACTAACTCCAAGCCTCAAGCCATTCAGAATTATCAGTTTGACAGAATCAGTTTTTCAGCAAAGTCCTCTAAGTACAAATTGGATGAACAGTACCGCATGTCCTTTAACCCGGTTAAAGGTGGTATATCGAATATATTAGAATATTGACATACAGACGCACTTACAGGGTGCATCTCTAAGCTCTTCATATGTTCTTTCCAAATGTTGTTTGATTAATGTTTAAATGCAGCGATTTGCGTACAGAGCTATGTGTGAATGCAAATATGACTTTGCAATGAATTTCTGTTTCACACATAGCAGATTCTTGCACGTTGATATTTACAGTTTATGCGTCTCCGTCAATATGGCGTGTCAGCTTCTGCGCTGAGACTCGGCTGTTGTGTTGTGTGAAGATCAGGACAGCACAAAACATGAGCATGTCACTATAAATACAAAAATTACTGTTTGCCTGCGTAACCTAAACTCTTAATAAACCATGCCATTTTGTCATGTTTGTGCAAAAATGCATATTAATCAGAATGCGTAATATTTTCCCAGTCAGCTCTTGTTAAATAACTAAAATGGAACGGCTTCAATTAGTTAAGGTTAAAGGTCAAATGATGACAAGCAGTGATGTCAGAGTCTGGACTGCACCATGAATCACTCATTTTCTCTCTCTCTCTCTCTCTCTCTCTCTCTCTCTCTCTCTCTCTCTCTCTCTCTCTCTCTCTCTCTCTCTCTCTCTCTCTCTCTCTCTCTCTCTCTCTCTCTCTCTCTCTCTCTCCAGTTTCTTCTGCGCATGTTCAGACTTTTTAATTGTGCAACACATGTTAATAGATTTGAGTTATTGCTTGTTTTTGCTGTGTGGAAATCTTTCTTCTAACCCCTTTTAATAGTTGTTCATTACATTTAGTTTGAATATGACATTTCAGCACCTGCTAATCAACTTCACAGCACGACCAGATCAAATCTTGTCTATGCCATGATATTAATCTGGCTGTGTATTACACTAAGCTTAACTGTAAAGAAGTGTGTTGAGGCAATCAGTGTCTGTGGTTCCATACGATGCATGCTGGGAACCATTTAAGATTTTAATCAGCTGATCATTGCTTTTATGCATTTGCACATTGCTGCTCCTATTCACAGCAGTGATATAAAGATATACGATTTAATATAGCCATATAATATTAAACAGACCACGTAGCAGTCGGTTATAAGATGAGACAAGGCATTCAAATGTCACAAACACACTTACTGTGTGTTTTTAGTTTTGAGCAGTTGTTATCTGGGAATAACAAACCTGCAAGTGTCACGACTGGCCAATCAGAATCAAGCATTCCAACGAGCTGCCCTGTTTACAAGTCTAGTTAAATATTCAGTATATGTTATTTCTTGTAAAATCTTATATCATGTTAAATATTCAGCATATCTTCTCACATATTGTTAAATTAAAGCCAGTGGGTAATTTCACCACGAAATTACGAATGCTAATAGTCGGGACAGTCAAATAAAAAGAGACACATGTTAATGAAAGCACAGAGTCACAGTTTTGACACTTAATAGTAAATTTTGTTTATGTATTGCTTAGTTTTAGTCATTTCTGCATATTAAGCTGGGAAAGAACAAAATATTTTAACAAAAAGATTGCACATATTACACTTAATGTTTGTTTTCTGTCTCTGATAATGTGCTTTTAGATTTGGATGGAGAATTTAGATGTGTGCTACAGTAATAAGAATACAATGTATGAATTCCTTTTGCACATTTTGTTTCCTAGTTTGTATTTTTCTGTCTCCTGATTAGGGACAATAGAGGTATAAAGTGCATGACTGATTTAAAGCGTTTGGGGTGTTAAAGGGTACGAGTGTCCTATAGTCGTGACTGGATGTTTTGAGGATTCATTGTAAATGCTATTCTTCAGAGGAGTTTGTGTGTGTGTGTGTATGTGGGTAGGGATGGGTGGTCTGGGAGCTTTGCCAATCCGTTGTCACCACCGAAAAGCAGAGCAGCTTCCCTCTATTACAGACGAGAGTCTTCAGTCACGGATTCCCCACGCATCCTATCACCCCCTCAATTTCATCCTGGAGCTCTCACGCTCTCGCCCACGTCACGCCAGCGTACGACAGTGCACTTCTCAGCTAAATTATGTTTCAGGCAATGTTTGATCACAAAGAATTGTGCCAGTGAACAAGGATGATGCTTGTTGTTTAGGGTGTGGGATGCTGGTGTATGAAGATGCATTTGAGCGATGTAAAGGCTTTGTACAGACTAAGGTAATCTGGAGGAAACGTTCTGTTAGCATTCCCATTCATTTCAATGGCAGTAGTACACTCCTTTGTGACTAAGGCGGCTATCGGATATATACTAGAAAAGCCTACACTGTCTAAACAAACCAGTCTAATTTCATTACTTTGCAAAATGACCAACATAATGATCAGATGTGAAAACTAATTTGATTTATGTGCAGTGAGAAAAAGCGAAAGTTTCGGAGCATTTGCCATTAGAAAGAAGATGGCAGTAACATTTTATACTGATAGATATTTGCTTTTTAAACTAGTCACTCAGTGGCCTTTCTTCAAAAGTTTCAAAACGCAGTGTTTCCCAGAATTGTAGCATCTGTCAGATGACTCATTTCACTGCTTTCCTTTTTGGTGTGTTTTGATATTGGTGTTTCTTTCGGATCATGTGCCTGTACTGGTACCTGCTGCCTTTCCATAATGCCAAGCACACGCTGTACAGACATGCCCATTCAGATATCGAGCCATTAGGCACATCAGTGCTGATGTCATAATACAGTAGTCTCTGTGTTACTGCCACACCAAAAATGCTTGTTTTAGAATTACACGGCTAAGTGCCTTTACCGATCTCTGTGTAGTGTAGCATACAGAAATTGCACTTTATCTCGTTTTCAATCAGAATAAGGACGTTTCAGTCGTAGTAGGTTGGAAACTAGACATTGGACGATAGCTATACCCTCAAGGATTTCTTTCTTACAAAGATGCAATTAGGATGTTAATTGATTTTGGTTAATTTGATTCCATGTGTCTTTTTTCATTCTGTCAAAGATGTTCATTAGGCGTATAACTGATGCACAATGACTATGCTATGAATCTACGTTTTTATATAAGGGCTCCTGCATGATACTTTAATTCAAACGCCCCCAAAACACCAAGTGGGAGCAATGAGAACCCTGCTCATTTCCCACTTGCAATTATGCCTTTCGTGTGCATTCATCTTGTATATTTGATCATTTTGACATGATTTGATGTCCTAACTGTGTACTGATTCGACTCTTTAAAAATGGTTTGGCCTTTGTGCTCTGACAGCTTCTTCCTCCTTGCATATTTAAAATGAACGAGTAGTGGGTTGTGTAAGGGGTCAGCATGTAGCCTAAGCTGTTAGCCCACTAGCAAATCAATGGGAATCAAATAACAGACCTTGGTTTATCATGTTATTTTTGTTTTTTTGGCTTTACTGTTTTAAAATAAGACAAAAGAGACTAACAGGAAGGGATACGTATGAAGAGAGAGGGTAGGATCGGAAAGGGATTTCACTTTGGCAAAACACTATTGCACTATATTAGAAGACCTACCATGCGGCCAAGGCTTTAATTTGTATGCAATATTAAGCAAAAAAAGGTAATTGGCGAAAATCTAGTCAATATGTGCAATATGAGAAGCTTAGATTTAAAATCTGTTAAATGCTATCTCTGCCAATATTGACCGAATGATCTCGGCATGTATTTTATGTTCATCAAATACATGCGCTTGAATTAAACTTAATCCCGGCTTCAGGCCATTCAGAAATGACAGGGATGACTGCGCATGTCCTTTTTTCAGTGACTTACACTGAAAAAAAAAACAACTTCTGGACATCGGTTGCACATGATTAAATTAGGTTTTCTTAAAATTTAATTAACATTAATTAAAATGAATTTCATTTTGAGAAAAGTTGATTCAATCATGTTGAACTGGTGTACATAATTAAATTACATAGATCCTACAATTTTTTTACGTAAAACTAAATTCAATCATGTGCAACCAGTTTTTTTTAAGTGTAGAGTCATTCATATATTTCTTTTATCAGCTTATGAGTTCCCCGGGATCGAATTCATAACTTTTCCACGGCAAACGCAATGCTCTGCTGGTTGAAGAAAAAGAAGTACACTTTGCTACCACAAAGACCTAAAGGAGATGTTAGATTTGAAATGATGGAGAGCTGTGAGTCGGGCAGATCATTATAGGTTTCCAAAAGTTGTTCCTTATGTTTAAATAGTACTTTATTGTAATTAGTATGTTATTAAAACGTCATAGTTCATACAAAGGGCAATGCCATAATAGCAGCAGGTGTAGTACTGTACAGTATGTGCCTGAATATATTTATACTACACCTGCATACCTACACACACTGTGCTTCATCAGTGTTCCTATTTAAATGTATGATCTCTGAAAGCCAATGGTGACATTTGAAAGCATTCTAAATATAATCTGGACCTTCTTTTGATTGACCCGCCCCACACATATGCAACCCAGGCAACGATGTTGGTTAGTAGACAAGGCCCCTTACTGTTGATTGGCAACAAGTGTGTTTTGGTACTCGGCCCGACTCTCTTTTCCAAAGTGTTTTTCAAAATTCATGCACCCCGCCTTTAAATTAAGATACTGTCCATGAACGCGAATTTGGGCACAATGTCACATCATGTGACATCCGATACTTCCTGAATCCTGGAATGCAAACAAAACTAGAAAGCAAAATATGGGTCTTGTTTTTCCCGTCTTCTTGTACAAATAGCAAACACTTTGGTCTGCAGTTTTAAATCGCTAAGCATCATATTGAGCCGTGATGAAAATTTACAGTTTTTCTCTCCAACACCTGCAACACTGTGAGCTAATTATAAACTAATGAGTGAATGAATAGAGTTATGAGTCATTTCTGTTTACCCAGCGTTCCTCAGCTGATTCTCAAGATGAAACATCTTGTGAATGAGTCTTGCGTGAGATCCACATTCAAATTAGACAGAGCGCAGACTTTATTTGTGAAACACGCAGCTGTTCGCTCTGATGTGGCCAAGACAAATGTGGAATAGTTCGAGTACATTTTCAAGCTTCATTTACCCATTGACTACAATTAGTTTTAATATTTTTGCTACAGACAAGAATTTAACATTTTATTTGGGGCAGGAGCAGATATGGGACACATACTTTTGAAACTAAGGGTTGGTCACACAAGAAAACAATTACAATTTCAACGGCCCATCATCAATTTTTCCTTATGTGGGACATTTATATTTACAAATGATTAAACCAAATAGCGTACTTGTGACATTTGAACATCTTATCTTAAAATCGAAGTAAACGGCAAAATTTGCAGTATCCATTTTTTGTTTTTTACGTTATTGGTCATATGAATATCACACAGAGGGGCGGTAACAGTAATCTTATAATCTGATCACCTCATCTCATATATAGCTGCACCAGTGTCTAATTGCATTGAGTTATTTTTGACAGGCAGTGTTGTGGGCATCATTTAGGGAGACCAGAGAGCCTGCATGAGACCCTGGTGTACCACTGATTAAAGTCTGTCACCATGACAACCCACTGTTTCTATACAGGGATTTGTCCATGTCATAGGCTATTACGTACAAATTTGCTGAAACACAAACACAAATACACACGGTTATGTAACCATTAGCTGCTGAATCTTTTTTAGGTTTACCAAATTTGGTAATATCTGAGCATCGTACTCCTTCAGTTTTGGCCTAAAGTGGCTCCTGGCATATCAGCTGGCAACGTGCTTGATCCCTGACAGCTTTACGCAGGTGCGATTCGCATGAATGACATCACGTGCACTTACAATCCATGTGATTATTCCTGTTATGGAACTGAGGAGCACACAAGACCCCTGCAGTTTCTCTTGTACAATTCGTTCTTCTCGCAAGGACAGGATCAACGCCATATTCTCATTGATTTCATCAGCCTGGAGACTACGCAGAGAGCCGCTCGGTGTTAAATGACAAGGGCCTAGCGGAGTCATCCACGGGGATGATGAGAAGTACTGTCTCAGGTGTCTTTGTAGGTGTTTTTGTTGTTTTTGACTGACAATCTAGATGTTATTTTTGTGTTGTCATTTGGGATTTGTGGCTGATTTTCTGCACCAGGGAATGCAGTCATGTTCAGTGCACCTATCGGAATGATGCGTGTGTGTGTGTGTGCTGGTGTGTGATTGGCTTTATAGAGTGTACAAAATTAACACTTGCAATTAAGTGTTAATTGCAAACTAAAATTAGTAGACTAAATAAAAATCAGTTCATACAGTTGTTTGTCAGAGGATGGTAACTAAGTTCAACAAAACAAATGGATGCCTAACGATTAATCACGATTAATCTATAGCAGAATAAAAGTTTTTGTTTACATCATGTATGTGTGTGAACTGTGTATAATAATTATGTATATATAAATATGCACACATGCATGTATCATTTTAAGATTTTTTTTATATATATAAAGTATTTACATATATATATATATTATACATATATACACTCACCTAAAGGATTATTAGGAACACCATACTAATACTGTGTTTGACCCCGTTTCGCCTTCAGAACTGCTTTAATTCTACATGGCATTGATTCAACAAGGTGCTGAAAGCATTCTTTAGAAATGTTGGCCCATATTGATAGGATAGCATCTTGCAGTTGATGGAGACTTGTTGGATGCACATCTAGGGCACAAAGCTCCCATTCCACCACATCCCAAAGATGCTCTTTTGGGTTGAGATCTGGTGACTGTGGGGGCCATTTTAGTACAGTGAACTCATTATGTTCAAGAAACCATTTGAAATGATTCAAGCTTTGTGCCATGGTGCATTATCCTGCTGGAAGTAGCCAACAGAGGATGGGTACATGGTGGTCATAAAAAGATGGACATGGTCAGAAACAATGCTCAGGTAGGCTACGGCATTTAAACAATGTCCAATTGGCACTAAGGGGCCTAAAGTGTGCCAAGAAAACATCCCCCACACCATTACACCACCAGCAGCCTGCAAAGTGGTAACAAGGCATGATGGATCCATGTTCTCATTCTGTTTACACCAAATTCTGACTCTACCATCTGAATGTCTCAACAGAAATTGAGACTCATCAGACCAGGCAACATTTTTCCAGTCTTCAACTGTCCAATTTTGGTAAGCTTGTGCAAATTGTATCCTCTTTTTTCTATTTGTAGTGGAGATGTGTGGGGTCTTCTGCCGTTGTAGCCCATCCGCCTCAAGGTTGTGCGTGTTGTGGCTTTACAAATACTTTGCTGCATACCTCAGTTGTAACGAGTGGTTATTTCAGTCAAAGTTGCCCTTCTATCAGCTTGAATAAGTCGGCCCATTCTCCTCGGACCTCTAGCATCAACAAGGCATTTTCGCCCACAGTACTGCCGCATATTGGATGTGTTTCCCTTTTTACACCATTCTTTGTAAACCCTAGAAATGGTTGTGCGTGAAAATCCCAGTAACTAAGCATATTATGAAATACTCAGACCGGCCGTCTGGCACCAACAACCATGCCACATTCAAAATTGCTTATATTACCTTTCTAAAATATAAATTACACATACATTTACAAATGTATATACACATATAAACATTTCATAAATGTATACATGCATGTGTGCATATTTATATATACATAATTATTATA
Organism: Paramisgurnus dabryanus; assembly: GCF_030506205.2. Lineage (NCBI taxonomy): Eukaryota > Metazoa > Chordata > Actinopteri > Cypriniformes > Cobitidae > Paramisgurnus > Paramisgurnus dabryanus. Next base: position 27,112,173 of record NC_133344.1, on the reverse strand, counting down.
CACAGTTCACACACATATGTGATGTAAACAAAACTTTTATTCTGCTATAGATTAATTGTGATTAATCGTTAATGCATCCCTACAATCGAATTCATCTCACTGATGGTCTTGTATGTGTGACAAATTACAAAATCATTTGAACTGTTTTGGATGGAGCGCGTTTTGTCACTACATTGCCTGCGTATGAAACCGCATACTGTGACAGTACGTACTGAATGAGATGAAGTACCTACTTACTGACTGTTAAAAAAGTAAGTACTGTATAGTATGAATCCTGGTAGTATGAATGAGATACGGACGTACATCCGCCGTGTTGATACATTACGTGACATACGTCATCATCATGTCATTCCAGTGCGAATACAGCCGCATCGCCGCTTTCCGCCATTTCCTAATATGACGACGCCTCTTCATCTTAGTTGGATAACTCCTCTCTCGGGGCATCATGGTATAGTGAAGGATCCATCGTATGCACACTGCAAAATCTAACTGGAGTAATAGGTCATCCAGGTACTTTCCGCTTATTGTTTTTGGACATACTACTCACCTCACCTACAGCTTTTCGCCTGCTTTATAGTATGGAAGTAGGCGGTTTCGGACGCAGCCATTGTCTCATTCGATAACATGTTTGTCCTGTGTTGGCTACCGTAGCTTCTCTATGCATTTCGAAAGGGAGGGGCAAGCTGTTGTAAATATACAATCTCACCACTGGATGCCGCTAAAAATCTACATGGACCTTTAATAGATAAATATCTAAAAGAAATATCAGCTTAATAATTTTATTGTTTATTATATTTGGCATTATTCATTTTAAATGTTATGTAGAATTATAAAATGATTAGTTCCAGTCCTTGATTCTGATTGGTCAATAGCTGTGTCGTCTTTACGATTAAACGCAGCTGACTGCTGCACCCTGTGATGTTGTGTATCACTGCTGCTCAGCACCCTTAGCAACCACCCTTAGCAACATAATCAAAGTGAAGCATTCTGTTGCCGTTCACAGTCGGTCAGGGACTATTTTTAAGTGGAACGAACATTTTTGGTGATCTTACTTCATGAAAATTGCGTTGATAGCTATTTTTGCTTTACTATTTGTAATGTGTAGCTTTTTATTTAAGCATGTCAACTCCTTCATAACTTATAGCTTATCTATATGGTGTCATGGCACACCCTGCCTGGTAAGAGTTCTTGTAGCTCAGTTGGAAGAGCATTGTGTTAGCAGCACAAAAGTTGTGTTCGAAAGCAAATACTGATACAAAATATTACTATGTAGAAAAATATAGCAAAAAAATAGAAAAAACTATTTAACAACTCTTCAATCTTATTGACACGCATGCTTGCAAATAATTAATTTCTCAAACTATATGGCTCTATCAAAGTTGATCCTGTCTCTCTCTGCTTCTGGAGATGTGATGCTCCCATCCCTCCTCAAATCTCACGTTCCCTCACACCAGCTGCGCACGAGTCTGGATGCTCCTCTGCATCTTTTAGGATTTCAACTCTTTATTCTACTGCTATTCTTGTTCTTTTACTGGTTCTGTACTGCTGGACTAGTTGATGTTGTTTCCCTTAATTAGAGGAGCATGTTAGAGAGGTAAAGCGTAGGATTGATTCCCTGCTGGGAGAGGGGCTTTTTTGGAAGTGAGAAGATGTTGCACATGTATGCCTCCTGTGGAGTGTTAAAAAGAGGGTGCACGAAAATCTCCAGTCTTGTGATCAGGAACATACAGGAGGAAAGAAAATGGAAAAGGTGTTTAATTAAGACACTTATTTAAAACTCAAAACACTGAATCATAGGCTTCACACAAATGCAATTTAATGTATTAACCTGTATTTCCTTTGCTCTAATAATGATGTCACATCATTCCAAAACAGTGACTCCAAAGCAAGTCAAACTCACATGGCTAAATTTAGTAACAGCATTTTTGATTCCCAGATTTCGAATGTGGAAACTGTATGTGTATGCATATTAACATGTTTTACGACCTCAAAAGGTCACTTACTGTTAAATATGCACTTATTTCATCTCGCAATTGGTGATTAAATATTGATTTACTCTAAGGGTCCATCAAACCAGCAATCTTTTCTCTGAAAGGCACAGCGGTGATGGCAGGCTGGAGTTTATCTAATCTTTTTGGACTAAGTCGGACAAGTTGAATGGAAATCAATCTCCTTAAGGCTTCCTCCATCAGCTTTATGAAAGTTTATCTGATCAACAGTTTCTTTGTTTTAGCTATTCGGAAACATACAGATGGTTGGATCTGCTCGGCCACAGTTGCTGAGACTATGAGTTGAGCGGACCAGTCATCAAACATCTGTTTAAGAGAAAAGGAAATGTCAACCATGACAATATTGACATTTATGTGACAGAAACACTTAATGAGATAGACTGGTACCCTATTTTTGTTCTTTTTTTAATATCAGTACTCAGTTTTGTAGTAATGGTGAAGCCTGCATTAGTTTTACAGGTCACTTTATTGGGGCTAAAAGATCTCAGCTTTGCTGGTGCTACTAAAATCTACACATTAAGAGAATAGGTCAACCAAAAATAAAAATGCTCTCAAAGTTTACTCGCCCTTATGCCGATCCAGTTGTATGTGACCTTTCTTTAGCTCAATGGGAAAATGGTTTTTATTTAAAAAAAAATCTATGGTTTAATGTCAATGTAAAGGTCCCAACTTGTTGAAGCTCCAAAAAGCACATACTGTACATGCATCATAAAAGCCATCATTAAAGAAATTCAGATATCTTCAGTGGGTTAATAAATGTCTTCTGAAGAGAAACAATACAGGTGTGGAAAAAGACCACTTTAAGATTATGTTCAGTTTTTTTTTTTTTTTGCTAAGATCATAATTAAAAATATGTTTTTATTTGCATTAAATGTTTTAGATTCAGATATGACAACACATAAGTAATTAAATCTCACTGTTTCTCATGGGCTATAATAAAATACAGTATATTAATGAGTCTCAAACATAATAAGAAACAATGAGATTTAAAATAATATATATATAATATATAAAATAATTAATGTTGTGCCATATTTGGTTTCATTTTCGCTAAATATACATATTTGTTGTTCTTACACATACCATCCCACAAATCTTATACTTTTATTAGTTTTTATTCACTGTTATTAACTTTTAAATTACTTTTATGATGGGTGTTGGTGCTTTTTGGAGCTTTAACATTTTGTGACATATTGTATTTGGATGTAAAGTGACAGATATTTAACAGATATATAACCAAATTTACATTTATCCAAAGCAACGTACAATGTAGAGATGCACTGATAAAAATTTTACCGATGCTGATCGTTTAGTGGTCATATTAACTAAATTCCGAAGATTAATTTTTCATAATATTCACATGATGACCATTAATATTGAACAACTAGGGATGCTTCTTTACCTTTTCTATACACAGAGTTCAAATTCATTGAATTTTCTTGTTCTATTTTGATTGAGAGGAAATATTTGCCATTACAAATTGCTTTATCGTTCAATAGCGATTATTGGCCAATATATCGGTGCAACTCCAGTACAATGTATTGAAATTTGTCTACCTTGTGATGTCAGAAGGGGATAATATTGCCCCTTAACCAGCACCATCCAACCATGGCACTGCCATTTAGTGCAGAGATCAGCTCATTTGCATTTTAAAGGACACACCCAAAAACGGCACATTTTTTGCTCATACCTACAAAGTGGCAATTGCAAATGTTGAGCTAAAACTTCATGTAAATACTCTGGGTACACCAAAGATTTATTTTACTAAAAAAGTCTTGTAAAATGTCCCCAATCCAAGTTTAAGTCCTGGCTCAGCATCCCCTTCTGTTCCTTCCCCTCTCTCCACCCTGTACTTTCCTGTCCTCTCCTTGTCAATAAAAGGCAAAATGCTCCCAAAATTAACCTTAGGGATATTTCACCCAAAAATGAAAATTCTGTCATTGTTTACTCCCATGTTGTTACAAACCTGTATACATTTCGTTGTTCTGATGAACACAAAAGGAAGATATTTTGAGAAGCCCAATTGACTTCCATAGTAGGATAAAAAATACAATGAAAGTGAATGGTGCTTTGTTTGTTTTGGTTACAAACATTTCTTAAAAATATCTTCCCTTTGTGTTCATCAGAACAAAGAAACGTATACAGGTTTGTAACAAAATGAGAGTGAGTAAATGATGAGAGAATTTTAATTTTTAGGGGAACTATCTCTTTAACACAACAAAATGGTTTGACATCACAGTATTGCTTCTGCAGCCAACTTGTTTAGCTTTGTATCCTCAAGGCTTCTTGCCCTGAATAGCATCTGGATTAACATGAACTGAACTGTAAACCTACAGTACATACTGTACAAATATACATATTCATTTTAACCTGTTGACATTGACTAAGTGGACATGATATTCCCATGAGATAAGGACAGTGTCCACACAATGGGACAAAGATCATGCCGTTCATTAAGTACAGCGCTGCTAAGCCTCTCTTGTCTTTGCTCCCAAACCAGCACATGTGCCAGAGACGGATGACTCACCGTAAGTCTCCTTTTCTCTCCCCTTTTCTTTCTACTCTATTAATCCCTTGTTTTGCTTCTGTCATTTCTCTCTCCGCTCATTTCCTCACTCTTCATCACTTCAGCTCCGTCTTTCTTCTGCTCCTCCTTTCACTTCTTGTCTAATCTTCTCTATAGTCTCTTTCTCAAGAACCTCCAGTCCACCACCCACACGCTCTCCACAGCTGCCGAGTCCCTCTGTAATGCAGTTCATTACTGTCTATTACTGTGACTCATAGCTTGACTGCACAGTCACAGGTGGGTCTCCCCCCCAGGCGCAGTGTACAGACGGCAGCAGACCCCCACTAGAGAGTTGATAGTAGCATTGATTACAGCCATCGATCAACGTGTGTCGCTGCAGGTGTGAGCATGTTTACATGTTTGTCATGTCATATGCTCTCGAAAGCCAGCAGTATAAGCAAAGTGCCATTTAAAGAAAGTCGCCATATTTGCAACACCTCTGGGGAGCTATTTCAGTCAAGCAAGACCTACTTGAATTGGGGAATCACTTGCTAAGGTCAAAATAAAACAACACGTTAAACTGGACATCAACTGTACCGTACATTTTGTATTTTCTATTGCGCAATTATTATTATAAAAATAAAATTGCAGTGGGTTTTTATTTCTTATATTGAATCAATATTTTCTGTTGATATATTTTACTAGACGTGTAATCAGTAGGATGATGTACATCCAACCAGTTAAATGTAAATTAATTCCTTCAGGGTGTTGCAGTTAGATTAACACATCTTCCACTTTCATGGGTTATGCCTTAACAGAACTGAGACTCATAAAACACCACACCTGGGTAATGTGCTCTGCTTTGCTCTGTAAACACAATCTCAGTCTGATCCTGAAAGATTACGCTTAATTGTGCTATAGCCTAATAAGATCTTCTGAAAGCTCAGCAGAAAGCTCAAGCAGACTCTTCCTCTTTCTTCTAATGACTTAACAGAGTCTTACACTCTTGAAAAACGTGCTAGGACTTCAGTCATTAATGCTCCGTTATGACTCGCAAAGATGCTAAACTGCAGCAGATGATTTATAAGAGGTAATATTTTGTTCATTAAAAGGGGGCTGTTGTGTGTCAGATGCACTTTTCCTGTGTTAATTCATACTTGCTAAGTAGAGGTTATTAAAGTTAAATCAAATGAATGTTTCTAATGCCTCTGTGATAAAATATTGGTCTTTTGTGATAATAGATACAAATGCAAATGGCATCACACTAATGTCTTAACCAGATATGAAATAATAATGCAACCGGCAACAGGAGGACAAAAAAGTTTTTTATTTGGTTTCTAGTCTTGCTTTCACATTGAGAACTGTTCCAGAGTTATTTTGCACAAAACTGTATATACACTAGTGCGCACAAATATTTTCAGATTGATTGTGATTGTGTTTTTGTTGTGCAGGGTTTTATGCTTTCAGTAAGAACAGACAACTTATTTAATGTTGGTTGAGTTGTTTGAACAAGAATTCATATCATTTTTCAGCTGTGCAAATTCAAAACTTTTTATTCACGTCTGCAGGGACGTGCACAGGAATTTTTAGGGGCAGTTGCTCTGACCTAAAAAAGTGCACCCCCTAAAATTTTTTTTTTAACTTACGGCCTATATGAAGGACTGAGAATAACAGGGTCTTTATTAAAATCAGCAAACGTGTTTGCCTAATGCCTACCAAAAAAATAGTAGCCTAGGCTGCTTGTCTGCAAGCTATGATAGCTAGCTGCTATCTGTCTGATTATTTAGGCTTAAACGTGATAAACTCGGCCTAGATTCATGAAGATTTTAACAGAGGTGGAAAGAGTAGCCAAAAACTTTACTTAAGTAAAAGTACAAGTAACTAAATAAATAATTACTCAAGTAGAAGTAAAAAGTATGCAATGAAAATAATACTCAAGTAGCGAGTTACTAGTTACTCATGAAAAAATAAATCTAGATATACACGCACACACGCACGCACGCACGCACGCACACACACACACAAATTGGTAAGATAAATATAAGTATGAAGTTTAGAATGTAACATTTTATTAACCTTTGTTTATGTTTCAGAATACAAACACAGAATAGACAAGCATTACAAATTAACTCTAGTCTCAATGTTGACGTAGCTTATAGCTGAAATATCAGACAAGTTAACTGACAAGAGTTTCGCATTCACTATGTATAAATTAGAATCTCCTAAGATTGTCTGAGGACATCGACAGTTTACACTTACATAATACAAAATGATTTTAGACAAAACTCATGTTTTCTTATGTTGTCATGTCACGTGTGTTTTGTGAGAATCACTTACATCATACAGTACAGTATACAGCGAATCAGACGTCAATCATCAATGGATTTTCTTCAATCTGTGCTAGAGTGTTTCTGGAGGTTTCACACATTTAACTGTGTCTGACGACGAACAGGTCGCGCGTATGTAATGGCGGGTACATGTGTGAAGTTTTGCTTTAAGTTAAAAGATTGGTAAATTCATTTCCACGTCACCCAACACTGGTTATATTCTGCGTGTTTCTACATAGGTTACGAGTAAAACAGCTTCGGACGATTCCGTTTTTGCAGCGATCTGAAAAATTCATTCAAACTGATTCGCGAACCAATTTAAAACGTTTGGCCCATTTGCTTTGTAAAGAATCGACTCAAAAGACTAATTTATTTGCAACACTTTGTAAGGAATCAACTCAAATGCGTCATTAATTCGCGAATGCCCCAGAAACACGAGACAGCAATTTAAAAATAAAATACAAATTTCGTAATTAATTACAAGATACACTTTGGGATAGTCTTGCTCTGCGTTTTCTCTGTTCAGTGAGCGGCAGGGAGAAACAGCGCATTTAATTTAATGACTCTGACTGTGCTATAGCATTTCCCTAAACCATCCGCTGACTGTTTAGATATAACATGAATATACTTCTGTAAAAATATGCACATAGTTTGTTATTCAGTCGCTGGATGCGCTGCATTATATAAATACAGTAGGCTAATACTGCCGATATCTGTGTATAATGATGATGCTAGACGCTTAAGTTTAGTCAGTTTGTGGAAGTTAATGACGGTTAATATATAGAATAAATATGCAGGGAACTACACTGCGACCAAAATGGTCGCATATGCGACCTTTTGAACTGCCGTTGCGACCCTAATTTTTAATGGGTCGCAAATGTGCTACCTAATGTTTTAGACAATATGCTATGATTTACTATGAGCATTTATTAAAACAGAAATGTGGATTTTAAGAATACGTTTTATAACGTGCTCTGAGCCTTCAACACGTTGGCTTCATTTTGCGTGAAAGCACGTCGTGTCTCTCCCTATGAGTGTGCGTTCGCGTGCTCTCTGTTTCTCAATGAATTGGATGGGACGCGAAGCAAGCGCAGTGTCTTCCATGTTTCTGAACTTGAGCAGAGGTCTTTCTTCACTGAGGACGCGGGACCCGTATGGTTCCGGGTTTATATTTTAAATGGTCTGTCGGGTCCGGTTAGGTCCTAGTTTAATTACTTTGGGTCCCAAGTCTGATTAATATTGTGTTTATAACCCAAGTCGATTGAAAAACGCTAAAGCTCGGCTGCAGTTTCAGCGTGCCTCCGGTTTCTATGGCGATGGTTCTTGTTACGACCACGCGCTGCATTTTCTTTCTCACATTTTTTTTATAATCCTATTATTAATAAACCATATCTTTTCTAAAACCATATCCATATTAAGTTTGCACAGAGATTGTAGCAAAAAAGCAGTGCTAATGTCAAGCCCATTGCACTGAACGAGCAAAGCAATGTAAAGTCTGTCACCGGGACAGCAAGTAGACTTTTAAATCTGAAATAATGAGTGGATTAAGTTTTTTTAATCGGCAAGAGAGAATTAGAAAGAAAGAGCACAAGCAGTAAAAGTGCCTATCTAATAGAAATTATAACCATTATAACATCAGTCACATTTATAATCTATAGACCTGCACTGTCTATTAATATACTATACATAGTATTGTATATAATTGAGTTTGATAAAAGGGGTCTTATTGCTTCATATATCAGTGCAATAACAGTGTTTTCGTGGTGCTTTGACAAACAGTGTCAGCTTTGTTAATGGCAAAGAAAGTTTGGGGTGGTTAGATTACTAAAATATAATGTGAAATTAATATTAATTTTCAATAAATCAAAGTATTGTGTTGTGTCACACATTATTAGTTCTACGTCACATGCATAGTAGACCATTATGTCGTCAGTGGGTATTGATTGCCCTTTTCACCGGCTACCACCACAAGTAAATTTCAGATCTGTGGGAAACACTGCAACGTTTAAGAAAACAAGAAGGCATGTGGTTTAAAAGATGGCAAGTAAAATAAAAAGCATATATATGCAATACAGTTTCATTATTGTTCATTATTATCCAGGGCACCTTAATATAACTTGAAAAAAATATGTGCGACCAAATCATATTTTGCGCCAGTAACTGAAAAAGTTTGTAGCGCAAGTGCCATCAGTCGAAAAGGTTAGTGTAGTTCCCTGATATGTCACGTTTAATTACTATTTTTACTGGTTTTAATGTCTTACAACAGAAACAGGACATATATGTATATAAGAATGACATTATTTATCCCTTAGTTGCATTAAAGCACAGTATATGACAGTTCAGAGACTAGTAGCAAAAGCAGAAACATTAACCTGGCTGTGAGAGCAAATGTGACGTAATGACGTCACAGATATGCAAATTAGTACGTCAAGAATCGATTCTGAATCGAATCGGGACCCTAAGAATCGATTCTGGATCGATTCACGAGGGTCCAAGCGATTCCCACCCCTAATATATATATATATATATATATATATATATATATATATATATATATATATATATATATATATATATATATATTAGCAAATCTTGGGGTGTGTACACACCAAAAGTGAAGCAAATATGCGCATTGCATTACTTGTTCTAGATTACGCACGGGGTTACTTGTTTTTCTCGTCACTTATGCAAATGTAAACAGTGATTTCCTAAATTTTCTGATACAGCCAGTTGTGTCATTAAGTTCTATACTGATTGGCACAAAAGTTTTAAAAATTTGCGTGAAATGTTTGTAAATTCGCAAAAAAAATCTAAATCCGCATGAAATTGTATATCAATAAGTTCTGTGCTGATTGGCATGACATTTTTCAAAATTTGCGTGAAATTTCTAAATTTGCGTGAAATGTTCTATATTTGTGTAAAATTTTCTACATTTGTGTGAAATTGTATAAATCTGCGTGCAATTTTCTAAATTTGGGTGAAAATTTCTCAAATTGCGTGAAAGTTTCTACATTCGCGTGAAATTTTTCTACATTCGCGTGAAATAGTTATACATCCGCGCAAAATTTTTCAACTTGCAAGATGCAACTTTGAGGCAAGAATCGTACTTTTGCGGCAATCATGATGCCATATTCGTGTCATTTGCATCACCTGGCGCAAATTCACATCTGTTCGGTTCTTTGTTGTTGACTATGTATGTAATCAACTTGGGCAAATTATTGAATTTGCTTTTTTGTGCACACACCACGACTGTGTCAATTATCTGCAGGTTTGTAATCATAAAGTAATATTTTTTTTGTAAGATGTATCTTAGCAATTAACTGTAAATTTATTGGTCTGTAAGAATGTAATCGGTTTCTTAATAAAAAGATGACTGAAAGGATGACAACTACAATATATTTATACCATTTCAAGAATCAGATGTGTCAGAAATACCTGTCGGTCCATCTGAAGGCTCGTACCTCGATGCTTTATGAAGGGACATCAAGATAGCATACTGAAACAGTATATACTTTTTCTGGGACTATGAGACATTTAGTCAATTATCAGATAGGTGACAGATATCATAATAAACTAGATATGCCATCCAGCTATGATGAAAATAGGAAACATTGTAACATGCAGTAAACCAGTCTTTTTCCTTAATATGACTAGTTTAAAGGTTTATTATAAAACTAGTTTTATGTAAGTGCGTGTGAAGGACAGAATTGCTTGTGGGTGTTTGCATGCAGTATGGATACACAAGGGCATTCAAACCAGCATGCACAAAGAGCTTATGCAAACACATCTTTAAGCATGTTCAGCAAGAGCATCTTTTTGTTGTTGCTTTCTATATGGTGGCTTGGGGGAACACAGGAAGTGCCACATCTAAAAGTGCCACTTGGGACACAAGCTTTTTAGGAGAGGATCGGTTACGTTCTCCAGGGTGAAGCGCTCGGCCTGCACTTAGTTGATTCAGAAGTGGGCGTGGACATTTTACACACTGAAAGTGGAGGTGTGAATTGTGAAGGGATATTCACTGGTTCTTCAAGTAGAAAGTTGGATGTCCCTCTTGAGTTCACTTTATACTCATATTCGCAGCTCATTGATCATATACCTGGCTGGCCTCTGTGGATAATCTGTTTGCATTTTCCCTTTATGAATTTTGTGTGCTTTCTTTGAAAGTGTCAGACTGGCTCTCGAATGCAGTAGTGTGTTTACGCTGCATCTCCCGGTGGCGCAAGCGAAGCAATAAAGGCGCTATTACCGCCATAAACATTTGATTGCTTTCTCAAATGCAGTCGATTATGTGCCTGCGATGGGACCTCGATTCCACTGAGATATTGATAGCATCAATCACGCGTCGTGTCGGCAGGTAGATTTCACTCTCTCTCCGCTTTTAGAGCGGATGCAAATCTCACTGCTGGCCTTTCATTTCAATCATGTAAAAAATAAACTTTTATTTCATTTGCCAGGCGCAAGTCTTCTCATGCTTCTTGATTTATGTCAGTCTTGGTGCATGAGCAGTTGGGTAATTGTCAAGAGAGACAGATAGACCCATTAGTTATGTTTTGTGTTACAATGAACATCTGTTCAATCCTTCATTGTTGAGATTGAGGTGATTTGGGCAGGGAAACCATTGGCTTTGTTTATTTGTTTTTGAAGGGAGCCCATAGCGCTTCAGGGGCTGTAGTTTAGCAAAGCAGTCGCATTAGCAGGCAGTTTGCTGTCTTACTAAAATATTTAACTTTGCTCCAGGTAACAATAGTCAATTTTATTACACGCTTCAATATGCTTTACCTCCTGTCATGAGTAAATAAGTATTTCGATTGCCTCATAAAAGAATTTTAGTACTCTTAAAAAAAACTTTTTATCTCGGAGCTGGTTTGGTTTATGGCTTATATTTCTTTATTTTAAGAATTGATTTAAGTCCTGATAAGGTTAAAGTAAAAAGGTGAAAAAATTGATATGCTGCAGTTGTAAATGTGATGCTAATGTACCTTCAAATCCATTTTTATGTGATCTCTCCCTGCATATCCCTCCATACTAACACCTCTCTGTGTGTTTCCCACACATGCAGGCTCCATCGAGGCTTGCTTAAGCCACCTGCTAAAGCGTCGTGCCGCAGGGTTCCTCCGCAGTGACAAGATCGCTGCTCTCTTCACTAAGATCGGCAAGGTGAACACCACAGCAAGCGACATTTGTCGCAAGGTGCAGGAGCAGCTTCAGCAGCAGGCCGAAATCTCCAGGTATTACTTCTCACTTTTAACTTTCCATTTCAATGGTTCGAGCCCCAGGTAGGTCAGGTGGCCCTTCTGAGTGGATTGTGCATGTTCTCCCTATGCCAGCATGGGTTTACTCTGGGTACTCCGATTTCCTCCCACAGGCCAAAAACATACAAGTTAGGTGAACTCTGAACTGACCCTTTGCTTAGCCCCACCCTCCTTAGTTAACTTGATATGCCGGTCAAGCTTTTGTGCCTGGCAAGTCTATTACAGTATGTATGCACCATGTCAGACCTTTCCAAGGAGATAATTAGTCGTTTTTGTCAAACAGGTAAAATAAATATCTGAGAGAGCTAGCTGAAAGGGACTGCAGTATGCATTCGAGGGATATATCCACGACATAAAATTAGAATAATTAGAGAATTATTTGATCAAAATTGAAGCTAAAGCCTGTAACGTTAGGTCTCAGCGCAAGCAGCAGCCGCCTCATACGCTGACCATTCAAATGGAAAACGCACAAATTGAGGAACAGCTTTGTTCATGCACAGCAGGGTAAGTGAAATTTGTGAAAATAATCAAATAATTATAGATCAAACACAAGACACCAGCTTGACCACTTTGCAATGATAACGTTCTTCCATTTATAGAACTAACCACGGGAGAGCCACGGACTATTAACAAAATGCTAAAATATATTTTAAAGTAAGTCAGTCAAGTCAGCCTTCATCTTGCCTTTAATCATCTTATTTTACGTTTAAATATATGCATTATGAACCAGTGGCGGCTCGAGTGTTCTGTCCCTCGAGAGATCCTGTGTGCATCAGGTGTTTTGTCAAAATAAGTGCCTGCTGCACACGCGTCAAAACCGTTTATGATAAAAGAGATGCTCACGTTCACAAAATACACGCAAGACACTCCCTTAACAGTAAACTTTGATTGCGCATGAGATTATGCGAGTATCTGGCAAATGCGAGCAACTCTTTTCTCATAAACCCTTTAGACGCATCTGCAGCAGGCACTTATTTTGACAAAACATCTGATGCACACAGGATCTCTCGAGGTGCAGAACACATATTTTGAAAAAAGTACCAACCCACATGACAGGCTACATACATGTTGTGATCAACTTCGCATCGAGCGCCCTCGAAAAAAGAAGTTACCGGCCACTACTGTTATAAACAAAGAACAGTCATTATTTGCAAGCAAGGATGTGAGTTAGCTAGCCAGCTAACATTAGCGTGCTCTTACATTGAAGCAAACGTATGTGTTTTTGTTAATCCTGTCGATGTTTAGTTGTGAATTCCACACTGCTTGACCCACGTCGGACATTTCTCCACTTGGGTTTTAAGTTTCAGGAAGGGAAAAAATCCACCACCCCATCCAAACTCTTAAGGTACCTGCCGGGTATCAGATCATTTACTGTACACAATCCATTTTCACAACGCTTCGGCATGTTTCCCTTGCTCGAGAAGAAATTATGTTTTTTGAGGAAAACATTGCAGGATTTTTCTCATTTTAATGGACTTTAATGGACACCAACACTTAACTCAACACGTAACAGTTTTTTTTCAACGGAGTTTCAAAGGACTATAAACGATCCCAAACGAGGCATAAGGGTCTTATCTAGCGAAACGATTGTCATTTTTGACAATAAAAATAAAAAATATGCACTTTTAAACCACAACTTCTCGTCTATCTCCGGTCCGCTTGACCTAACGTAAATGCGTATTGACGTAGGGAGGTCACGTGTTACATATATAAAACGCACATTTGCCGACCATTGTAAACAATAAACTGACACAAAGACATTAATTAGTATCAGTTGACATACAACAACGTCGAAATGGTCCTCTTCCAACACACTTGTAAACACTGGGGCGGAGTTTCGCGTTCGTCCTTTGTGACCTCTTGACGTCATGATGTATTGCATGAGGTCACGCTGGTGCATCACGACCGGATCTAGACGAGAAGTTGTGGTTTAAAAGTGTATATTTGTTATTTTTCTTGTCAAAATTCAAAATCGTTTTGCTAGATAAGACCCTTATGCCTCGTTTGGGATCGTTTATAGTCCTTCGAAACCCCGTTAAAAAAAACTGTTGCGTGTTGAGTTAAGTGTTAAGTCCATTAAAATTAGAAAAATCCTGCAATGTTTTCCTCAAAAAACATAATTTCTTCTCGACTGAACAAACAAAAACATCAACATTTTGGATGACATGGTGGTGAGTAAATTATCTGGATTTTTCCTTTAATAGAATCAACTTGATATCTACTGAAACATTCACAAACCTACTTGCCTCTAGATGGTTTCAATGGCAATAACATAAACAATCGGCTTTCGTGGCGCAAACGTAACTTATTGTAAACTTCTGCAAATTATCAATAACAACAGAGTCCCTGTTGAGTAGATTATTTCTGATGACAAGCAAGATAAATAACAAGTAATTACCTTAGTTCAAATCATAGCTAAAGCGTATCAACTACTACACTGAGCTAACGTTATTGTAAAGTATTGTATACAATGTTAGCTACAGATCCTTAAATTCTTGCCTGGCTGCCAAACCTCTTTTCGCACAGCAGGAAACCAAAACATTTTTATTTTCGACAAGGCATTTGTTCCAGAGGTTAGTTTAGTCACTAGCCAGACCAAAAAACCATGGTTACTGTAGTAAAACCATGGTTACCACAAAACAACCATGGTTTTGTAAACCATTGGCTTTCAATAACCATAGTTGAACCATGCTTATAATAATCAATACCCCCAAAAACCATGGTTACTACACGTTTACCATGGTTAATTCTCGTAAGGGAGAAACGGTCTATGCACATGAAATTGGAAATAAAAATATTTTAATAATTGCACAGATATTTGATTCTGCCTATTACTGTGCACTGTAAGTAGATAAGTGGGAAAATAGAGGAAAGAAAGGCAATTTTAGGACATAATCATATTAGCAATTGCTTCACGACTGATAAGACGTTCAGGCGACGGTGCAAGAAGGAATCGCATTATAACTGGTGTTTGCAGAGAGATTTGCTGCTTTGTCAGACTTTAAACAGCTGACTTGCTCTTTAGCACTATAAATATGGGATGGTTTGAGCTAATGCTCTACGGCTTTAGCTCCTTATTTTCCCATTATCTCTCCATTAGCAAAACTACGTGGCCAATGTGCCACTCAAGAGATGAACGTTCCTACCTAATAACCACAAATGTTAGGTGACTCAAAATCCATGTTGTGGTCTGAGATTAGTCAAAGCTTTTTTTGTGGCTTCGTACAGTAGCTAATAACACACACACACACACACACACACACACACACACACACACACACACACACACACACACACACACACACACACACACACACACACACACATTCTGGTTTCCATGTTTTGTGGGGACATTCCATAGACGTAATGCATTTTATACCATACAAACTGTATATTCTATTACCCTTACCTGCCCCATTCCCTAACCCCAACCATCACAAAAACCTTTCTTGTACCTTAGATTTTCAATAAACATCATCTTGTTAGATTTATAAGCTTGTTTCCTCATGGGGACATCAAAATGTCCCCACAAGGTCACAAAAACACTGGTATTCCTATCTTTGTGGGGACAATTGGTCCCCACAACGTGATAATTACCAGGTACACACACACACACACACACACACACACATTATTTTGTGGTGTTTCCCCGCCTGTCCATTTTAATCACTCCTCCCCCATTACAGCACACTTGGTTACTCATGTTGCCACAGCAACACCATGGTGTCACCATCACTAGAGCAACACGATGCTTGCTGGTTATTGACTACACTCAACTGCATCGATTCAAAGCTCAGACTGATTTCTAAATGAAAAATATTACAAACATTATCACGGGTCTAATAAAGAAAACGCATAAGATTACTCTCTTGTTCAAGGGGGCTATTGCACTGGAAATGCATTTGTACTTCATTGATTTTATTGATTTAGTCATTTTCCACTGCATGCAGAAACTCAGTACCAAGCATTATGTTTTAAATTCCTTTCTATAGCATGGGTCTGGATTTTATTTACTGCAGTAAAGACACCAAAAATGCTTATAGTGCATTTCTTTTTGCTATGAAGCTATCTATATGCTAGTGTGCTCGTAAAAATTATTTTCCTTCTTTCTTTCTTTCTTTCTTTCTTTCTTTCTTTTATTATTATATAGCAAACAGGCGTTGCCCAAGGTGCTTCACAAACAGTATAAAAACACTAAATTAAAACTTTCATACATACAAGCAATGCAATATAAGAAAACGTAATAAACAAAAAGACATTAGGACAGGAGACAACAACATAATGTAGCACTTTCACATAAAGGCCAAGCCACCTCAAACCGACCCCCATGCTATATCTAATAAGTGGGTTTTTAACAACAAATTAAACACAGCCAACGACTTTACTGATCTGACCATATGTGGGAGGTCATTCCACAGTATAGGATCGATTCGCGAAAACGCTATGTATCCTTTACGTTTAAAATTTGTTCTGACAGTGTGCAAGAGATTTAGATTTTCCAATCTCAATGACCTGGGCGCGATGTACACAGACAGAAAGATGTGGTGGTGCCAAATTTTGTAGTGCTTTAAAAACCAGAACAATGATCTTGTAATGTACTCTATACTGGACTGGTAACCAATTTAAGGAAATTTGAAACAAAAATTAACTATCTTTTATCCACACTATTCCTACACCCCATGACGCTTTGCGCGAATTATGGGTGCGACTTCCAGCGTGTACCGTCAATGAACCGGAGCCGTTTTCCATGATGAATACGGTCATAATTTCATGTATGAGCCAGTGTGAGGATGAAATTAAGAAGTGTCCTGATACATGAAGATATATTCAATCATTTCATGTTGTTCTACAGGGGTGACCGGTCTTCAATGCGCAAATAGAAAGCACAGAGACATACCAGTATCTTTACAGTGATACAGTCAGTTGAGTGTTTAATACATGGAATATACAGAGACTTCTTGTTTTTAACCTTTTCAGGTGATGCTTTAAAATGTCACAACTGTGAGTTTTTTTTAAACGGCAATTTTTAATCGACTTTAATCGTTTGAGTTTTTATGGCGACACATCAAGCTTCACGCCATCCGACAGCAGCAGTAACTTATGCTTCTCATTCAACATTGTAAGTTATTAAACAAACCTTAATAAACATATTAAACTACTATTACATGTTTTCAGTATTGTTTTCGTTTTATGGAAAATTATTATGCAGTAGATAAGACATGAGCTTATGAAATAATTCGCATGTTTAAAAAAAATAATTTAAAACATAACTAAAGTAAAATTACGCGCAAACACATCACACACTATTATAAACACTAATAAGCAGTTTATGTCGTAGGCTATATATTCTATATTCTTCACCAGAAGTTTTACCCATATGAGCTCAAAGATGGCAGTGCCCGCATTTACATCAGGGATAGTGTGGATATTTATAGGTTTATTTCCCTACTGGAAAAAGTTTGTTTTTTATAACAGGACTACCTACCAAACAGGGAGATTCTGTGAAGATAAAATATGACACTGCCATACAAAAGTCTCATAATCTACAGTAAAATGAGATTCAGACTGAGCATCAAAGTTTGACTGCAATCTTTGACACGATCTTCTTCAGTCAATATTTAAGATATCAATGTTGTTTTCACAGAATGTAGAAAACCGTAAATCACAAAACATGACTTTTGCTGGGTTTTCACATTATTATTGTTTTATTTTACTAGTAAATTAGCTTAAAGCTTCCATAAATAAACACAGAAACTGTAAGTAAAACAAGAAGCACTGTAAAGATATTACAGTATTTGTTTTATTATATTGTTTGTATCTACAACCCAAGCATTTTTTATGATATTTTCAATTCGCTTGTAACTGTAGACTTTAGGGCTTCCAACCATCTATCAATCGATTTATGCTTGCCATAAAATGAAGTACACAGAGGCCATTTTTACTTTAGTTGCTATGCTTTGCTATAATAAAAAAAGAAAAAGAAAACCTTAGACATGAAAGGATCATGGTGCTATGGACAACAGTCAAGTATAGACAGTTTAATCAGACGCATGTGCGCTGTCGCGGTTACCTGTCTGGATGGAACTTAACTTCCGGTCTCTGTTTGTTTAATGGTCTGACTAGTGGCTAAACTTAACTCTGGAACAAATACCTCATCAAAAATAACTAATGTTTTGGTTTCCTTAAGACGAAGGGAGAAGGCGATCATGGATTTTTAAACATTAATTTTACACAGTAACGTTAGCTCAGTGTAGTTTGGATACACTTTAGCTATGATTTAAAGTAAGGTAATCTACTTATGTACTTTGCTTGGTATTAGAAATATATTACTCTAAAATGACTCTATTGTTATTAATTATTTGCATAAGTTAAGTTTGTTCCACAAAAGCCGTTTGTTTATGTTGTTACTACTGAAACAGTCTATACGAATTAACTATTTCCCCGCCATTGAGTTAACTCTTCAATTAAGGGAAAACGCTTCCCTGCTAGTGACAAGTTTTTCTGGCAAATCAAATTTCCACTATTATCCACCAGGTGGCGCTCTAACCCACTTATAAAACCTGGAAGCAACCCCTTAGGGCAAACAGTAAGAACTCTGTGTAGGTTTTGATCATCGCTCTGAATTTGATCTCTTTTAAAAGTCCTTCACAAAAATGCAAAAAAAATGCAGCTTTTTGTTCAGAATTTTGTATTTTTAAAGAAATCTACCCATATTTGAGAGGTGACAAAAGAGAACAAATGAAGGTAGGATGAAACTTTTTTTGTTTGAAAGCAGAGGGTCTGTTTTTTAATTTGTATGTTTATATATTTAAACAAGGACGTTTTCTGGAAGGCATTAAACTTTTGTGAAAAATCATAAAAAATACTGGCGCTGGCTGGTAACTTTTTTTTAAATGCTGGCGGAAAAAGAGTTAAGGTTAGCATGATTCAAATATATGATCACTCGAGGCAGAGATTAACCAATCAGAATCTAGTATACTGGCACCAATAACAGCACATATGGTGTCAGAGGCAAACGTGCTGTTTGTGGTGATCTCACTATTAACCGCAGTCTGAAGCTTCTTTGAATGCTCTGCAATATTGCTCTGCCTGCAGAAGTTCACCGCTTTATCTCCATGGCATCTGCGTAGCTCATGCAGCTCATCTCGGATTCAAGGATTTATGTCCTTGTTTACAACGAATGTCCACTACTGTGGCTAACAAACACACACAGGCTCAGAGGTAGGCCACTATTAGATCAATGCTTATGTAAATCAGAGGAGATGAGGACCGGTGTGGTGCAGACAGCAGGTTCATCCATCTCTCAGTTCATCTGCAGCTGTGCTGTGTGTTGTGTGATATGAGATGATGTGGTGTCTGGACTGAAGAGAGATTGATGGGCATGTGATATTATTGGTTTAGGCTCGAGATGGAGTCCCTCATCTGTGCACTTAACATTGGATCAGTTCAAACTGCTTTCGACAGCCTCCAAAATGAACCTTGATAAGTCCGGATGTTTTCACATTTTTAAGGTTGTGCTGTTTTTAGTCTTTGTCTGTTAACTTTGAGGCCAACTGTATTTCATACTCTGAGTATACAACCTTTACAACCAAGTGTGCAACTTTTGTTTTTAGGTAATAATGTTTACAGATTTTTGCCTATAGTAAATCCTACAGTACAAAACCAGAGCGTTTAAAGAAAGCAGTATATCTGGAGCTACAAAAATGTACGGTATGTGGAAAATAATGTGTTTTTTGAACCATAAACCACACAAACACATTGTTTTATACCAAATACACAAAATAACATTGTTTTTAGATTGTACTTAAAGGTGCAGTGTGTAAATTTTAGTGGCTTCTAGTGGTGAGGTTGCAAATTGCAACCAACTGCTCAGTCCACTTCTCACCCCTCGCTTTTGAAACGCACAGAGAAGCTACGGTAGCCGCCACCGGAAAAACATGTCATCGATAGAGACAACGTAGTAAACAAAGTTTGTCCATTAAGGGCTTCTGTAGAAACATGACGGCACAACATAGCGACTTCTACGTAAGGGGACCCTGGTGTATGTAGTTAAAAACATCTCATTCTAAGGTAATAAAAACATAGCGGTTCACATGTGCGTCGGAAGCAAATGAAAAGTGGGTGGGTCCCCACATTTTTTTCTTCTGTGTCTTGAACTTGGGGCTCGAGTCCGACCTAAGGTTTGAGCTGCCTTTAAGAACACCAAGCTAAGTTCGTTTACCGTTAATTATTAAGACTAAATGGGCAGGCAAACTCGTGAAACAATGAAAGTAAAATAATCCGCTATAATATGGTTTTACACGTCTATAGAAATTATACTATAAATAAAGCAGTTATTAATTTTCCTAATGCATGGTTGTTTGACATTTACTTCTGTTTAAAACATTTGGCAAAGGAGGTTTTTCAGCACTATGTTCGAACAGCAACTCAGCGTCCACTCACCCCCGCGAATTATGTTTAAAAGCTGAAACGGGTCCGCGGTGTAAAAAAAGCAAAGGTTAGGGATCCCTGCTCTAGTGGAATGGATTTGGACTAACAGCGCTTTGATAAGTGAACAGACAAATGCGCTAAACTAGAGAAAAAGTGGGTGGGTCCATTATCATTGGTCTTAAAAAGTGGGTGGGTCCTGTCCCACCCACGTATAATGGTTCCGACGCCCATGGCGGTTCATTATAAAAAGGTCTTTATACACCCCTGATAATAAAGTTTTGTATTTTATTTTGCATTTCTATCAAGAGATCCTTCTAAAAATTATACACTGCACCTTTAAGATGCACCTTTACTTTCAGAAAGATATACACTAACATTTGAAGTGGATCAAAAAAGTTCCTCAAAGTTGTCCTAAAAACGGGTATTGTTCAAAACACAAAGTCAAATTTTATAAAAAGTTTTGATCCACTTCAAATTTTGACTGTATTTGAAGAACTGACATGCGAAAGCCGCTAAACCCCACTTCCGTCAAATATGACATGATGATATTAATGCTCTCTGCACTTTTTAAATGTTCATCAAATACTTTAACTTCAAATTCAGGCCATTCAGAAATACCGGTTTATTGCCAGAATTCGTTGAAAACAGCATGGAGATTTTTCAGCAAAGTCCTTTAAATGCATGGAAGACGAATTGTATAAACGATGGCACACGTACATTGGATTTCAGTTGTTGACCTGCAAGTTACCCGGTTAATGAAGGTTTAACGAATACACTAGGATATTGACTGATTTTATTAGCCTTTCACCTTTATGTAGAAAGGGCATTGTAGAGTGATTGGAGACGTATTTTAGAAGTTGTTGTTTTTTTGCCAAAAAACATGCATACACTAAAGGGGGTCGCACACCAGACGTGCAGCTCAGCGCCGTGCAGCGGCGTTCTAAAAAAATCGAACATATTGTTTTCTATGAGTATACGCACACCGGCGCCGACAGGTGGCCCCGGGCCGCGGCACCCAGCTACGACTCAGGAAGTTGCTAAAATCCCACAGAGAGCCACTCACATACTTTAACTTTAAATAACATCTTATTTGTCCCAAATCATTAACGATTAACATTGGCTGCTAACGAACATTTTGCATTTTGAAGTAGATGCTATCTGACTAATCTCAAGCTATTTAATGTGCACTTCCGGTGTATGATACCTCCGAGTTGTCCTAGATGCGACTCAAAGTGGTGCGGGGCTGAGCTGCGCGTCCGGTGTGCGACCCCCTTTAGAGTGTTTTGCAGCAAAGGATTTTTATTAATAAAATGGCTAAAGTGCAGAACCTAAATATAAGCTAATTTACAAGAAAACATGTCAGACTTTACCAGAAATATTCATTTTAACTCTCTCATTCATGACAGTCTATACCAGTCTGTTCTATTTTTGTCATTGCAAAGGCTTTGTTCAGGCTTGTTTTTCTTCACTTTAGGCTTGTGGCCGTGTCCTATAAAGCAAAAATATATATTTTTAACTCTAATTGGATCTTCTGCGTTTTCCTGTGTGCTGCAAGCCTAAAACTACCATCTATATCTCAGGAAACATCAGTAATAACTGGCTGTTACTGAGTGTTGTTATCTTGACTAAAACATAATTGCATGGATTTTATTGCAAAATGGTTTTCCGGTATCAGACTGATAGCTTTTTTTAATGGGTTGAGTGGCCCCTATGACTGATGTACTGGCTCTTGCATTACTCATCTTTTATCTGTACGATTTATCTCTATTAATACTCTTCAAGTCTTCTGGTGTGACACATGCTCTGTCCATGTCATTGTGTGAATATGTGTGTTTTGTGGACGTTTGCTGAAGAGCCCAGCGGGTTCGAGTGGGCTTTGCACCTTTGCACCTCATGCACTGTTGTAGATGAGTATTCAGCTCGTCCTGTTGAGATGCTTTATAGAAAAGTACAGGATTTTTCAAAAGAGAAATAACCTATAAAGAGCCACTATGTCAAAACCTTTCTGTGAAAATATCACTTTAATATCTTTAATGTTGATATCAGATTAAGGCCATGTCAAAGTTGAAATGAATGTGAAATCTGTGATTGAAATCCAACTTTGATGCTCGTATCTCATACAGTAATTCGATTATGAGACTTTAGCCTGGATTTCAGAGACTGGTCACATTTTTTAAATGACACACTTTCATGTTGTTTATGATAGCTTGGTAAACCGGTTTGTTATTGTGTTTTGTCTCTCAGGAGAAGTCAAAGCACAGCGCAGGAGCCGCTCAGGAGACAGGGCTCTTCTTCTGCCGGGCGAGCACCTCAACCTCTCTCTGCCCAGGCCATCAAGCACATATGGGTCCGCACGGCCGTCTTCGAAAAAGTCCTGGACAAAATTGTGCAGTATATTGTGGATAACGCAAGGTATTTGGTGCTTCGACAGCGCCTCTGTTTCAGTTAATTTTATTAATGAGACAGCACAACGTTTATTTGTTAGTATTAATCAAAATTATTGGTTTATCTTTCAGCATTTTTGAAATAGGTGTCTGGCTCTTGACATTCACATTGTGTTTGGTTGTTATTTGTGTGTCTCTGTAGTAAGTATTATGAAAAGGAGGCTCTCATGCACGATACAGTGTTTGGCCCTATACTGGCGGCACTTCTGGGTGAGTCTTTCAAACACCCTTCATCTTCTCATGTAATTATAAAGATTGATAGGTCACTGAATTACGAGGTGCACATAAAACATTCAAATGGTGTTAACGCTGCGTTATTGTATTATATTTCACACTGAGATCCTTTTTGTCACTTTATAAATATTTGCAAAGCATTTATTTTGTGCCAAATCAATACTTGTTATTCGTAGTGGGACCTTGCGCACTGGAGTACACCAAGCTCAAGACATCAGATCATTTCTGGACGGACCCATCAGCCAACGAGCTGGTGCAGAGGCACAGAATCCACGGGGCCCACAGGAGCCAAGAGGTCTCGCCGGGACGCAGGCCTGCCCTTGGGGTGAGAAAATCTTGCACTTAGAACCTAAAGGAGTTGTTTTTGTTATACTTTTGTTATTTGTATTATTGCTAAATTATTAAATATATACATGTTTCTGATACGTTTAAGATTCGGAAGCGGCAGTCCAGTGTCAGCGTGTCTGAGGACAAGTTTGCAGCCTCAGCGAGAGAGTACGTTGAATCTCTCCATCAAAATTCACGCGTTCACCTGCTCTACGGAAAAAACAACGTAATTGTTCAACCGGTAAGGCACATAAACTTTCTATCACACACTTGCAAATGCACTTACTGGGAAAATGGTTATGATTATTTGCGTGAAATGTGTCTCTTAATGGTTGTAACAAATTTAATTGATTGGGGATCAAAGACTTTCATGTAATCAATAGGGACTCCTGAGAACAGCTGAAAACTCAAAGGCTGCTTGTTATGGGAAGTGAGTCAGTTAGCATCTTTCACACAGTATTTTCGGTAAATTATCATGAATTTACCAGAATTAATTTACCAGTAAATACAAAAATGTGCTGTTCATACACAAAGTGAGGTTTCGTCTTTTTACCAGTAAGTAATCATACACAAAATCAGCATCAAAATACCGGTAAACTCGGAGAGAAAGCGGAAGTTACCTTTGGCGTGCTGCATGCTCAGTGTTGTATTTGTAAACAATGGTGGGTTATGACTTCATATCCACGGTCCGTATTTTGTTGTTTTCACATCAGTGGCAAACGCTGACGATCGTGAAGTTGCTCGTGACCAAACAACATTTCATTAGGCGACGTCAAACGAAACCTGTGTCTTAAACAGTAATGTTTGCACATTAGGCTTCACAAAGGGGGTGTTAAGGACGTAGGCGATTCAACAAATAGATGGTAAGCTGTTTTAAACAACTTCGGTTGTGGATGCTAACTTCAGGTTTGCTATACTTTTAACCTCTTACACTCTGAGGCTATTTTGGGGATTTCTGCCTGGATTTGACCTACCCAAGCTTCCCATACCCACATGCAGAGGTTTACATACAAAAGTTTGTTATCATTTTACAGGAAACCCTTTGAAATGGCATAAAACTCTGTTGAAAGTGCTAAACATGGTTGTATGTGTTGTCAGTACTCTAATAAACACAAAAATAAATAGGCGCTTTTTGATGTTTTTTTCTTAAGTCTGTATTTAAGCAGCGTGTGTATGGAGACGTCCGTAAACAGTGCGGGGGTAAACGTGTCATCTGTATTAAAACGTTATGATTGGCCCTAAGCTTTCAGTGCGGTCTGACGTCGTCCATTCTAAATGTCTGTAATCTATATTTTTTGTTCACACCTAGCGCCTACCGGTACATTACTGGTAATTTTACATCCTCTCTTATTGATAAATTGGCAGCACATATGACCTGTTAACTGCAACTTACCAGTATATTTGGCAGGATCCTGTCAGAATCATGTCTTGAATTATTTCTAATCTGTGTGACGGGGTCCTGGCAGTATCGTGTTTTATGTGGGAAATGCGTGGTTTTAGTATTGGTTTATTCTGACGACGCATTTCCCGGGTCTCGTCACTTTTTCCCCGATCCCTTACTTGTGATGATTTCCAGGTGTATGTAATTTATTTTGTCCCTATTTAAAGTCCTTGTGTTTGATGTTCTTTACATGTGCGTTTTGTCTCTCTCTTGTTCCAGTACTGTTTCCTGTAAGTTTATATCAAATAGTATTTTTGTGCCTTGTGTAATCTTGTCTTGTTAATTGTGTAGTTTAGTGTATTTATATCTTGTCTAATTTAGTGTCAGTTTAGTGTCTTGTTCATTTGTTCTGTTTTGCCCCCTCGTGGATTTTTGTTTTCTTGTTTATTAGTTTAATAAATTATCTATCAACTTCATCCGCTGTCTGCATCTGGGTTCGTCCTTTACAAAATCCTCACAATATTATGTGTGACTAGTGGGACTAGTGTTAATATTAACATTTCTTACTAGGGGGCATTTTTTTGGACCTAGAATTTATTTATGAGGTGCACTGGGTAAAAACTCTTGCACCCTGATACATGCACACTGTTGTTTTTTCAATTCTTTTTCTGTGCACTTGGAGGACTTTGCAGAAAAATCAATGTGGAATTTAATGGATCCTGCCGACAAACCAGTATTTCTGAATGGCCAGGATTAAGTGGATTTGAAGTAAAGTATTTAATAATCGTATAATACATTAGGAGAGAATTCGATCAATATCATATATCATTTATGACGGAGGTGGCATTTTGCATCTAAGTTCTTCATTTGTCTAACCATATAAAAAACACAAATATTGAATTTCTTAATAAGAATAATAATAATAAGAAAAATTTTCAGGTTTAAATTATGAAAAGTTTAAACATTAAACACAAACAGAATAATATTTCTCAAGATACCATAATACTGCAATAGTTGTAAAATATATTGCTCAGTGTTTGTTAATGTTAGCATTAACCAATGTTGATGAATGGAAACTTATTATAAAGCGTTACCCTTTATATGTACAACAGATATGTTTGGTTATACCAGACATCACTGATACCCTGCAAAAATGACTTTCTTACTTAGTAAGTAGTGTTGTCTTATTTAAAGTACAAATATCTAAAAAATTCTTAAATCAAGATGCATTTTCTGCATTTAATCAAAATGACCTTAGAAAATAAGTCAAATTTTTAGACAAATAATATAACATTTAAGTGAATTTGTGCTTACAACAAGCAAAAAAAAAAAAAAACTGCGAATGGTGTAAGCTAATTTTTCTTGAATACAGGGCTCTATCTTACACCTGGCGCAATGCGCGACGCAAGTGTCTTTTGCTAGTTTCCAACCTGCGCAATTATCGTTTTCACGTTCAGCGCCATGTTGTTTAAATAGCAAATGCATTTGCGCCCCCTTTTGCGCCCATGGACGTTCTGGTCTGAAAACGAGGTGTGTTCAGGCACATTGTTGGCGCGTTGCTATTTTTGAGGCGCAATATGTTTTTTGTTATTTAAAGAGCGCATTAGTAATATGCGCCTATAAACGGGACGACAACGCGGGTTTGCTTATCACATACATGAATGCGCAGCAGCACAAAAACGCTTTTAAATATGAAAGATTAAAAGATTGAATGTAAAAGATTATTATTGAGTCTCTTGGATATAAATGAGGACCGATTATGAGACGTGAGAAGGCACAAAGAGCTGCTTCACCTGTAGCCTGGTAAGTAAATAAATGCTTTGCTTTAAACAAATGCATCTGTTTTTAAATGTTTTTTTTTTTTAATGCTACATCACGGATTTATTGTATATGATGACTCTGTACCTGTGGATATGGTGGGATGAGAAATATTTTTAAGTAATGCTAAAAAAAAAAAAAACTGACGCTGTCCAAGTGGTGAAACATGCAAGAGCCGTTTGTAAATTCTTTATCTCCTGTTTGTTACAAATAAAGTATTTTTAAAGTAAATACCTTTTCTTACAAACTTGTAAATTATTTTTTGATGATATTGGAAAATCATATCTTTTTTACTTCCATGACTAAAAGAAAACAGGTTTTAAAGGTTTTAATAAAAAATAACAATTTCAGTACAAGTGAAAAACAACACAATTATTTAACATTAATCTTAAAGTGGGGATCTTCTTCCTCCGCTTAGTTTTTCAGTTTACAAAGTCTGTCATCTAAATAGGGATTAGACATAGTGCCAGCGCAACTGGCTTTTAAAGGGGATGAGAGCTGAGACTCTCATTGGTTTATTGCATGTTATGCCCAAAACACACCCATTACTCATTAAGAAAATATGTACAACCCTTTTTGACCCTGCGTTTGGCGCACAAACCATTTTTCCGGTCCTTTAATTAGCAAAAGTGGCATCGGACACGCTCATTTAGACCGTGCGCCATGCGCTTTAGACGATGCGCTTAGATCGTTAAAATAGGGCCCTAAATGTTTTAGAAAAAAGTTCAAGATTTTTTGTTTAGCCCATTGGCAGATTTTTGCTTGTTTTAAGCAGAAATTTTCTTAAATGTGATATTTTTTTTTTTTTTGTCTAAAAACTAGACTTTTTTCTAAAGTAATTTTGCTCATTAAGTAAATGCATCTTGATTTAAGAATTGTTTTATTTTTTTATTTTTTTTATTTTTTTTTATTTGTAAGACAAAAATACTAAGTAAGAAAGTCATTGCAGTGTATGTTAGGTAATACACTATAGGGCATTTCTGCCTGCCGTTTTAAATATTTGAGTCATTTTTTCCCATGTTGGTGCCATTTTTGTATAAAGCCCTGATTAATTTCCTCTCATGGTTAACACAAGTGGAGGTGGCGAAGATCACTAGTCTAATTTTTCTGCCCTAGTATTCATCCTTGTCCACATTTTTGTCCTCTCCATCAGTGAGCTCTCAGCCATCTGAGTCACGCTCTTTGTCCAAACAGCCTCTGACATTTCCAGCTCCCTGGCGTATGAACCAGATCACTGATGCCCATGTGGACTTCCTGACTGACAATTGGCTTCTCTTTTGAACTGGAAAAGGCACACAGTGGATTAGCCATTACAGCACATTAGATTTATCATCAACTATGAGTCAAGGATGGGGTGTCTGAGTGTGTTTGCATGTGTGTCTGTAAGATTCGCAACAGTGACTGATGTAACTGGCACAGAGAGTGCTGCGTCTGGCAAGGATTTGTAGAAATCAATAGTGTAAACGACCCATGCCAATGGGATCACAGTGATTCAGGTCTAATTGGATTTCTGTGTGAAACATGATGTATCTTGCAACTATCGTGATCTTGGTAAATCATAAGAAACTTTATTCATGCCACTATGTTGCAGTATCCCCTGCTTTTATTATGTAATCTAACATCTCTTTTTTCTCGTTTTGGTCTCATTGTCTCTACCTAGATTACAGTTTTTGACAATTGTTCAATACAACAGTAATTGTTTCTTCCTAAATTCACTAAGATCATCAAAACAGGGTGACAAATTATTTTATGATTCTTGGCAGATCAGTCTGGTCACTTAATGCATTAAATACCCATTAGTTATTTGTGGACAGCAGCTAGCTACAGTATTAGTAGGAATAGGGGAGCCCTTGTGATTTGTTATTATGATACACAACTGTAATCATGGCTTGCATAACAAAGTCTTTGTTGTTTGCAGAAGAAGGACATGGAGGTTTTGCGTGGTTACCTGTCCCTTCATCAAACGACAGAAAACCTCACGCTAAAGTGGACGCCCAATCAGCTTATCAACGGCACTTTGGGCGACTGTGACCTGGAGAAGAGGTAAAATATATACATACAGAGGGTGAATTCGGGAAATAGTGGTCGTCTGGTTAGATGGTCCGGAAAATGTTGGAGTGTCGGATCCCCCTTTGAGTTGGCAAATCACTGTTAATTATTTTAAACTTTGTGACCCTGTCCCTGGTGTGAAATCTTGGCTAAAGTCTCATATTTGAGAATTGAAGCATCAAAGTTTGATTTTTGATGCTTTAACATGACCTTACTTAGTTAAAGGAATAGTCAATTTTCTTAAAAAAAATTCAGATAATTTACTCACCACCATGTCATCCAAAATATTGATGTCTTCCTTTGTTCAGTCGAGAAGAAATTATGTTTTTTGAGGAAAACATTGCAGGATTTTTCTCATTTTAATGGACTTTAATAGAACCCAACATTTAACACTTAACTCAACACTTAACAGTTTTTTTCAACGGAGTTTCAAAGGACTCTAAACGATCCCAAACGAGGCATAAGGGTCTTATCTAGCAAAACAATTGTCATTTTTGACAAGAAAAATAAAAAATATGCACTTTTAAACCACAACTTCTCGTCTAGATCCGGTCGTGATGCGTGACCCCACACAATACGTCATGACGTCAAGAGGTCACAGAGGACGAACGCGAAACTACGCCCCAGTGTTTACAAGTGTGTTGGAAGAGGACCATTCCGACGTTGTTGTATGTCAACTGATACTAATTAATGTCTTTGTGTCAGTTTATTGTTTACAAGGGTACGCAAATGTGCGTTTCATATATGTAACACATGACCTCTCTATGTCACTACGCATTTACGTAAGGTCACGATAGACGAGAAGTTGTGGTTTAAAAGTGCATATTTTTATTTTTCTTGTCAAAAATGACAATCGTTTCGCTAGATAAGACCCTTATGCCTCGTTTGGGATCGCTTATAGTCCTTTGAAACTCCGTTGAAAAAAACTGTTAAGTGTTGAGTTAAGTATTAAATGTTGGGCTCTATTAAAGTCCATTAAAATGAGAAAAATCCTGGAATGTTTTCCTCAAAAAACATAATTTATTTCCGACTGAACAAAGAAAGACATCAACATTTTGGATGACATGGTGGTGAGTAAATTATCTGGATTTTTCTTTTAAGAAAATGGAATATTCCTTTAATAAGAAAGCTATCAGACTTATATTTTCACAAAATGTTCTTAACATTATGATGAAAGAACAGTACAGTAAACCACAAAAATGATGGGTTTTCACGTAGGGTCACATTTTGTTAAGATCAAATGAACTTTCTCATGTCAAAAAGTGGACCAATTTTCACTCTTCAAGGCTTCACCCTCCCTTGTACTTTACAATCATACACTTGACCACTGTTGCTAAATGAATCTTTCTCTCTCTCACTTTTATTTCCTCTAACCTGCATCTAGTATTTATTGGGATTACGCATTGACTGTGCCTTTAAGACAGATCGTCTGCATTCATTGTCACCAGCGGCGTGAGTCTTCTCTCTTTACTCTTCTGACAAACAGTTCAATTGCTTTCCTAATGTAATCTCCACTCTATTATTGAATAATAATAATAAAGTAGAACACTAACGGCATTCATTGTTATTATCACAAATATCCATCAGGCCCGTCGCGATAATTACTTTATCGACTTATTGCACGATTAATGAACATGACCTCTGTGATTTTCGAAGAGGCGATATATTGCCATAGTGTTAACATGTGTGTTTGTTCACATGAAATGAATGTCATTAACATCCACTGCCTGTCTTTTCTGTATGCTGTCTTGAAAGAGTGGCATGCACAGTTTAGGTTCCGTGCGCACACACAGAGCGGACAGTGACAGGCAAAGAGAAAGCATTAATTTAGCTGTAATTTATTTATTAATATATTTGATGAATACACACAGTTTGAAAGACTACATCCGACGGGTTTCAAAGCTACAACCCTCAACTCCAACGCAAATGAGACACGAGGAGAGGAAATTAACTTAAACGCGCAGGCATTTTGACTTTGTTTAAAAACAGAGGCAACGAAAAGAGCAATACAAATAAAAAGTCATATGATACATAACCGAAACACCCAGTATTTAGATCTGAGGTTTTATTAGCTATTACAAACATGACTGCGCATAATGGCGCATGCTCACAGATGCAATAAGAGTAACACCTGTATTAAAGCAATAAACCCTGTGATGCTTTGATTTACATTCAACAACGACCTTTAGCTGTTTAAAATTTAAATGCAGCTCAACCAATGACTGGTACTATACCTTTTAAAATATTTATACATGTTTTAATTGTTTGGAATATTTTTTTTCTTACATTACAATTTTAACATCTTTAATATTCTTAAACATAGGGGCGGTTTTCCAGACAGGGTCTATCCTAGTCACAGACTAAAAAGCATGGTTGATCTTCCTTAATTTAAAAACTTCTTGCCCTTAACATATAACAGTGCCATTGTTTTGTCTCATGATGCACACAAGTATTGTTTTTTGTAAGGTTTGTTTGTAAAAACGACTTAAATGTCTTAATATAACTAAGGCCTAGTCCTGGATTAATCTAAACCCTGTCTGGGAAATGCCCCAAAAAGTTGTTTTTAGAAAAGGTGTTGGCCTACTTATTGCATTATTATGCTATTTTATTATATAATCAGTGACATATAATGGTCTTTGATTATCGCTATTATTTCTGGGGCAATTAATTGACTTATGAATAGTAGCTATCGTGACAAGCCTAATATCCATATTTTAGTTTTTGTGTTATTTTATTTTTTTGTAGCGGACTGTGGTGGTACTCTGGTGTTAGTAAGTCAGGATGGGATCCAGCGGCCTCCTCTACACTTTCCACCTGGTGGCCACCTATTAGCTTTCCTGTCGTGTTTAGAGACAGGTCTGCTGCCCCGGGGTCAGCTGGAGCCGCCCCTCTGGTCACAGAGGGGTAAGGTATGTGTTTTTAGCTGTGACTTTAGATCAGCTTCAACTTATAGGGGACATATCATGAAAATCTGACTTTTTCTATGTTTAAGTGCTATAATTGGGTCCCCGGTGCTTCTATCAACCCACAAAATGTGATAAAGGTCAACCCAGTAACTTAGTTTTGGGAAACCATTTTCTGAATGCATGTGAAAAATGGTCATTGAAATTTGTCTCCCCTTGTGATGTCAGTAGGGGATAATACCGCCCCTTAATCTGCACTATCCAACCACAGCACTGCCATTTAGTGCAGATATTAACTCATTCGCATTTAAAAGGACACACCCAAAAACGGCACATTTTTGCTCACACCTACAAAGTGGCAATTTTAACATGCTATAATAAATTATCTACATGATATTTTAAGCTAAAACTTCACATACGGACTCTGAAGACACCAAAGATTTATTTTACATGTTTAAAAAAGTCTTGTGAAATGTCCCCTTTAATACAAATAATTTTAAGTCAACATGGCTTGAGAATAAATAGATTAAGCTTTCTCAATAATCATCCGCATCTTTTATTATTTCTTCTAATCACTTAATAATTCATTTTCCTTTTGCTTGTTAACACATTGTCATGTTATGTTTATTACTTCATTATTGCAAAATGTTATTAATTTTGGAAATGTACCTGTCTTCTGTTTAACTATGATTGTGTGTGGGTGCGTGTGTTTAACCAACAGGGCAAAGTCTTCCCCAAGCTGCGTAAAAGGAACAGCACGGCCCGTTTAGTAGATCAGGATGGAGATGGCGAGGAACAGATTGCTGCAGACTACGTGTTTCGTATCGTTTATCCAGGACAGCGTCCCGACTCAAGTGAGTTTGGGCAGATTCATGCCTTTGCTTTTCACATCCACCTCATCGTCATCTGTCCATCCCTTCGCACATTTCATATACACCTTTAAAGCTGCTATTGGTTGAGATGGTGAGATAAGATAACTAATGAGATGCATTGCTGATAAAAAATTTGTTCAGATGTATTTTAATTTCTAAGTAATCAGTTTTCTTGCTTAGTTGTGGGTTCGATCCCAGGGAACACAAAGTGTATAGCTTAAATGTAAAAATGTAAAACTATTGATTGATTGGTCACTTAACGTCAGCAGGGCGGTCTTGTCTAAGTGGGCGATTTTTGGCTCCAGTAAGAAATTAATTTTTGAGTCAGTTAAGCAAGTTGCCCCAAGCTTGTACACCCATAACTCGTGATCCACCCATCGCTTAGTTTCCTGAATACCAAATAGGGATCATACACCACCTCTGCACATCATTGTTGTCCATGCGTTTGGTTCTCTCATTTTTGTGGAACATAACAGCCGTTGTGGAGGATGCAGGGAAGGACGCGAGTATGAAGACGCAGCATTTTGTTCACACTGGGTTGACTGCACCTTTTTATATCTGTGTTTGTGTGTGTGAGTGGAGTGTGACTTTGTCTGGTAGGCGGGTGCTAAACTGTGTTTTTTTTTTTATTGCCCAAGCAGTCACTATAAACTACCACCACACCACGGGCAGTCGTGCGCCCTCTCTGGACGATGACGAGGAGGAGGAAGATAGACTTCACGCAATGATCTCAATGATCTGCTCACGGAACCTCACAGACCCTAATGTCATGAAAGGTTTTTATCACCAGTGGCCCACTTCATAAACCTTTCTTGCCACCCGACTGTTACCTGGTCCCCACAGCAGTGACCCAGCAGTGCGGTTGTCGGTCAGTGAGGGCAGGTTGAGGCACGGTTGGCACCTTGGGCGCTGTGGTGCCTGCGTCACTCATTAGGTCTTCAGCTAGAAGATCCTAGCAACAAGCATAACAACGCTTTAGGAACTGCCATAGATATATACACTAGATGTCGCCATCTTGGAACAGCGGTCTTGTCATAGGAAGTAGCTAGGTATCTCCGCTGTACTTCGAATTCATGGACGATGCCAGACTTTTGTGCTGCGTATTGATGTAAGGCCTACTAGCACTATGCATTATAGTTAGAAAAAGTAGATTTTTATAATATCAAAACTAAAATTTTTTCTGGACTCAATGCTAAATACATGTCTGACTGTTGAAACGAACCAAAAGAAAACCAAGAAAATCGCATTCATGACCATTTATGATGATTTTATTTCCGTTACACCATTGCCTACAATGACGCTAATGCGAGGTTCCCCTGTTTCAAGATGGCGGCTCTATTTGACGCATTCGGTCCAATGAACTGCCGTAGCCAAGGCAACACCCTGGCAGTCACCATTTCAGTTTTTTAATTCATTTTTATTTCTATATTGCTTTTTACAATTAAAAGAGTAAGAATAAATAGTAAAGCGACTATAAGGTTATATTTGCAAACACCTTAAAGGGATAGTTCACCCAAAAATGAAAATAATGTCATTAATGACTCACCCTCATGTCTTTCCAAACTCGTAAGACCTCCGTTCATCTTCAGAACACAGTTTAGATGTTTTATATTTAGTCCGAGAGCTTGTTGACCCTTCATTGAAAATCTAGTAACAGTATACTGTCCTAGTCCAGAAAGGTAATAAAAACATCATCAAAGTAGTCCATGTGACATCAGTGGGTCAGTTAGAATGTGTTGAAGCATCGGAAATACATTTTCGTCCAAAAATAACAAAAATTACAAGTGCTTGCGTGAGACTAAAGTCACGTGACTGCAGTGACGCGGATGATGTGTTATCCTCAGACATGTTTGCAAAGTTTTTTTTCAAACTTACAGTGTGCGTCTCCCTCAGACTATAAACGAAGCCCGCGCGCACAAAAATACTAACCAAAAAAAAAAAAACTGCTGGGGCACACCACATAACACGTCAGCCACGTCACTGCAGTCATGTGACTTTAGTCTCGCGCATGCGCTTCAGAACAAAACCGGAAGAGAAGACAATGCTAAATAAAGTCGTAATTTTTGTTATTTTTGGACCAGAATACTGACCCACTGATGTCATATGGACTACTTTGATAAAGTTCTTATTACCTTTCTGGACATGGACACTATACCGTACGTAGATTTTCAATGAAGTGACCCTCTCGGACTAAATATAAAACATCTCAAACTGTGGTCCGAAGATGAACGGAGGTCTTATGAGTTTGGAACAACATGAGGATGAGTCATTAATGACATTATTTTAATTTTTGGGTGAACTATCCCTTTAATCCGAAACTTAAAAGTCTAAAATATACTAGTATCATGCAAGTTTTGCATTGGAATGGATCAATCACATTTTTTCTTTAGAAAAAGTAAAACAAATTTATAAATGTATATAGTAAAACCCTTCAGGCACAGAAAACCTGTTTCTACCATACATTAGTATTTGGGATTGCACTAAATGGTGTGCGTGCGTGCATGTGTGTGTGAGGTCAGTACAGTGCATCTGATTCATTTCCCCTCACTGTCGTCACACAGTTACCTCCGTTGCCGGGGGTTACCTGCGTTAACCTTTCTCACAGTTGGTAGAGCTTTAACCAGACTGCCACGTTGTCACGCTACTACACTGCCTTTGTCCTTTATCCCTCTTACACACTCACTGACTCGACTGCGGAAGATGTTAAAGGATTATGGGATTGAATGATAATGATGTCACTCCTCCTCTCTGCACTGTTGGGCAGGACTGTGGTGGCCAGGCAGCAATGCTTCCAATTATTTGCTCTATTTTACTTTTGCACTCTTTAGTTGATATGAATAAGAGAGGTCTTGGTTATTTTTGATTTTTGTCTGTTTCTTTGGTTTCGCTGCCAAATGCTTGTGGGCTTTGCATGTCAAATTTGCACAAGTTGTGTATTATATTTTTAAGCACCACTGTGTCTCCTTTCCCTTTATGAATTCTCTCAGTTTTTTTTTTTTTCATTTCGTTTCGAGTTGTTTGTTTCGATGCTCCTCCTGTGTTGAGCCGGTTTTCTGCAATGCTGTTCACTGTAATTCTTCACAAACTGCAGTCACCTTTCATTATATCAGTTAGGTCCTGTGGGGTTCTGGTGTAGTAGATACATGAATTGTTCCGTGAATGCGTCGCCCATTCGGTCATAGACTTCCCAAAGTCCCATAGACCAGATTTTCAGTACATGCTCTCCATTCATTTTGTTATTTTGGTTAACCCAAGTTACGATGTATAGCAGGTCACCAGCTCCAACCTGAAGAATTAAGGTGAAGAGCATTTATCAGTTTACTATCGAGTCTTTTGGTCCAGTATCTTCACACTTTATAAACTATACACATTATACTTATTTTCTTCTTTAATTTTTCTTTATTTTTGTCATGGTTCAATCTGGTGCATCCAGCATGGTAGGAATGGTTCCTGTTTGTCCTTCTCTATTCCTCTCCAAGCTCTACCAGTGCCTGGCTTGATTTGTGACACTCTGTGGTGGGTGGATGGATTGATTGGCAGGTCTCCTGGCATGGCATCCCTGCATCATTTTACACCTTTTCCTGCTGTTCATTCACAGATGCATGTTTTTATATCCTTACCTTAGGTTTGCTTTGATTTCAATGTGTATTTTCGAGGACATCTGCTTAACAATATTTTAAAGACATTTCAGATATCTGTGCAAAAATCACCAGACAAAATAACAAATCAATAATATGATCCAAAAGTCTATAACCACTTTCAAAAATTGACATATATTATTATTCTAATCCAAGTAATATGATTTTAGGATGTTGTCATGATATTGGAAATATTTTAAAGAAACGTTATCTAAAATTAATACGAATATTTACAATTCTGCACTATTTTTTTTTTTTTAAATAATGACTCAAATATCTGACCCGGCCTTTACATAAAATCATCCTTTTTTTGTGAAAATATCAACTTGATATATTTAATATTGACTGAGTAAGACCATGTCAAAGATTGAAATTAAAGTTAAATCAATGATAGAAATCAAACTTTATGATACTTCAGCCTGGATTTGGTCACAAATAGGCATTTTTGCACATTGACCATCTTAATTCCTAGGATCAAAGGTTAGGTTTCCAGGCTTACATCCAGTACACAAGTTGCTTTTTGGTCTCAAATCATACTGGGTTTTGCCCACACTAGTTCACACCAGCTCAAGTACATGCTGTCATTAAAGCTAAAGGAGGAGATGCTGTACTTACAGCACAAAGACATTTATGAAATCTTTGATAAAGGGACAATTCATCTAAAAATACTTCCATAGTACAAATTTCATAAAACAAACGCTGTGGCAGTCAACTGTGTTCACATAAACTATAAAAATATTTTCTTTTGTGTTTAAGAAAATGTTTAGATCAACATAGGAGTGAGTAAATGATGAGAGAATTTTCATTTATAGGTGAACTATCCCTTTAAAGGGGACATATCATGAAAATCTTGACTTTTTTCATATTTAAGTGATATAATTGGGTCCATAGTAGCCTGGTTAGCCAGACCTACATCAAGATGTAAGGTCTGGCAACTCTTCACACAAACGGCTCAATGCAAGGGGCGGGATATAAGATTGTCCCTCAAAATGCCTCTGCACGCAATAGGATAGCGCTATGACGGATCAGAGCAACGAAGAAGGTGACGTAGTTACCGTAACCATTCGGCAAAACTCCAAACACATCTTTCTTGCTTAAAAAGGACTTCAGTAGGGTTTATTTGCTCTTCTCTCAAAGAAAAACATAAGTCTTAAGTCCTCCAGAGTCGCGGCCAAAGCCGCTTCAAAAGATAGCTGTTCGCCAGCAGCAGCAGCCATTCTCTGTTTTCAAGTAGGAACCGTTGCAGCTCTGTCGTCATCATGTTAAGCCCGCCCCACAGACGCTACACACGATGTGATTGGCCTGACCAAATTTTGGTTTTTGGAGCTGTTAAGTGTATTGTGAGTGCCTAGACTAAACCCTGGCAGCAAATATATTTTGCGGCCGCTAGGGTGCGTCTAGATTTCTAGGCTAGGTCCATAGTGCTTTTATTAATCTAGAAAATATGAAAAAGATCAACCCAGTAACATAGTTTTGGTAAACCATTCTCTGCAAGCATGTGAAAAAATAGGTCATTGAAATTTGGCTCCCCTTGTGATGTCAGAAAGGGATAATACCGCCCTTTAATCCGCACCAACCACGGCACATTTTTGCTAAGACCTACTAAAGTGGCAATTTTCACATGCTATAATAAATTATCTATATGCTATTTTGAGCTAAAACCTTACACAAACACTCTGTGAACACCAAAGATTTATTTGACATATTAAAAAGGTTTTGTGAAATGTCACCTTTACTACTAATGTGTCCGTTTTTTTCCTCATAATATAATTATATTATAGTCAATTAGAAAAATAGAAGCATTTTTACTGCTGGTCTTAGACTTTTGGATATCACTATTTAAAAAAAAAAAATCATGTCAGAGGAATTTATTTAGCTTATTTTACCTTAATTATGTCATGGTTGAGCTGAGGCCTGTAGCGTTCAAATCACAATCTCTGAATGAATCTGGTTCATATGGTTGAATATGATGTTTTGTGCTCATCTGAGTGTAATTTCCCCTAGACATTTATAAAATGTCACAGGGATGACGTATTTTTGTAGGCTAACCCGGAAGTTAGTGGGAGTCTGGTTCCCTCGCAAAAAAGCCCATTAATTTGTCCCATAGACTTTTGGATTATCGCAAAAAACCTCTGTGTTTAACAAACATTTGACACTTTGACAGAGAACCAGTGTCCCGCTAACTTCCGGGTTGGCCTACAAAAATACGTCATCCCTGCAGCACTCTATAAGGGTGTTGAATCCATGTTTGGTAGCCTCCAGCGTTTCCTACCTATAGCTTAAAGAGGCAGAAATTGATTATCCTCCTAATAATTTGTGTACATCTATGGCGATGCCTCCCAAATATTTTCTTCAAATTCAGGTTGCTAGAACAAGTTTCAAATTAGCTTTTTCATCTTTATTTCTTTTCTTTTTCTGTCTCTCTCTCTTTTTGTGTTTTCTCCTCTACTATGCCCTAGTAGACCATGGGGACATGATGGATATGCAAGGCTTTGGCGGCAGCCCATTGTCATGGCAGCAGGGCGAGTACACCAGTCATATGTCATCTTGTCAGTCCTGCTCCACTGGGGGCAGCAGCGCTTCAGTCGAGCTTCCCGCAGGCTGCACCTGCGTGCATGACCGGTGAGAGATCTGTGTATAAATATATATTAGACAGTACTGTATGACTGTTTCTCTAACTGTTAGCACTTTCACCCTAAACGCAAAGCATTTATGCATTTGTCTGATGCAAAATCCTAAGGGACTTACAGTTTATTCAAGCTATACATTTATAATAGTGTATCTGTTCCCTGGGAAATAAACCTATGGCCTTTGTGCTTCAAATGCAATGCTCTTATTATCTATTATCTGTCCAATGGGAGAGTTCTTCAGGAGATGTCACTTCATGTAAACTTTAATCAGAAAATATGTTTCTGAATCAACAAATGTAATATCCAATATATGGTAAATGATGCGTTTAATAACGTGAGGTTAAAATGGTATCTGGGACAGGGGTAAACCATTAGTTTGAAGTAGCAAAATGAAATAATAAATACTGTACATGGGGAAAAGTGTTCCTGTAATTCAATTCAAGTTTGAGCATTGCATTACCAGTCCCAAAGGTGTTCGGGATTAATCCTCAGGAAACACACACACACACACACACACACACATTGATAAAAAGTATATTAATCACACAAAAATGCCTGTAGTTTACTAAAACATCTATATGTTAATGA
The DNA here is from genome assembly GCF_030506205.2 of Paramisgurnus dabryanus. Classification (NCBI taxonomy): domain Eukaryota; kingdom Metazoa; phylum Chordata; class Actinopteri; order Cypriniformes; family Cobitidae; genus Paramisgurnus; species Paramisgurnus dabryanus. The sequence goes on along the minus strand of NC_133344.1, from coordinate 27,072,765 downwards.
GTATTTACACGACTCTTATTTTCACGACTAAAGCAGCTGACCAGTGTCCATCTAACGGATGTTTCCCTTCTGTCCGCAGTATTCCACTGAAGATGTTGTGCCAAAATATGAAGAGACAGATTGTGTCTCGAGCATTTTATGGCTGTAAGTCAAAATACGCTGTTTGTTCGTAAATTCATTCGAATGACAGTATGCATGAATAAACGCTCAGCTGAATACACTGAAGTGCTCTTTTGCAACCTGTTTGTAGGGCTTGCCTACTGTCGGCACCTGTCTACTGTAAGGACTCACCTCTCAGAGCTGGTCAACCATAATATTGTCTCTCCCGACAAACCGTGCGAAGCTTCCGGAGGGCTTAGTAAAGATGTCTGGAGTAAATATCAAAAGGACTGTAAGGTCAGCGCAGCACTCTTCACTTACTTTGGTCACTAGAGGGCACTAGTGCTTAAGAGAAAGTCATGTAGGTTGCTGAATTCTCACTGGTTGTACCTTATTGCATTTTTGTCAGAATTATAAGGAACTGGAGCTGCTGCGATTGGTTTACTATGGAGGGGTGGAGCATGAAATCAGAAAAGAGGTGTGGCCATTTTTGCTGGGTCACTATAAATTTGGAATGGACAAGAAAAACATGGCCCAGGTAAAGATGCTTTGTGTTTAAAGGGGTAGTTTATTTTAGGGTGTTCTCGCTGATACTTGAGTACGTGTCATATTTTGTAGATTGATGAGAAGATCACTGCCAGGTATCAGCAGGTGATGCGGGAGTGGAAGGCGTGTGAGGTCATCGTGAAACAACGGGAGAAAGAGATGCAGTCGGTCATCTTTGCCAAGCTTTCATCGGGCAGCAGTATAGACAGTCACGTCCTCAGACTCATTCATAGAGACTCAACTATGAGCAATGAGGTCAGTCACTATGTCAAACCCTGCATCGCTGGTCACCAGCATGTTATACTTTTAAAAATAACTTTATTAAGTGCAAAAATGATCCAGAAACGTTTTACATGTCTGTTTACAATTAGAGGATTTGTTCTTTGAATAAAATGGTCTATATTTGCCCTATTTGGAAGAGTCATGAATAATAATGTTGAGCTCTGCTGCTCTGATTGCTCTGCGGCTCATGTCAGTAGCCCACATTAATAAACAGACCTTATATCTTTGAGTCTGTATCAGATGAAAATACAGATTTTGAGAAACAACTAATTGTTTGGAGATGCATGTAGCGCTAACTCAACAGTCACAACTTTGTGTTTAGCATTTTAACAACTTTGTAATTAGTTTAATCTCGACTGTAACGTCACAGTCAGTGTTATGTTGAGATTGGCCTGTCTTTTGCATGCATGAGGTTTACAATGAGGAAACAAACGCTTTTAGGGCTCATAATATGTCATTACCACCCTACTGAGCACTTATTATTCATCTATGCCTCTGTAAATACAGTTTTTTATTCAATGGCACCTTTAAAACATGATAGAATTGAAGACCTCAGCTGCAAATGCCACTAAGCGCGACCTCTGTCAAAAATAAGATGATGATATTGATCAAATGCTCTCAGCACTTATTATATCAAATAATACAGCAAACACCTTCACTTGTTGGTAGATTCTGCTATATACTACGTCAATTTTTCGTCAAAGTCCTCTAAGTGAACGGAAGATGGATTGGATGAATGAATGTGTGTAAAAGGACCGTGTATCACGTTAAACAAGTGTCCCTTGTGAGAACTAGAATCTAAATGCAACCGCGATGTAGCAGTGTCATGGATCACAGCGCCCCCTATGGTGTGGTTTCGTTTTTTATTATTACATTTTGACTTTCATTATTCAATTTCATCTTTTGTGATTTAGCAACTGTTTACAATGCATTCCTGTCAACCCTCCCGTTTTTCCAGCAATTCTCCCTTATTTTGCCATTCATTCCCGCCATCATAATTTCCCGTATTTTTAGTCTTTCTATAAAAAATCGCACGCTCCGTATTTGATGTTTGCAACATTCGGCTCCGGTAAAGCACGCGGCAGTATATCTGTAACATATCACTCAAACGACACCCACCAATGAAACAAGAAGAAGAAAAGCTTCCCGATGATGGGTGGAGGATGATAAGCCGCACGCAAAGCTACAAACATCACGCGCATTAGCGCGCACGTCCGCCCGCCAGCTTACACAAATTAAGCATCACATTTAAATTACTCACTAATAGCCTTTTCAATGCCATTTAAAGAGAAATTACTGAAACCTGATAAAACATGTCAGATGCACTTGAAGGGTTTTGCATCTGAACTCCTCAATTATTAATTAATTACAGTTTTCAGAGTTTTTAGTTACAGTTTGTTTTTATTTACAATGTTTATTTTTTTACCCAAATGACAAATAGTTTTTGGATTGTTTTTTTTTTTGAAATTACAAACATTTAGTTTAATTTAATAAAAAATGGTCATTGGTGTAAGAAAAATAAGCCTAATTAAAGTCTTCTCGTACACAGTTTTGGCTCTCAAGTAAATATATAAATATTACATTTATATTGAATTTCAGGATTTTTTTATATTTAAGTACTTAAACGAAGTGCTTTTTTGCAGTGATGTCTTTAAAGAAGGGAAAACATCAATAGGGTACTGTATCCACATGTGATTAATACATGTCTCTCTTCTCAGGTATTCATGTCAGTGGAAGAACCTGATGCTGGGGGTCACGACACCTCATGTGAGGGAGGAAGCACACCCACCTTAACCACTGTAGTGACCCCGGCTGTGTTAGCTCCAGACGAGAGACCTCTAGTGGAGTTTGACTCTCCAGATTCAGGTCTGCCCTCCTCGAGAAACTATTCTGTGACGTCTGGACATTCCCAAATCATGTCTAGCATCGATGATGGACAGAGCATGGAGGAGGACACCACGCCCCCTGGAGGACTAGAGGAGCAGGGTGGGCAGGACTCTCTGTGCGAGGACAAACTCTGTAGTCAACTGGACAAACTCACAACCACCAATGAGGGCAGCGCTCCGTCCTTTTCGTCATATACGGTACATTAGCTTACATTTAGTAGTAGTGCCTCTTAACTAAATTTGTAGCATAATTTTACAAAGAGTAGAAAGAGATTAAGATTAAAATTGCAACTAATATGTTTGTACACAATTATTGATGGACCTTTTAGGAGTTTAAATAATTTTTTTATTTCTTGTGAATGACTTATGAAGAATTGATAAACCGATCGATCGATCGATCCACACTGTTTTTCTGCAGGATCATTTCAGCTTTTAAAATGAAAGCAGAGTAGTTTCCCCAGTGTAAAGGGAAAAATCATTGTGTTTGATTTGTCTGAAGGCCAGTATCTCCATATTGTTGGTTTTCTGAAAAGAAATGATTATGTGCAGATTGAGCTGTTGGACACGGTGGCATTGAATTTGCACAGAATAGATAAAGACGTCCAGCGCTGTGATCGCAACTACTATTACTTCACTACCAGCAACCTGGAGAAACTGCGCAACATCATGTGCAGGTTGGCAAAGCACAGATTGGATCATTTATGTTCTTATTAAGTTTTTACATTTACATTACGTGCATTTTGCAGATGCTTTCATCCAAAGTAACTTACTGTGACCTTTGCATTGTTAACTCTCCCAAGTGAGCTCCAGGGAATATACATTTGTTATACTAACACATCAAATATAAATCTTCAGTTACATTATTGAATCATAAATGCAGTATGTCCATGTCTCTCATGTGTTATGAATCAGTTACGTGTGGGAACATTTGGAGATTGGCTATGTGCAAGGCATGTGTGACCTTCTAGCCCCTTTGATGGTCATTTTGGATGATGGTAAGTCTGATACTTCAACATGCAACACAAACCTGGTTTGTTTCTGGCTTTGCCTGTCTGACAATATTTGTTTTATTCACCATACTTAATAATTCACAACTAAACCACTTATTAATGAAGCGGATTTTGTTGTTACAAACCTGTATGCAGTGGCGGCTTGTGAATATACGTGTTCGGAGTGTCATGTGTGTTGCTTGCGTTTTCAAAATATGTGTTTGTTGCGTCATGTGAGCCGTGTGCATCAAGTGTTTTGTCAAAATAAGTGCCTGCTGCACACGCATCAAATATGATAAAAGAGACGCTCAGGTTCACTAAATACACGCAAGACACTCCCTTAACAGTAAACTCTGATTATGCATGAGATTATGCGAGTATCTGGCAAACGTGAGCGCCTCTTTTATCATAAACCATTTAGACGCATCTGCAGCAGGCACTTATTTTGACAAGACACGTGATGCAGAAAGGATCCCTATGCCAAACACATATTTTGAAATTACGAACCACACACATGACGGGCTACATACATGTTGTGACGAACTTCGCATTGTGCAACCTCGAAAAGAAGAAGTCACCGGCCGCCACTGCCTGTATGTTTTTTTTTGTTCTGATGAACACAAATTAAGATATTTTGAGGAATGTTTGTAACCAAATCGAAGAGAGGTCCCATTGACTTCTATAGGAATAAAGAATACTATGGAAGTCAATGGGGCCTCTGTTCGGTTTTGATTACAACAAACATTCCTCAAAATATCTTCCTTTGTGTTTATCAGAACAAAAACTTATACAGGTTTATAACAACATAAAAAGGTCAACTATCCCTTTAAGTCATTCAGAATTAAATTTTAGTTCTCTAATTCTCAGCATCTAAATGTCATAACTATCGTCTTTATTAACATTGTATCTTTCTTTTCCCTTGTTAAAGAGTGCTTGGCCTACGGCTGTTTCACTCAGCTCATGAAAAGGATGAGTCAGAATTTCCCTACCGGAGGAGCTATGGACACTCATTTTGCCAACATGAGGTCACTGATACAGGTAATGACATGATCTGTATTCTTTATTACCAATTTCTGAGTCAGTGCCACGATTGGTCCATGCCTCTGATGTGACATGATTTGATTTGAACATTGATGTTTTTCTAGATCCTTGACTCGGAGTTGTTTGAGCTCATGCATCAGAACGGCGATTACACACATTTCTACTTCTGTTATCGCTGGTTCCTTTTAGACTTCAAAAGAGGTAACACTGACTTGATGTCATTTCAGACCTGTATCTTCATTTCTTATAGCTGCAAACTTAATTTGGAAAAAAATAATTTCTTCAGCAAGAACATGTAAAAATTCAGTGTATCCGTACCTTACCCTGATTCACAGTAGTACACTTGAAAAAAAAGATTTATAATTTAAGCTGTCAGGTTGGATTTTGCAGTTGTTTTTTAACAAATAAAAAGATTTCAATACAAAAACCATTTCACCAAAAGTTAAAAATTTTCAACTCTGGGTGCTCAGTGCTAAATGTCGAAAAAATGTTGAGCGTCACCATCAGCTACTTTTTTTATTTTTTAAAAGCGTGCCTCTTCCATTGGAAACAATAAAAAAAACATATGGTACCGCCAGACCCGGAGATCAGCTGAATGGATTCCAAATTGGCAAAAATCGAATGTTTAATGAGCATATTTTCAAAAAAGTGAGGTGTCCCTTTAAGAAAAAGTCAGAAAATGTAGTTATTTACCATTGTAAACTGTACATCTGTGTCCAAATAATGGCACGTCAGCATCATTGATTTCCTCTCTGTAGAGCTTCTCTATGAGGATGTGTTTGCCGTATGGGAGGTTATCTGGGTCGCCCCCCGTATCTCTTCCAAGCACTTTGGACTCTTCATTGCCCTGGCCTTGGTTGAGGTATACAGGGACATCATTCTAGACAACAACATGGATTTTACTGACATCATCAAATTTTTTAACGGTGAGTGAATGCTTAAACGTGATCGTAAGTTTTTAAACAAGTATGGCGTGCCTGGCATGCAGCCATGTAAAAATGCCATGCTATTAAATCGCTGTTTTGTGTTGATCCCTAATAGAGATGGCAGAGCGTCATGACGTGCAGCACATCCTCCGAATAGCGCGCGAGCTGGTACACAAGGTGCAGACCCTCATCGAGAACAAGTGAGGGTGGAAGAAACAGAAGACTAACGCCTACCGAGCCCTGCCTTGCCACTTCTGATCTTCTCCCAGACTTTGGACCAGCCAGTTTTTACGTCTTCGGCCACAAGGCCCTCGACTTCTGACTTCTCTTAATATTGTTTGCCTGCCACAGAATGCCGTTGTGTCAGACCCTGGCGTTGTCTGCATGCTCGTGGAGTTTTGAGCACACTGTGACTGAGGTTTTCTTTCATTTCTTGCCGTACACGCCTCCAGCACACACTGCACATATCAGGTCCCTTTAGTCTTAATAAGAAACGATGAGCCTCGTGCATCGGGCCACAGCTGTTTCTGTTACCCAGTAGTCGAATCGAAGACTTAGTGGTGACTTACTGGAGGGCTGTGGTGGTTACCATTCGGTTTACTCATAATAAAAGCTGCATTAGATCGGTGCCCCTGAATAATAACTAAGCCACGAAGAAGTTGCTAAAACGGTGTGTGACCAAAAGGACTGTGCCAATGAAATTGTTATAGTATTTATTGTTTGGTTTTTTTTGCCTTTGATTGCTTCTTCTGTACGATTCCCTTACTATTTTGGCCTTCGTGAAACGCTTCACAAACTTCATCCATACTTTTGCACTTTGAATCTGTCGCTCCGTGACACCGATGATGCTCCTTTAGCCTTAAACGGGAAGAAAAAGGGGTTGAGGTGTGACTCAGGATTCACTCCACTTCCTTTGATGTTGTTAAAGGTCTTTGAGAAGATGCCACCAGACTCTTCCATTGGTCACCAAGCTGCTTCCACATATGAGAGGAGTGCAATGTTACAAGACCAATATGCTCTAGTACGTCCAATTATGGATGCCGGTTGCTATTTTAACATTTAGGCTTCTTTACATGGCAAATAAACCTAAAACAAGGTTTTTACTGCCTGTGAAAAAAGGCTTTGTTTATTTAATTAAACATCACAACTGAAGCTTGACTATAGTTACTATGTTGGCCCAGCTGAATTTCATGACTGTGTATCATCATTTGTTAAAAAAAAAACAGATTGCATACTGGTTGCACATTTTTAGAAAGACTCATAAGTGTAATTCACTTCCATACTGTCTTCCCATTTTTCAAGTATTTGATGCCTAAGGTTATGTTCAGAATACTGGTTTACTGTGAGTGCAGTGCAGTATACTACAGTATACACTTGTGTACTCATTTGTACATGTAACTTACTCAACAGTTTTATACTATAGCTAACTATTGTTCTTACAACATAACTCTTACTCAGCCATTAGCAATGGTTATATTGGATTTTTAAAATAGTTATGTGTGTAAATATCAACTTTGTACATTCGGATTCAATGAGTCAAGAATGCTTTTTAAAAATTGTAGAAATACCACACTGGAAAATGTGAGGTTGAGCACATTGCATTGTGGGGTACAGTGTTCTAGAATGCAGAATGCAGCAGGGATGACGTGTTTTAGTAGGCTTACCCGGAAGTTAGCGGTAGACTGGTTCTCTCGCAAAAAATACCATACATTTGCAGACAAAATTCAGCTTTTATACACTCACCTAAAGGATTATTAGGAACACCTGCTCAATTTCTCATTAATGCAATTATCTAATCAACCAATCATATGGCAGTTGCTTCAATGCATTTAGGGGTGTGGTCCTGGTCAAGACAATCTCATGAACTCCAAACTGAATGTCAGAATGGGAAAGAAAGGTGATTTAAGCTATTTTGAGCGTTGCATGGTTGTTGGTGCCAGACGGGCCTGTCTGAGTATTTCACACTCTGCTCAGTTACTGGGATTTTCACGCACAACTGTTTCTAGGGTTAACAAAGAATGGTGTGAAAAGAGGTAAAAACATCCAGTATGCGGCAGTCCTGTGGGCGAAAATGCCTTGTTGATGCTAGAGGTCAGAGGAGAATTGGCCGACTGATTCAAGAAGAGCAACTTTGACTGAAATATCCACTCGTTACAACCGAGGTATGCAGCAAAGCATTTGTGAAGCCACAACAGCAAAAGACCCCACCGGGTACCACTCATCTCCACTACAAATAGGAAAAAGAGGCTAGAATTTGCATGAACTCGCCAAAATTGGACAGTTGAAGACTGGAAAAATGTTGCCTGGTCTGATGGGTCTCGATTTCTGTTGAGACATTCAGATGGTAGAGTCAGACTTTGGCGTAAACAGAATGAAAACATGGATCCATCATGCCTTGTTACCACTGTGCAGGCTGGTGGTGATGTAATGGTGTGGGGGATGTTTTTTTGGCACACTTTAGGTCCCTTAGTGCCAATTGGGCATCGTTTAAATGCCACAGCCTACCTGAGCATTGTTTCTGACCATGTTCATCCCTTTATGACCACCATGTACCCATCCTCTGTTTGCTACTTCCAGCAGGATAATGCACCATGTCACAAAGCTTGAATGATTTCAAATTGTTTTCTTGAACATGAAAATGATTTAACTGTACTGAAATGGCCCCACAGTCACCAGATCTCAACCCAATAGAGCATGTTTGGGATGTGGTGGACGGGAGCTTGATGCCCTGGAAGTGCATCCCACAAATCTCCGTCAACTGCAAAATACTATCCTATCAATATGAGCCAATATTTCAAAAGAATGCTTTCAAAATATTCTTTAGTAAATGCATTTAAACTTCAAAATTCATCAAATTTGTAAAGATGAACTTGTTGAACAAAACGCGCGAGTGTCATAAACTTTTGTTAAACACACAGCTTATTTTTTTGCGATAATCCAAAAGTATATGGGAAAAATAAATGGTGTTTTTTGCGAGGGAACCAGTGTCCCGCTAAATGGGTTTGTCTACATACGTCATCCCTGCGGCACTCTATTAGTTACAGTAGCACAATAGATTGAAGTATTGCATACAGAAAATGAACATACTGTTTACAGTAAGCATACTACAGTACTGCATAAAGAGAATGAGTAGTTTGGTTGTAAGCTATTCTGAACATAGCCCATGATAATAGCCCAAGAAAAAATCTTTAGTTTTATAAAAGCTGATAGAGATTTTGGGAAAAACAGTCAAATGCAAATAGTGCAAACTTCTTTTGTCTTGTTGAGAATATGTGAGGGATCTTTTAAATCCTCCTTAAAGGTTTACTTTTGACAGGAGCTTGCGTACCAAAGCCTCTAAAATATCATCCTTGTCATTCAAATGTGCAATCTTAATCCATAACTCGAAGACTGTTTAAAAGTGCATGAGACAAATCGTTTGTTTTTATTTCTACTGTGAAACGATTCATTTGTTAACCTCCTTTCCACGTGTACTATTGCACTGTAAATATAAAGAGAAAAGCCCTGGATTTCTATGAGGACAGTAGTGTCAACTGTATTTTAGATTATATTTTTTACTTTGGTTTTAGAGACTGTGCTTCTATAAAATAAGATATATAAAACTGGAGAGCTGTAAATTTTGAATGTGGGAAACCTTTGTTACTTGTTGACTGTTACGTCCCTTATCAACGTTGTGCACTGGTTTCTATTAGTTTCAATATATGTACATTTTGTTTGGACGTCAGAATGAAGTACTGTATGTATTGTAACGGATGTATCATTTACCTTGAATGTATATGTATTCTGAAAACAAGTTGTTCCTTAATAATATTAAAACATTTTCATATTCAGAAATTACAGCCTTTACCTCTTATAATGCAAAATCGACATGGATTCAATGTATTAATTTCTGTCACACGTTTAGTTTATGGAGTGGTGGTGATAAGTTATTAATCTATTTTTAATTGTAAATCTAATTTTATGTAATTAAAAAAAAACATTTATTATTCTTAGTTTGACAGTCCTGTCAAAAGTGTCGTGACATGTCGAGACACGTACGAACCAATCAGATTCGATTGACCTGCCACCACACGCTCATCTGTACTGTATGGATACGCGGCGTATCGTGGTTCTGGCTAGAAGGAATACAGCTACGGTCAAATCTCGCGAGATGTTGAGTTTAGGGTTAGGTTTGGTGGTATGATTATGATAAAACGGCAGTTCTAAATAGATACATCCAGTTCTAAATAGATCATACAGATACGAACAAATTCCCGATAAATGTTGTGTTTAGGTTTGAGGGTAGGATTAGTATGAACAACGCTCATCCAACGAGATTTCACGAGATTTGGGCCGCAGCTGTATCCCTTCTAGCTATAAACATTTCTCGATCAGCATAAAATATACATCGTTTCCTCTCACAAATATATCGTTTCACTTCAGAAAACATTTTGATGACCGATAAACGCCCTTTTAGCCACATAAAGGATTATGGTAATTAAGGCAAATTATTTATGTTGGTAAACTAAAGACATTAAGTCATTAAGGATGACATACGGGTGAGTAAATTATAAATATTTTCATTTTGGGTGAACTAGCCAAACCACTTCAATTTCAACATCATAGGGACTACATTTTAACAGGCAGGGACACAGAACATATGCAGTGTACTAAAGTAACCACAAGGGGGAGGTAAAGTTATTTCAATAAAGTACTGCGGTTCTCAAACTGTGGGGCTTGAGATGGTGCCAGGGGGTCCCAGTTTTATGATTATTAAAAATACATTACTGTATAATAAATTTTGTGTAATTAAACCCTTAGAAAAATAAGGTTAGTAACAAACACCACTACATTGTATCATTTAACATTTTTTGTTTAATTTAAATTCTACGTTTGACATTGTTTTATGTCATGAATTTTCAAGTTTGAGAACCACTGCAGTAATGAAAGACAAACATAAAAAGCTATACGGTCCTGCTTTAAACTACCCTGTTCATGAGATTAATTTGATCCAAAGACATTAATAAGAATCTCCTAATAAAAATGATAGATGTCAGCAAATTGCTGCCAACAGCGCTGATGGGTTTTTTATTTTAATGAAAGAAATAAGATTACATAATTATTTATACTCAAGTACAAAAATAACATCATAAAAACAAAAAGAAATCCACATAGAATCACTAATGTTGTGAGATTTCTGCCAATGGAGAAATGTCAATGAGCCTCTTGTGTTAAACACTGACAGCTTCTTTATTATAGCTACCAATGTACATAAGGTCACTCCACTGTGAATGCAGAAAACAAAATGCATTTCAGCTGTATTCCTACACACTCAATAATTCAAGATTAAAATCTTGCACATCATTCAGTACCCAAGGAATTGCACATTACAAAGGCATGAAAACAGAAAACATCAATAAAACCGAGATTGTGTCTTCAAAAGCTAACATTCCTCCATAAATACATCCTTTAGCTAATTAAATACACTGTATTTTCTTATAACAGAATCACAGGTTTATGTAGCCAGAAAAAAATAACAAAAAATTAAAAGTGTACAGTGTAAAAAAAAAATCTAAATAGAAATGCAAAAATAAAGAGAAGAAATGACATTCTTAGGCCACAATTGTTACAGTACAACATCAAAGGCCAAAATTGTCCTCCAATAAGTGGTCCGGGCCCAGAGGCCTGTGTGAGTTTGTGTGTGTTTAAGTGTTTCCATGCATGGAGGTCCCAGCATAGCGGGGGTGACGCAAGTCCATCATGGTCCCACAACATCTGCTTCTGCTCAGCCCTAAAACACAGTAACAGCAGCTTAGTAAGCACCCAGCTGTGAGAGACGTGAAGCTATTTTTAGATTACAATGTCATACGTTAAGAAAGGTGAATGTATTGAAATGCAGGCTGTCTGATGTACTAAAAAGCATTTCTACCTTAACTTGCTAAAATGGCACATATAAAATGTACAAATACGGTACATGTCATTCTCAAGTCATTTGTGTGCTTTTGTGACTTAACATTTGTCACTTTTACGTATTTTGTAATATGATACAATATTACTATCATTTAGAAATGTAAAAATATAGTTTGTGACATTGCAAAAGTCAGAACTCTTACTCAGTATTAAATAGAGTGCCACAGGGGTGACGTATTTTTATACAGTTTATTTGACTTGTACGTGTACACAGATGTTCAACGCATGACAAAATGCAATGCATCTCCTGGGCTACTACTATCTTCTGATGACGAAAATGTGCACTGTACACGGACTCTCGCATACACGTTAAACAGGCCATACTTTGGCTCTAAGGTTAGCTTTTTGTTTCTAGTAAATGCATTTTGACTAAAAATCATAAATGATGTGTTTATCTGTGAAGATAATCTTGTTGGACAAAATGTGTAAGTGTCATGTGTGACAATGAATCAGTATTCAAACTAATAACCAGTGGCAGCCGGTGACTCTTTTTTTTTTCGAGGGTGCTCGATGCAAAGTTCGTCACAACATGTATGTAGCCCGTCATGTGTGTGATTTGTCATTTCAAAATATGTGTTCTGCGCGTCACGTGAACCTGTGTGCATCTTGTGTCTTGTCAAAATAAGTGCCTGCTGCAGATGTGTCTAAAGAGTTTATGATAAAAGAGAAGCTTGCGTGTGCCAGATACTTGTATAATCTCATGCATAATCAGAGTTTAGTGTTAAGGGAGTGTCTTGCGTGTATTTAGTGAACCTGAGCGTCTCTTTTATCATAAACGGTTTTGACGCGTGTGCAGCAGGCACTTATTTTGACAAAACACGTGATGCACATGGTTCACATGACGCAACAAACACATATTTTAAAAACACAAGCAACACACATGACACTCCGAACACATATTTTGAATTTGGGCCCCTTGGAAGAGTAGTCATGGGCCCTACTGCTAATAATGCCTGATAAGTAGGGTTGGGTTTCGAGAACCATTTCCATTGAATAACCTACTACATACTTTTGTAAGATAAGGTGACCAGACGTCCCCATTTTCCGGAGACAGTCCCGTTTTTTGGTGTTCTGTCCCCGGAAATGTCCCCGTTTTACAGCACGTCCAAAACAACCAGCAAATACAATGAAAAACCCGATCAATAGGCTTTAGAGTCCCAGACCAGACCGGAGTAATCATGTAATGATTATTTTCACCAGCAGAGGGGGGTCGCAAGCTACACTGATTACTTAATTGCACGTCACTGCTTTAGCGAAGAAGAATTTACTACAAGACATGAGAAAGCGTCATCAATCAAGTTATCATAAGATAGCAAAACAGTCAAAGTTATCGAGGTTAAGGTAAAGTAACCACTCATGTTAAATTACAGTAATAAACCATGAAGTGAACTGAGGGTACAGCATGGTACTGAGCATTTGTTATTATTCCTTCTGTTCTTCATGTTTACAATGCTATTAAATCAGCTAAAGTAGTAATTTTGAAGTAAATTTGATGAGGTATGTCATGTCTGTGCATTGTATAAAAAAAATTGATTTAGGCTACAGAAATTGTTCAATTAATTGAATTAGAAACACTGCAAAAAATGAATCTTTTACTTACTGTTTTATCTATGAATTAAAAATGGGGACAAAACCTTTTTTGAATGTTTTTGTCTTTTTATTGTTGTGTTCATTGCAAAAAATTACTTTCGTATTTTTTTCTTGTTTTCAGTCAAATATAAAAATATAAAGAAAAAAAAATCATAATCAAGATGCATTTTCTTGATGAGCAAAATGACAAAAGATACCCCATTGCCAATGAACCCACAACAATAAAAAGACAAAAACATTCAAATAAGTTTTGTCCCCATTTTTAATTCTTAGATAACAACAAATAAGATTTTAATCATATTTTGACAATTGAACTAGGAAAAGTTCCCGGTTTTCATTTGAAAAATCTGGTCACCTTATTGTAAGACTGATCACTTTAGTTTACTTGTTTTTTTTAAATAGCAATTATGAAAAAATTAGGCAGCTACTGTACAGAACAACATACCCTCGTTTATTTAAAATGATATCAATTTGTAATTTTTTTAAATTTAATTTTTAGCAAATTGTTACAGTTAACAGTTACAGCCAACAGGTTAAATGTGGCAAAAATTAAATAAAAAAATTATTTCACAAAAAATATTGGAATTGGAACCAGGAAGCGATAAGAAACAGATTTGTTAAGCGGAATTGGCATCGTAATCGCTAAAATTAAAACGATACCCAACCCTATTGATAAGTTAATGAAATGGTACTTCTTCTGCGTTGCATATTGAGTTTCTGCACAAAAGCGCCCTCTGGCTTTTGGATGTAGCAGCGTACATCATATTCATAAGAAGCATATCAAGCAGATTTGCACGATTTATCATCCCAGCCTATTTGTGATCATCCAACATTCTATGGGAAAAATGAATGGGCTTTTGGCGAGGGAGTTGGCCTATTTCCGAGTTGGCCTACAAAAATATGTCATATCCCTGTGGTACTCTATTACAGACACATTAAAAGAAAAATCATACGGAACCAAAAATTTTCACAGGAAATAAATATTCTTGGCAAAAGACTTGATAGTAAATATCGTGGTGTGATACATTTACATTTGGTAGCCAAGACAAACACAAACAGCATTTTCTAAGAATGACCCTTCATGAGACCATTTAAAAATAAAAATAACTCACTTCTATTGATAAATTCCTCCTCTTCTTCTAACTTGGGTTTGGCTTTTCTGGGGACTTCTGAATCTGTGTATAAGAGAGACATCTGTTACACATCCAAAAGTGCATCCCTCCATGTGTAAACACAATATTGCACAGTTCAGTAAAATGAATAAGTACAGTTTACAGTGCAGAAAAAAACATGTTTGCGATGTGAGTTGTTGAGAGAAACGATTCATTTATTCATTGCTATTCATTAGTCACACTGATATCAAACCAGATCTCTAATCCGGCTCAACCGCAATGTGAACCCAAAAGTGATCATTACCCAGCAAAGTCCCCGATAACACAAGCTCAATGATGTTATGAAATCATCAGAAAGACCATGATTTGTTAGAAATCCTGAAATGATGGCATTCGTACAAGAGGGGGCAGTGTAAACCTTTCAGCTGTGAGAGAGCCAGGTGCTAACTTGTGTGTTAGAAATGAGGCCAAAGACAAAACTAACTCCTAATGTGATCCGATGCATTCCCAAAAAAATAATAAGGCTGGAGCAGATCGCCAAAAGAACCAGCATTATGACAAAAAAATATGTTAGGAAGTGATCGGTGTGAGAGGAAACAGATGGAATTAGAAAGTCTAATGAAAATAGAGAGAATAGTCAATGGACAAAAAGGCTATTTGTGAAGAGAGCTGGCAGATTATCTATCATACCTGTGTCTGCTCTTTAAGAAAATCAGGTAGTTGAAATTCACCCTTAAAGACCTGGAAAAACAGAGAGCTTATTTTAGAAGCCGTTACACTTCTCAAACAGGAACTATAACACTGCCAGTCTTTCCAAAGAAATAAATGGCACACTGCTCATACTTTATACAGTTATACGTTATACAGAATTCTTCTTACTCTACCATGAAACCCTTTACTTTCTCTACCCCAAGTTGTCTTTTCAATTGCGAGTCTTAAAAAACATTTTTTCTAAATTGCATCGATACAAAGGTGTTTATATGCCTCGAAGCAGCGTGAATGGCCAAATGAAAAGCCTTGCATAAAACGCAAGAGTCTTCCTGTGTGAAACACTCTCTCCGGCTGCTAAGAGGATATTGTGTATCAATTCCCAGAGTGTCCAATTCACAAAATTCACAAGCCCAACCCGGGTATCAGAGCCAGGGATGAAAGGAAGTCTGATAGATTGCGAGGGAATGAAAAGAAGGAGAGAAGAACAGAAAGTTGTTCACTGTTGATATGAGAAGCAGCCAGCATGTCTGCTTCACTGAGCATTTCAGCAGAACCGAAGGGGGCTGGAAAGACACGACTTACCAATCTCCAATTAAGACAAATCCAGCTGGTTTTACCTTCTGGCTTTCTACTGTTAATGAGGAACTGGTTGAGAAACGTGCAGCAGGAAAGAAGCGGTGACCTGAGGAGCCGGACGGCTTACTGGTGAAGCCCCTGTTGTGAGAAACCTGAAGCTCTCGGGTGCCACTGTACAGACTGACTGTCACTTATTGAAGCTCTACAAGTGACTTTTTCCTCATGCCCCATTTTTTTGCAGAATATATTAGAATATAGTCTAAAACTTGACGTAAAGACTGCATCTTGGACTCGCGCAATTCACGAGAGTCCATAGATATATAAACTAGATGTCGCCTTGGCTATGGCAGTTCATTGGAACTAATGCGTCAAATAGAGCTGCCATCTTGAAACGGGGGAGCCCCTCCTCTTTAATGCATCATCGTTAAAGTAGGCAAAGGTGTAACGTAAATCAAAATCACCATAAATGGTCATGAATGCGATTTTCAAGGTTTTTTTGTTCATTCCAACAGTCAGACATGTATTTAGCATTGAGTCCAGAGAAAATTAAAATTTTTGATATTAAAGGCTCTGTATGTAGCGTTTCTACTTAAACAAATCCCTTTTCAATTGCCTGTGTGTGAAGGGGTTGTAATCTCACATTAAAATGATCAACTTTGCGGGTTTTGCTATTACTTTTGAAAAAAATGTTATTATTTTTATGTGAAAGTGCCGGGTCGGATTTGGTGCGAAATCCAGTGACGTCACATGCATGCTCGCTCCCGAGCCTCTCGCCTTGTCTACTGACTTTGCACTCAACAGCGACGACACTGCAACATGTCTGATAACATTAAGAAATGACCTGCTCCCAGCACAAAACTCCAACACAAACTCCACATATTGTTAAGAAAAAAAATTATCTGCTGAAGCTGAAGCTCGTAAGGCCAAACGTGAATCGGATCAACTTCAGACAAAAACACGGATTAACATCGGCAGAGCATTTGAATTATGGAAAAACCTCCGCTTTGTTTTGGGTATAAAAACGGATCCGGAGTTGGCTTTCATCCTATTGGACAGGTCAGCTAACATTACTACAAAGCATGTAAAATATATTTTGATTTTGTGCTTTAGTTTTTTAGATGTTGTTTCGGTTTGCTAGCCTTCGCTTTAGCGTGTTTTCGCACAGCCGTCATAGATTGTTGACGTAAAACTGCGGACGTGTTTGTATGCGTGCGTCCGATTTTTAAAAGTCTTTAAACTCGTAAAGTCTGACATTGATGGAAACTGAGATTATACAGTGTGACAAGGCAACATCTACTGTATATATCTATGACGAGAGTTGCCTATGGCAACCAACAATCACTACGCTAAAACTCTCTCGTAAATGCAGAAGACAAGATGTCACCTTTATCGGCAGCTAGTTATTATAGTTTATAAAGTTTGAAATAATATGGATATTTTTCTTACAAAATCACATCAATTACCTGCAAAATACTTTTATTAACCCATTAGAGCTGTGTTGATTACCTCTGTGAAGAATGAAAGTTGGAAGTTGTTCCCTGATCCCTGTTCTCTACCATTATAAAGCTTGGAAGAGCAAGAAGATTTACTTGAAAAAAATGTGTTTGTCTGATGGACATGTGTATCTCGGATTGCTTGAGGGTGAGTAAATCATGGGGTAAATTTGAAATTTGGCTGGAGTATCGCTTAGGAGTGGTCTGCACGTTCCCCTCCAAGAGTAAGAACTATCAAAGTGATTAAGTGAAAGGGACATACTGGCCAATGCATTTAACTTATCCCAGTTAGTGACACAAGTCATGAACACACACCCACAGTGGGCAGCTATGACAGCAGCGACACCCAGAAAGGAATTGAGGAAAAGATGCCTACGCAACCCACAATTTTTAACCACTAGGCCACGACTGCCCCTAAAGGTGATATGAACGAATCAAGCCAAACCTTTCACTTTCAATTTCCTTTCCATTTATTGTTCATTTGTTCAGGATAACTTCTTTGACCAACTGCAAATTGCATAAACTTTCCTCACATAAAACACATTCATTGGAGCTGCAAGAATGCAAACTGTAGACAACTCTGAATATATAAGGATTTTTTTGGAGAGAGGATCTCAGAGGATTTGCATCATAGGGAGCTTGATTGTTATGCAAGACTTCATGTCTAATTATCATGAGGAAACTCCAGGCCGCTTGTTAAACAGCTTGTATCAATGGTGAGGTTCAGCCGGAGGTGGGATTCTTTTGGGTTGAGTTGGCTGGCCTGGTTTGTGGTTAGGAGCCAGAGTGGAATTTGTTTGCAACACGAAAAGGCACGCATGTTTCACATTTTGTAACAATCAATCAAACCTACAAGACTGCTGTGCTCGTTAAATTCTATTCCTTCTGCTTCAGAGACCTCAGAAGAAAAGAAAAATAGTTTTCATCTATATCACCATGGTTAAAGGAAAAACAATCAAGACTCTCGTTGCTCACATGCTAATGATTAACGTCTTAAGGACTACCTCATACCCATATCTGCAGCCATTGTGTTTGCCGAAGGAGCATCGCTGAACACAGTTCAAAAGGATTTGTAGAAAACAAGAATCTAAATGGCAGTTCATATTTTATAATACGTTTCGCCATCTCTCCATTAAATGACAACCAGGCCTGTGTTGGCTGTTAGTGGCATATCTGCTCTCTTTGAGGGATATAACAGCAGTGACAAACACCCTGAGATGTCAAAAGATATCTTTTCTGCTATTTTCCATCGCTGATGTAACAGGATACATTTATTCTGCAAGCAAGAACTTTGATTGGTGAGAATAATCTGCAGAATCTTGCGGGTAACCGAGGCTATGTGTGATTCAGATCTTCATAGGAGCAAAATTCTTCATCTCCTTACAGAGATCCAGGGAGGCGTCTCGTATGGAAAAACTGACTGTGCAGCTCGGCTGGGGAATTCTGTACTGGAATGTTTACATTGAGCTCTGCCCTTGTGCAGCTATAAGTGCGGTTACTGAACAGTAGGTTGACATTTAGAAACACCATAATATATGGACTGATGGCTTTAATAGAAGTATATATCATTCACTACCAAACCTTAAAGTATATAAATTATAGCTATATTTATTTAATTATTATAATTTATAGTTGCAACACAACAATAAGGCTGTTAACATACTAGTTAACTACATAAAAATGAACTTACAATAAAAAATACATTTAAAGGTGCAATGTGGGACTTTTAAAAGGATCTCTTGACAGAAATGCAATTAAATATATATAACTATATTATCAGTGGTGTATAAGACCTTACATAATGAACTGTATTGTTTTAGTACCTTTTAGTTACCAAAATGAGCTGCTTTTATCTACATACACCACGGTTCCCTTTACATGAAAGTCGCCGTCATTTTCCTACAGTAGCCCTAAACAGACAAACTTTCGAAGTTGAGGTTAGTTGCAATTCACAATCTCGCCACTAAAACCCCCCACTGGACCTTTAACCTTTTTACTGTATTAAAAACGGACTGATGTCTTCCTTGTTCTATGAAGTCACTCCTTTAGAAATACGTATCAAGATCTGATGGTTTAGTTTGTTTAGTGTGTTGTGATTTAACAGCAGCTTAGCTTAGCAGAGCCGTTTCAGCTTAGCTGGCAACTGATGTATTCCTGTGGGCGGAGTTTAGTCAAAAACTTTTTTATTTAAGTCATTAAAGCAGGAAGTAGAGGTCTGTAGTCCAAACCGGCCGTTCGGTGTAGGCTTTGAAAAGGGAAATTCTGTTAAAGAAAATATATCGCCTGACAGTGAACTTTGAGCTTTATCATTTTGCAAATATTATTTATGCTCTAACAGCAACATTACACACTAACTAAAGATTGAAAAATGGGATCAGGAAAAACGTGACCTTTAAGACGTGTATCATTAGATTATTACAATATTATTTACATTAAACATTTATATTACTTATATCAATTATTATACATTTAGGGGCATGGGTTAGATCCATCTGGGACTAGGCTTTAGTTAGCTTAGGGCATTTAAAGTAGTTTATACAAACATACCTTACAAAAACATTACTTGTGTGCATTTTAAGAAAAAACAATGGCACTGATGTATGTTAAAATATGTCCGTGCAAGATGTTTTCAAATGAATGCAGCTCAAACATGCGTTTTACTCTGGGACTAGATTAAGCCCTGTTTATCACCCTTAAAAGATGCTAAAGAGGTAATAATACCAAAGGAAAGTAGTTTCTTCCTTCCCTCTAATGTAAAGGCATGTTTGAAGAGTTTAGTATAATAGCTAAATCACAGCAGGGTGCTTAATCCCTAATGATAATGTTGAGCTGCTGTCAACAGTATGCTGTACATGAGAGGTGGACAGTGATGTTGACAGATGTGTGCAGTTGACTGCATCTCAGCCTCCGGTGGTGGAACCACAGCCTGTGATCTGACAGCACCACCTGCTGCAGTCTTACATGAGAGATGTAGGAGAGCAAGGAGAAAAACTTAAGAACTGGAGCTCACTGTTCCGGATCACAGAAAAGCCATTTTAAAGATAAATAAAACTGTGGTGGTACTATTATACAACAGCTCTGCTAATGCAAAACGACACTGCACATTTAAAATGTTAGCAGAGACATCAAAAGGATCTTCTGAAGAAAGGACTTTATAATATTCACGTTTATGTTGGACTGCTTTGTATCGCTGCTGAAAAGTGCAGTATTAACTATTACAGAGTAGATAATAAAACTGTCACTTTAAATAATAAAATATAGAATGATGACTTATTATTTCACCTAACAATTAACATTGTTATAAATATGACAAAAACATTTATGCCTATGGCAAAATATTAAATATTTTAATGCTATAATAAAGGTTACCCAATGCTGAATCAAACATTTCATGCATTTTGTATAAACAATCTCTCAAACCTTTGCTAATTTTTCTGCTAAATGAATTAAACATCCAACCCAGTTAAACAGAATCACTTTTACATTATTTCACTCACATCGCTGTTGAGACCAAGACCGTATTGATCTTAATATCAATTTCCCAACATGAATCATGATTCTGCAAAGCCACTTAATAGGTATCGATTGTGGCTTTGGAAAGGATTCAAACTGTACTAATTCACAGAAGACCTACAATAGACAATTAAAGGGTGGAGAGTTAAAACATCAGCAGGCTTTCTTTGCAGTATACAATGTGTAGAAACCTTTCTGATAAGGCAATTCTTTAATTACAAACGCAAAACTGAAACTTTTGAGATGTTATGGCAAGATAATTTTGCTCTCAACTATTGTACATGGGGGCAGCAAATACACACATCCTTTCTCATATTACAACCACCCTACATAGTTGGGATCACCTTGAAATCAACGGTTTTGATCTGCACAACAAACTAGAAAGATAAGCGAGCAAAGAAAAAGTTCCAATAAGGTTTTTAAACGGGACAATACATGTGATGACTGCGTTAAAAGGAAACAGATAAGTCTGTGTACTGCATTTTTGTTTACTTACGACAAGAACGCAAAGCTCCAGATTACTGTGACCTGGTAAACATTTCAACCAAATCATAAAATGACTCAGTCTGACTGTTTCATTGCTCCTTGTACCCTGCCAGCATTAAATTGTGCTAATCAGCCTAATTTTCACTAACAGTAAGACACTGGACATGTGATAGTGGTACCTTAATTATACTAAATTAGTCTGGAGTGCTCAGATCAATATTAACATCTAGTACAGCCACCATACCTAATTGTAGAAATGGTGCACTAACGCCATGCGAAATTAGCTCCAAGTCGAATTACAGCAGGACACAAGCATTTAAAATGTCATTGAGCCCGAGTGGCGTCTCTTTGCAAAAAGCATTGGACTTTTAAAACGGTTAGTGCAATTCGAATACAGAAAAGGGGCTTTTAGGACCCCATAAAAATCATGCAATATATTGACTAACCTTGGACAAAAACTAGCATAGTGCAAAAACTAGAAGATAAATGTTTATATGTGCTACGAGTGAAAAAAGCTATTGTAGCAATAGCCAACAATACACTGGATGGATCAAAATGATAGATTTTTCTTTTATGCCAAAAAATATTCGGATAATAAGTTAAGATCATGTTCCATAAAAATATTTTGTAACTTCTTTACCGTAATATATAAAAACTTTATGAGAGTGGAAGCAGATGCTAAAGACTTCACTTGGACAACTTTCAATGCATATTTCTTAATACTTTGATTTTTTTGCACCCTCAGATTTAAAATACTTGTAACCACACATAAATAAAAAGCTTGTTTATTCAAATTTGTTGAATATAAATCTCAATTTAAAAAAGACCCTTATGACTGGTTTTGTGGTCCAGGGTCACATTTGTTAATATTTCAGAGGGACTTGTATCTTTATGAAGAAAGGGCCCTTATTCAAGCAATAAAGTGTGTGTAAACATCTCTGAAGCAATGCAAAAAATTCTTCAAGCATAACGAAACACAAATACATGTTCTTTGGACGAAAAGATGGACAAAGGGGGACATGTTAGGACATCTGCAAAAGCTATCAGGCCTTACCCAGACCTCATCTGCACCAACACTTATGAGGTCTCGCATACAGACCATCACTATGACTGCGCAACACGACTGCTCTCTGATGCGCTTCAGTCTTGCAGTTCAGCCCTGTTACCAAGGAAACCTTTGAATGCAAGTCTTCCTGTACAGTATCTCAATAGATTTGAAAATCTCTCAAAGCCAAAAGCATTAAGGGTGTATAAAATAATCCCACCATGGCCTGCGTACACAAACATCTAGAAAGAGAGTGTATATAATGCTGAATCAATTAAAGGGATAGTTTACCCAAAATTATGTCATCATTTACTCTCTCTCATGTTGTTTCAAACCTGTATACAATTCTTTGTTCTAATGAACACAAAGGAAGATATTTGTATAATGTTTGTAACCAAACCGATCATTGACGCATAGTATTTTTTCCTACTATGGAAATCAATGGTGCCTCTGATCCGTTTGGTTGCAAATTTATACTGGTTTGGCGATTTAGAAACACATTTACTTTAATTCATCATGATTTTAATGTATTTCTCGACTTGGATGGATACAGTTAGGCTAAATAACATATATTCATATTCATATTCATTGTTCAGTTTTATGACTCATGCTTAGTGTTGTTGGCTTGTCTACATCACACACCTTGTGAGCAGATCTTAGATCTTTGCTGCTGTGTATGTTGTACTTCATGTCACATAAGTGAGGGAGGGGGCTTTATGAGTGATCTATGCAGCTGTGTTTGATCCACAGGAAATACACATTAACTCAATGCAGATGTGCCTCTCTCTCTCTCACACATAGCCCACTCACAAAGAAGAATCTGGCTCAAGAAGAAGACAAAAACTGCAACCAAAGCTTTTGTAGAAACGCAGAGAATGCACAAAACAGGCCATAATGTTTGCCAAACACATAAACAAATACATGGATAGTTGGACATTACAGGAAATACTACAAAACAATATGGCAAATACGTTTAGGGAGGTCCAAGACTCCTGGGTTTAATTTTGAAAGCCTACTCTGCCCCATTTGTGAGCGAAACATTAAACATTCATGATTTACCTCGTGTGTTGAAAGCTTTTTAGAATTAGCTATTCCAATATTCAGTCTTTCCAAACTCAGATCACAGGGCTTGGCCGAGATGAACTGTTTTTCTGCACGTGGAACTGAGTGAGATAGTTGAATAGCTGAAGGTGATCATATGCCAAGAATAGTCGCAATATCTCAACTAAAAGGAATCTGCTATGCGTGGGAAAGATGGAAAACTATCAAGCAGAGTGTGACATTCACATATCTCTTTGAGGTTCTTAAGTTCAAGGTTGACAAGAACCCAAAGTCAGTTTCCCATTATCCAGGCTTTCATCCAAACATAGCAAAAAAGGCATTAGAGAAACTCGGTCACATTTAAAAATGGAATTTTTTGAGACATTCCATGTAGCTACACTGCCTGGCCATGTCAACATTTTTCCAAGGATAAGAAATTTATCCCAGACACTGACACAGCTTTTTCCTCAATCCCTCTAAGCCAGAATGATGACAAAATGATGGAAGTCAACATTAGCCAACCATACAAATTTGTCTGTAGACAAAATGCCATGACTTTTTATTATGCTCAAGTAGCATAAAACTTGCTTTCCACCACAGTCAGCGTTTTATCCCATCATGCCACAAATAAGTTTTGTGTTTTGGAGTCCTTTAAAAGTGTTCACCCAGATAATGTCTGTCTATCAGAACGTCGAGATGAACAGAGAAAGCAGACTGAGTGATGTGCTATCGATTACTGAGGAGGATGCTTTATGTCCAAAAATGCTCCTCTCTCAGGCCCAACTCTGCACTTTAAATTAAAAATAACACAAGTACTGTTAGCTCTTCATGAACCTAAAGCCTAGTGTCAATTTGAACAATCTTAAAGCATCACATGGTCCTTTAAACTTTTGTATTATCTTCTTCAATGGTCAACATGTGATTGCAGGTTTAACATTGTAATACTGCTGATGTTAAACAACTTATGTGATACTTTATATTTATGGATGCTGAAACTTCTTACCTACGTTCAGGAAGTAATACTCTAAAGTAATTTTTCAGTTTTTAAAATGCATGTTTTCTGTCAAGTAGCCTATATAACATCAATCCACAACTATTTATAACTAGATTAAATAAGGCCATGAAATTGTCTTAACTTTCTTAATTGTCTTAAAATCAATTAAGAAAAGAATTGTGGAAGTAACAGTTCTGTATATTCAGTATATCCACATTCCATAAGCTTAAGGAAACTGTCCATAACAAAGTGAGATTAAAGGTGCAGTGTGTAGATTTTAGCGGATTGGAAACAAGTCCACTACATACCGTTCACTTTCAAAGCACACAGAGAAGATACGGTAGTCACCACAGGACAAACATGTCGTCGTCTGAGACAACATAGTGACAAAACACGCTCTGTAGAGCAGTTTGTCCTTTTAGGGATACTATAGAAATGCGACTTCCATATAAGGAGACCTGCGGTGTATGTAGATGAAAACAGCTCATTTTAAAGTAATAAATACAATACAGTTTATTATGTAAGGTCTTTCGACACCACTGAAAACAGAGTTATGTTTTTATATTGCATTTTTTTCGATATATCCTCCTTAAAATTTACACACTGCACCTTTAATGGGAAATAACGCTAATGTTGGAATGGCCGGTCAATCGACCAACTCAGTTTCTAATACAGTGAATATTTATTAAGCTTTGGCAGCAATAAACCAACTCTATATAGCCCCAAACATACTATTAATTATTAGCAATCAACATTTAAAAAATATATATAATAGTTGGTTAAATTAAATTAAGTGTCATTCAATTTTTTGTTACTTATAAAGATCACGCAGTTCATCTTTATTAGGGATCTCTCAAATGCAACTTTGCCAAGCGAAAAGTAAAAAGCATTATAGATATAGTAATATATTTTATTGTTTTTATATATTAATGGAGGCAAAGGTTTCTTTTTGAGGTTCAAATCATTTTTGGCCCCAACCCAATATTAGGAAAATAAGAGTGCAGATGTAATAGCTCACGTACAAACACAGATCTAGTTGACCTTGCAAGCCGTATGGAATGTAAATAGATTTCAAAAATAAATCCTCTGATCCTTCATAACCCTTAACATGTCTCCAGATGCCTCCTGGCTTAAGAAACATCATTTAAACTGTACATAACAGATGTGTCAGCGCTAATATGAGTAAAGTTACTTATAAACGGCTGGAAAAAAACGAGGTTGACTGCATGATTGAAGTTACAAAACTTAGCACAGAGGTTCTGATCTTATGTTTTCTTGCTGACAATGCAGACTCACCCTTCTAGTGTTGTCCAGGACGAGGGGATCGGGCCGACCGTAGTTTGGAGGGTTGGCGTGGGGGTCGTATCCAAGCCTGGCCAGCATTGGGGCGATAACGGCCATGTCCCGCAGCACATCCTGGGGGATTTTACCGACCCACTTAGATAAAGCCTCCACGTTGACAGGCTTGATTACCTGGTCTGTGGATCTCTCTACCCTGTGGAGCATCAAGAGAATAATCTCATAAAACTTTAGTCATCTGATTACAATTGGCTAATTGAGTCTAATTAAATGGCAACCATGGCAACCATGCATTAAAGGCTGTGTGAATACTTTAAATAAATGACCTGATATATATCATGGATCAAATTTTACACTTCATACATATTTGATTAAGATATACATAACTGAGATACAAATTTTTCTTGATTTGCCAGCACAGATGCAGAAAATGATCGGGGCACATAGTAGGACAGGCAAGTTAAGCAACGTCAGCCTTATGGTGCAAATGTAAAATATCAAGTATTTACACAATTATTGGCAGACAGTTCTATCTATTTTGGCTATACATTTTATCTCATTGGGGGTATACTCATTGGGGATCAAACCAATGACCTCACCATAGCTAGCACTGTTCTCTACTACAGCTGAGCTATAGCAAAACATAGATTATTTGCTGACCTGTATATTATTAATCACATTTAAAGAAAAAATATACAACAGTGTAGTTGTATACCCGTACCTATTACAAATGTTGTCCCAGCTTTTAAACTGCACACCTGCTTAAAATCCACTTCCATTACCCTGGCATAAAATGCATGTGGCTTCAAATTTGCAGAGATATTTCAAATGAATGAGGCATTATGTCACACCCTGAGTAAATTATTCATATGTCTGAAATAAAATATTTACTAAGCCAGGGATAAACCACTGTACAGATTTTTGTTTATCGACAAAACAGTGTCAACAGTGGACCTTTATAGTCCACATACTACCAATATTTGCATAGGGAGTAAATGAACCATTATCCAGGCAGAGGTGAAATAATTGGTTACCCATTATGGCTCTATTATCACAGCAGACGGGAAGAGCAAATATGCAAATATTAGGTGAATCTTACAAAGCTAGTCATGTTGGGTCTTTTTCAAACATGCATGTTACATATACACATACATACGTCGTACATACATACATTATTATTATAGATTATGTAGTAAGATGCGTATATAAAATAATAAAAATTGTATATAATATTATTATCTATAATATAATAGTATAGATAATAATCTATACTAATGTGGTCACAATATAAATTTAAAGAAAACTATTAGATTCATACTGTACTGTTTGTTGTACTATCAAAAAAGTAAACAATTAAATTTTATCTGGACAAGCAGATTTTCATGAACACACTAATGGGAATAGGAGATTTCTCGCATTACAGAAACTTTCAAATAAAACTTTAATGGCCCTCAAAACATACCTCATCTAAAATACAGCTTATCTTAACATAAATTAAGACCTGGACACGTCTGAGGTGAGATTAGCTCTGTTATTATGAACACAGTCTAAAATCTTTCTCTTTTGTTTGGACTGAGATTACTATATTTTGGAGTCAGATAAAATGAGGCCACATTTCCCCCTTTTTATTATTTTTTTCCCTCACAAAGAGGGCTGCCTCCAGATGGGAAACACATTACACTACACAACCTCCATCTGCAGCCAAGACACAAGGGATGTCCAGCCTTACTGCCGTCAAACATCAGAATACTGTGTGGATCCAGTGAGAAATAGCCCGAGAACACATTTTCTTTTATTTTCGAGGATGTCTTCCCTTTTATCTCTCAATAGAGGAAACGGTGGAGTCGGGTGCAAGACACTGGCACGCGTAAAGAGTGTGTGTTTGTGTATGTGTGCATGTACGACCCAGGAGTCATGCCTTCTCAAACATTACTCACAGGACTGCACACCCTGAGCCATGACTGTGGTCGAGGGAAATGAATCAGCTGGACCTCAATCTGTGCCAGCACTTACTCAAGACCTAACTTCACTCCAGATCATTGATGAAACAAGCCAAATCTGTTATATTAGACTGGTGGTGACCACATATTATTATTCACACTACATATATACAGAAACAGTTGTCACATTTCTTCCGAGTACGTTAAGCAACAGATGATTCACAGATCTCATCTACAGAGATGTTATTATTTAATAACAAAAATGGCTTCAGTCATTAGAGTATTTGTTTTTAATAATATAATTTTTTTTAGTTAAAGATCCCATATTTTCATTTTCATGATTTTACATTTCTTTGTGTGTGTTAGTACATGTGAATGATCTGCAAAGTTACAAATCCCAAAGTCCACAATGACACGAGTTATCATCTCCAAGTTAAAATCTCTTTTCTACAATAAACGCAAGGATTGCAGGAAACAGTTTACTTCTGTAGCCCCTTGACTTGCACTGGATTGCTGGCCAATCGGAGCACACAAATCGATACGTTTCAGAAAGGTGGGGCATAGAGAAACAACAATAATATATGGCATGTCAACAATAATGTGTTTTTTAACCATAAAGCATGCTAACACATTGCAATAAACCAAATACACAAAATACAATTCTTTATAACAACATAATAGGGGTGGTGTAAAAAAACACTAAAACTAAGTCCAAACATGTTTAATGCATTAAAAAAAACTATATATATATATATATTTTTAACTTTACCCTACTCTTAACCTATTTTTGCCTTACTATGTAAGCCATAAAACTGACAATCAACTTTTTCTTACTTTGTTGTAAAAGCTTTAGGGTACTTTAACACATTCTTGTGTAAAGAAATCACATTCTTGTGCTGTAATCTCTACAAAAGGTCTCTATGCACTCTGAATATATAATTTGGCCAGGATGTGTAATTTGGCCTTTGTTTTTGTGGTGTAGACGTGCATGTGTTCGAGCAGCCACACAAGGCCTTCTCTCTGCCTATTAATTTAATCTGAGGAACTGAGCACGATGTTTTACATCTTTTCTGACTTCAGCATGAACACACAGTGTACAGCACTATCTTTAGGCTTTCACTGATAAAACTAAATAGTCTTTTATTAATTTTGCGAGCGTGTGGAAGATGTGCAAGCAAGCTTATTTCATCAATTGCGCTGAAATATCAGAGAAAGCTCTTACACATACAAAAAACTGTGCAGCATGTTTACAAGCAGCGGACCCTGACATGATATTAGTTTGCTGCGATTTAAACCATTCATTACTCCTGCTCGCGTTTAAATGAAAGCAGGGACTCTCCCACAGTCTCCACAGACCACCCCCTCAAAGTAATCAGGACAGAAGCGGTCGAAAGTGGACAAAAGAGACGGATTTAATTTAAATACTAAGTGTAAACTGTTGGCCACGTTTCAGACCAGCCTTCCGTCAAGCGTTTATGTCACTGTACGTTCATACCGCCACCTTGAGCTTCTAAAGTTACCGGAAGTCATTCACTTAAAACAGAAGCTGGCTCCTCTCAGCTGCAAGAAGCGTCAAATCCATCTGCATCACAATTTGGCGTTTTGAGCCACCAGAGCGTCAATCAGAAAGTTGAAAGAAGCTAAAGTTTATGGTAATGAGCTATGACGCGGTTCAGGGGCAAGCAGCGGAAAACCGCTAGCAACCAATCGGAATATAGCCTAGAAGTTGTTCGTTGGCTGATTCCGTTGAAACATACAATGTAAACTTTTGGTCCTACCAAAACATCAGTTCCGAGAAAACAGACTTCAGAGCAGGCAAAGTGTCAACAAGCTTCCCCGTACTTTTTGACAAGCGACCTTGACCGGGCGGCCTGAGCTTCTTTGGAAGCTCAAGTCGGTGACGGTGTGAACGTACAGTCAGAGGGTGTGGTGATATGCACCTGAGATATGATAGAAATTATATAGATGATAATTATATATTAATATAACTATATTTAAATACAGCGGTACTTTGATGTCATATGACAATTGCTCTATGCAAAGTTGAACACGCCTATCGACATGCATCTTGATAGAACGGTTATGGTTTCCAAACAAATTTAGCGTCAGGAGCAGAAAAAACGCATGCCTGCATGATCATATCACCGTATTATTTACTGCCACGCGAGCCACAAATTAAAGCTTGCCGAGCCGCATGCGACTCGCGGGCCGCGTAATGAGTAATGCCTAGCGTACACCAAAGGATTTTCACAGTCCCAGACTAAAGACCGGCAGTCTTTAGGAATCTAACTGGAGTCTCGGCGCGCTCCCGTCGTCTCGATCGTTAACTGTGAGGTGATAATCTGCAGTCGGCGACCCGATTTATGCCAGTCTTTCTTTAGTCTTTCATATCAAACATGTTTGATATTATCGCAAGTCCCAGCGTAGTCTCGTGACGTAAAACAATCAACAACCAATAAATTCGTTCTCCGAAAACCGGAAACAGGAAGCCATCAGTCACAACAAAGAAACATGTAGACGGACGTGGAAACAGAACGAGCGCCAAGTAGGCGAAAATGGACCGTGGATGAGAGGAGCGCCTTGTCGAGCGGTGGGCAGAGCAGCCGTGTCTTTTTGATGTAAACTGCCGTTCATACCACGACAGAGTGGAAAAAGAAAAGAAGTGGAGCGATATTGCCGAAAAGCGTGAGCAACGCGTAAGCGGCGCGTGTTTTTTCGGTGCCCATGTTAACAAGCACGTACACCGCACGCGTGCGGTCATAAATGTGACGCCAAGTGTGTTTCAAACAGTCATGACTTTGAGCAATTCAAAAGAAAGCAATTAAATATTTAAAAACACCAGAAGACTGCGCTGTCATTCACTCTCTGCCCAGCAAATGAGTCCTCATATACCTTAATAGTCTTTAGAGAAACAGATAACGTACATCTATAAATCTAAATCTTATGCTTAAACTGTTGAAGGGAAACACGATCGACTGCTTCATGCTTTCAATCACTGAGTGAATTTTTTATTTTATCGTAAAACTTAAGAGAAACATATTTTTTAATGTGCCATGGGCTTGTTATGTCTAAAATTGTGTATTGTGTCTATATATGTCATTACACGAACCAGAACAGCACGAAAACAATGTGGGTTAAACAAATCACAGTTAAATAAATTACACTGACCGTCAAAAACCGTCTTGAAGAGGTTTTGCTCATTAACGCATATAAAATAAAGTAATGTGAACTTGAGATTTTTATACTGTTATTAAACTGCACAGTATGCGCTGCAAACGCTGTTGAAACCGGTGTACTAATGTTTGATATTGACATTACTGTACAAGAGCACGAATGAAAGACTGAATGAAAAAGAGAAAATCTAGCTTTGCACAAACTGGGAAAATGTAACTAATGCTACCCTATGTAGCCTATGTTCCATTTGCTGAGGTTAAAACACGCAGCATGTCTCTCAGGACACAGTTTGCTGAGACCTCTAAGTGGGAGTGGGGACAAGGCCCTCACTTCTTTTTTCTTTCACTGCAAATGACTGCAATGGCAAAAGCCACAGTAGCTAACTGTAGCTGCTTCTCCTACATTTTACACTATACACTATATATTTTATATATATATATTATATTATATATATTTTATTATACACTGCTGAGCATGATGGAAGGAATTTGGTGGTAATAAAAAGCTAAAATAATCTTGTTGTAGTCTTGTAAATAGTGTCACTACAAGATTCAGTGTTTGTAAAATCTTTTAGTCTGAGACTAAAAACTGTGAACCGAAGTCTTTAGATGTGAGCTGATAATCTTATAGAGTCTTTTCTAAATCTTTTCAAAGTCTTTAGGTGTACACAAAGCATAACACTGGTGTAGACAGACAAATTGCTTGTCGCTGGAATCTTATTGAGTCGGGTAAGTTTAGGACAGTGTGTCAGACTCAGAATTAAAGACCCAACACTCTCCCCAGGCACCACCAAGTCCATTTAAACTGGAAAGCAGCTCTGCTGTACATTTCATTGTTCAAGTCCCTTGCCAACGCAGTGCTTTACTTCAATAATCTATTTACATTGGAATTGCACTTCTGCTCCTACATGATTAATAGATTTACTTTTTTCCCAGGACAGACAGAACTGTTTTCTTTTCTCCTTTCTTTGCTCAAGCATTTTTCTTCAGCGGAAAACTCAAAATCGTTCATTGAAAACCGAACAAACACATATTAGCGTGGACAGCAGGAAAATACATTTTTGACAGCCTGGCAGTCGATGCGTCATGCCATTCTCTAGAAAATAACATCCTCTGTTCTGCAGTTGCTATGGCCAGCACTTGACAAACAGGGAGGCAGTGGGCACTGATGGTAATTGGTATGAATTTCTTTATGATACATTCACACCCTCTGAGGTGAGATTTGCATCTGTATACTTTGTAAAAACACGAGCTGAATGGCAGAGATGTTGCATCATGTAACTAGAAACAAAAAGGCAGAAAAATGCTCCTATCCTATCATCTCCAATTCAAATCTCTTTTCTTGGACTACACTGAACGCAAGGATTGTAGGCAACAGTTTACTTTCACAGCTAGTTGACGTGGCATCAATGCACATTATCATAATGCGGTTTGCTTCTGACTCACCGCCTGTAAGTAGCCTATGTTTTCATATTTAAAAAATTTACTACTGACTATTCAATCCATGATACAAACACAAGTTTTGAGTAAAAATAAGACTATTATCTCCTGTTGAGAGCTGATCTGAGCGTCACATTTCCGTCATACGCTTGAGGTGTTCAGTCAATCACAAAGCACTGAATGTCCGGCCAATCAGAGCACACCGCGCTTTTCCGAACGATGAGCTAACACATTTTAGAAATGCGGGTCATAGAGTAGCAACAATAATGCACACATTGAACACATTACAACCAAATACACAAAGTAACGTTCTGTTTAACAACGTAATTGGGGCTCTTTAAACGTGTGACGCATAGCGGCTTAGAAAATACCACTGGATCTACAAAGTTAAATAGCCCCATTTAAAATTTGTATAATAACAGAAGACTGAAACAAAACTGGGAAATGAACCAGACTCAAACTCAAGTCGCCCACAAGTGTAAAACAGCATGTGCTAACCGCTAGACCATGGATCCAACAAATGAAAGATATTAAATCATAAAAGCCTTCTTATATTTCCCATGGAAGGTGAGTATCTTCAGTCTGTCTTCACCACCCACAGCCCATATGTACAGCAATCGCTCCGAAAGCAACACAAATCACCATGTCGTCTATAAGCAGCCGGGTTGGAGAGATGAAGGAGATATTTTAACTTCGCTACTGCTTGAGACATGCATTATTAAAAGCAAGAGCTATATGACAGAAGACGCTGCATATATCATGATGAGACAAGCGGAGCTCAGTGCACTTGTCTCAGCTGACGGTGGCGACCCATTTAATTTTCCTGGACACAAATGGAGAGATACACACACACACCCCAGTAAGGTCATGTGGAGCTCCCTTCTTCTGGAAGAGCAGCCTAATGGTCTCTGGCCGTTTGTCAATTATTCATAGAGGGTGCTAGTGCTTTTTGCATGGCAGTGTGCTTTTTAAAAGCGAGATAACAAAGCCCTCAGCTACATGGGCCGCTCATCCTAATGGCATCTCAAATCATGCATTTAGAATTGATGTTATTGGTCAGACCTGTGTCTGGAGGGCCGTGTATCGGCCAAATAGAGCTGAGCCTCAACCAGGGTGGTGAGCAACTGGTCAATGAAAAAACTGTTAGGAACCTGGAATCTATGCAACCCCTCTGGGATGAAGGACAAGGTTTAGTGTTTATCACCAGCCATTATCGCCCTACAGGCTCCTTGTGTGTAATATCACATCAGTGCCTTCTCTAAAATGAGCTATGATGGTTTTATTGGTTTATTTCCCCTCTAGGACTGCAGAAAGATCAAGTCTTGAGCTAGCATGTTTGCATGACTGCCTCATAGGACAGCAGAGGCGTCTCTTTGCCCGGCTCCTCCAGGTGAGCTCCGCTGCTGGGTTGCAGCATCAAGTTGGAAAAGTGTTCTTGGAATTGAGGCTAAAATATACATTGGCAATTTAGTGTATGTAAGGCCTTTAGGTTCAATTACAAACAGCATATAAATGTAGTAAAACATATGCTAAAAACATCACATTACCTAATTAATGTATTACTACAATACAAGCTGTAGCTGACAAAGTTTGCAGGCTTGAACCTGTAACCACTGTCCCCTTGAGCAAAACACTGCACTCAAAGTTGCTCAAGGTGGGTCGTATAAAGTTTACCAGATAAATGGCATCTGTTTATTTATGACCTTTTTACTGTATGTAAAGCACTTTGAATTACCTCCGTGTATAAAATTTGCTATGCAAATAAATTTGCCTTGCAGACTGTAAAGCTTTGGAGTGTAATGTGTATCATGAATGTATTACACACTTTGCACATAATGTATATTCTGCAATAAAGAAAGATTTCATGTAAGAAAGAGGAAAAATAAGGATGCACCGAAATTTTGTCCACCGAAAATGGCATTATCAGTTTTTGGCCAAAAGAAAAAAAAACAACCAAAACTATAAACCGAAAATAAATGGCGCTCCGCTTCTTAAATTTCAGTCTCAATGCAAAAGTTATCACAGCACTACACAGCAAAGCGTGATCGTGAGAGCTGTCTGATGCTCCTCTGCCCGTGATTTTGTTTTAAGCTGTCTCTAGCATCGGAGATCATGCGCACTAATTCGTTTTTAAGTTTTAAATTCAATTATTTTTATAATATAAATATATATTTTAGTAATTTTTCCGATTTCGGCCAAAGGCAACCAGAATTTTTGGTAAAAAAAAATATATATTTTCCAGAATGCCTCTGAAACCCTAGCCTGGCTCCGCCCTCCTACGTGCTTCCGCTTAATTTTCATTTCGCTTCAGCGAACAGAGGGGGGTGGCTAAAAATGATGACGTTGAGGTCGTGCGTCAGTTTGAGTTGTAGTTCGGTAATGGCAGCAGAGAAAGACGTGAGAAAAGCTATTCGGTCCGTTGTTGCAAAGCTGCCGAATATACAGAAGTTAAAGCCGGAGCAAGAACCAGGTTTGCTAAGTTTTGTTGGTCTGATTATTCGTACTTGTTGTTTCCGTCCGGTTTCGGCGCATGATATACGTCACGACCACACGTTAGTGACTGCGTATGGCAGATCCTGAGTGACTCATCGCAGATCCAGTAGTTTTAAACTTCAACAGAGGACCCTCCTTAACGGAAGTAACGCTTTGCAATGGAGCGTGGCCAGACTCTCTGTACAAATGAAATGAATGTACGAGAGTCTGGTTGGACCAGGCTACTGAAACCCTAAACAGTGCATGCAATGTGTACTTTATTGATTAAAGGTGGGGTGCAGCATTTTTGAGAAACGCTTTGGAAAAGGGAGTCGGCCCGAGTACCAAAACACACTTCAGCAGCCAATAAGCAGTAAGGGGCTAACCGACATCATTGCCTGGGTTGCCTATGTGTGGGGCGGGTCTATCAAAAGAAGGTCCAAATTCTATTAGGTTAGGGCCGTTTTTGTTTGGGTGATTTCAAATGTCAACATTGGCTTTCCGAGATCGTGTATTTGGTTAGATGGGGGGACCTATAATCTTTCTCAGGCCAAGCACCAAAACATGCATATAATAGTACCATAATATATGTAACAAACTGTGTACGTTAGTGCTATGATCTTGCTTACATTTTAGCTATTCAAAAAAAATATGAAAATGTATGTTCTTAAATGAACAAAGTATTACACTCCATACATTTTTATAAAAACGTTTTCTTTTTTAATCGTTTAGCAAAAACTTAGATAACGTGTCAAAAAATTAGATGAGTTTTCTAATGTCTAGATCAGAGGTTTTCAAGCTGTGGGTCGGGACCCAGTTGTGGGTCGCATGGTTGTTTCAGGTGTGTCACGCAGTCATTGGTTGTTGTAGTGAATCAATGACACAAAAATAATAAAATAATTTGGGTATTTTGGGATTGCAATTAAACTTACATTTAATTCATACAATGGAAATAAAAATATAAACTACTTTCTTCTAAAAGAGAACAAATGTATTAAATGTATTTTTGGTATTTATATAAACATTTTGGTGGGTCCTGAGATAGATTATACATGTCTAAGTGGGTTGCGGAATTAAAAAGTTTGGTAACCACTAATGTAGACAACAAAAACCGAACAGCCCTCTTCGCTATCCATCCCTCAATCTTTCTGAATTTTTCTCTAGAGAACCCAGGTTAGGACCTCCAGCACTCCATCACAGAGACGGCGCAGTAGTGCTCACTTAGTGCTCATTTAGGATTTTTATGGATAACCAAAGCAGTTAGCCAACCTCTCAAAGAAACCACAAAAGCACAGAGATCCCGTCACCAGAGGGCTCTTACTAATTTGACAGAGCCTGGGTGGAACGACTGAGTACTTACTGGAGCAGACACCACAGACGCAAAGAGCACTCAAGTCTCGCCCCAGGACACCTGAGCAATGGGGTAACAACAGTCAAGTACCTGTTGAAGTCACAACAGATCCTCCAGTAAGATTCTTTAGACTGATCTGTACAGCACAGCAATCATATCTTCATAAATCACCCAATAAGATTGAAAAGTCTTATGAAGCAGCTGGTAAAGACATCAACAGCGGAGAGATTCCCAGAAAGGAAAAGGGAGAGCTAAAGCTACTGCAATGAATTTTTTTCCAAATTTGATTATTATGTTTACAGGCAAAATAAGTATTTGGGGTATTGCTGGATTATTCTGATTGGTTGCTAATGTTCTGGGTGCGTTCTAAGCAGAGGCGGACAGAGTACACAGCTTCCTTTATTACTTGAGTAAGAGTACAGTTACCCCTTGCTAAATTTTACACAAGTACAAGTAAAATTACTGCAGTCAGATGTCTACTCAAGTAAAAGTAAAAAGTACTTGTTTTTAAAAGTACTTGAGTATCAAAATTTTTTAAATTTTGCATTACTACGGCCACAGTGCACATTGAACCACGTGAGATGATTGACAGCTGTACAGCAAATGATAGAGCTCTGAGGTCAAATCTGACACAAATCAGGAAGAGGAGACACACATCTCGCTTCGTTTGCTGTTTGAGCTCTTCAGATCGCATAATTCAGTGGAAAATGAATAGAAATCTTATTGTGTAAGACTAAATATTTAACTAACATGTGATAATTACTCATCATTTCTCCAAATATGCGCACCATTGTACTAATAGCCCTTGCGGATTCTGTATATTTTATGTATTTGAATACAAATAAACCGGAGAAGATGAGAATGAATGTTTTATGAGTGATGATTTCTATTCAAAATAACGAACGTTATAGATTAATTGTTTTGCACTCCTGGCATAAATTAAGAAATGAATGTCACTGCAAACCAGTTTAATCACAAATAGTGGTCGAATGTCGAAGCTGGAGTCTTAAACCTGTCTTGTGATGCTGAGTTTGTCCAGATCAAGTAAGAGTGTGATGTTTTGAAGAGTAATGAATTTTGAACAACAATAATCCGGGATCACCAGTGATCCCTGCCGCTCCCAAGGGGTTGAATTTTTGTAGGCAGTGATGAAGCTCTGTTTTGGTAAACACAGCAAACACTTAAAACAAAAACTATTATTAACTTGTTTAGAAAATTAAAATAGTCTGTCGAGGTGGAGCCACAGGTTTGTCACATTCCCAGAGTGGACCTGCTGTGTCTTCATCCATTGTTTCGTCCATGGTTTCTTCTCTTATCTAAATCCGGGACTTTGGCGGAAAGCTGAAGGTGATAGCTGATATGCTGTCCCAATCAGTGGCGCCTGCACAATCCAATCACGTTTGAGAAAAGGGAAACAACAAATCGAGGGTTTCTGAGATTTTTCTTTTTTCCTTTTTTTTTAGAAGAAGTAATGGGTACTCACAGTTATGGATAGAAATATAGTGAAGTAAAGAGTACAATATTTGCCTCTCAAATGTACTTGAGTAAAGTCATGAGTACTCCCCAAAAATAATACCCGAGTAAAGTACAGATCCCTCAAAATTGACTTAAAAGGTGCAGAAGAGGATGTTTGTTTTATACATTTTTGCAATATTACTTGAAACTGTCTTTACTAAATGATAAAAGACTATTTATTAGCTGCAATGAAAGTAATAATATTAATATACGTAATCTGTGCACAAGATAGGGCCTTAAAAACATCAGCCAATTGCTTATGCGGTCATCGCATAAGCAATTGGCCCTCTGGCTTGTCAATCACTGCCATTACGATCCTTGTGAGAGCTGTGCGCGGTCCAGTAACTAAACACAGGCGACGCATGCGCATAGCGCATTAAACTCCGTCCTAAGTTTTGTTTTGTTTTCATTGTCGATCCTGCTTTCCTCCTCGAATTTGCACCACAGTAGAGAAGAAACCCGAAGGAGGACGCAAAAGAAAGACTTTTTTAAGCCGCTGGGAATAGGAGAAAATTGTCAGAAGAACGTAATGTAAACAGAGTCATTATTGGAGAAACATTTCAATGCTGGAGAGCAATGAAGGAACAGAGAGGTGTCAAGACAGATGGGCAGTTCGCAAAATTCTTCCCGAAAGGTAACAGTGATTATTCTTTCTTTGAGGAATAATTATTGTTGTACTGTTATTCAAGTATATTGACGTTGTTCTTGTACTGTAGTTGTAAGGCAGTGACCAGTCTGCTACATGCTAGTTGAAATGGAAGTAGCGTCAACTGATCTAACGTTTTAACGTCTTATTTGTTTATTATCATCATTTAACATAATGAATCCACTGACGCGAGTCACGCGACACAGCATATGCCGGTGTTAAACAAACACTCGTGTTCAAATATTTGTGCACAAGTTTTGGAAGGCGTTCCCTAGAAATGAGCTGTGAAGGAGGGAGGCTGTTCTTACGCATGCGCTCATTTAAAAACTCAGTAACCGTTTTTGGATTCTCAGTCTGAGCTCTTCATATATTGACATCACTTCTGTTTTCTTATGATAATGACCTTAAACATCAGAGGCTTCACTTGGTAAAGAAAAGGCTGATTAAGTCAGATTCACAGAAATGTATTCCTTTTATTTGGCCTTGGAAATGAATCTTTGGCAATTTGGGGCGAGATGTGTCATCATCATCATCACACAAACATTCAGTGTCCATTCAGTATCTGTAATGATACTGTATGTTACTAATAGGGGATTTTAACGCTGATACGTAGAACTTCCGCTTTCAGCAATCTTTGTGCACGGCAGCTTCCGGCACAGTTCAAAAGTGGCTGAAACGAAGGCTAGATGTCACTGCGGTTGGAAGTCGAACAATCCTACTTAGGTTTTCTTGGATTCCCGACTAGAAGTGGATGATGTGGCACTTTTTAACAACATTGCAGTGTTTAAAAGCAGCTTTACAAAAGAAGAAACCATAGAAAATGGGGAAATTATTTATATATAGAATATAAAGCAATAAAATAGAATTGAATATATGGTATTTCTGCAAATTTTGTGTTCTCACAAATAAAAAAATAAAAAAACGGTATTAACGAATAAAATGGTATTAACTTTCCTTCCAGTATTAAGATGTATGAGTCAATATGATTAATGACAGGTATATTTATTTAATGTGTAAATGATTATAATCACGGCATTTTGAGATTTGAATTTTGTGTTAAAATGTTATGCAAGAAAAAATAAACTCAGTTATCATTTGCGTGCTGTTTACTATTTGGTTGTACTGCATGCTCTCTGAAGCCTTAATATGCATGTCGAGCTCGCGGTTGAGGGGTGCGAGCAAACAAAACTTATCAAACAATGTGTGAGTAAAGTATTGAGATCTGTTTCGCATTTTTTTTTGTGCTGTTTTTTGCTGCTAACAACACACACCTTTTAACACGTTTGTAATTATCTTACCAATGAGAAATAAATCAACGTTTTGATGATATTGTAATTATATGACCAGCACCTGTATATAAATTAAAAGGAATAAAATAAAATTTAATATATAGTATTACCATAAACGTTTGTGTTCTTAAAATAAATAAAAATCAGAATGGTATTATAAAATGGGAATACATTTCCTTCGAGTATAAGATGTTTAGTCAATATGATTAATGACAGGCATTATATTTAATTAGACATGACTTTCCATCTTATGTGAAAATGGCCCCTAACAAAAGAATGACGTTATAGCAGGTTTTTATATTACATAAAGAATTTGCAATACTATGACAGCAGTGCAAAAAACATCATTAGGTGCATCTCAGCACCATACGCTTACAAAAGTGAACTAGTGACGTATATAGCAATAAAAGCTATATTAACAGAAATTACTTAACCCTAAATGAATCTGTATTTCTTCAATTGAGTTATTCACCGGAAGCGGCCTTGCACAAAGATCGATGAAAGCGGAAGTTCTACGTATCAGCGTGAAAATCCCCTATTGCTTCATTCTGTGATTCTTTCATAACACAGTGTTCACCTTTTCTTTTTTTAACAGACCATAAAAAGAAGCGCCTCTTTTTATTGACCACACTCCATTTTAAAAGCGCTGCTTTTAACTCGCTGTCCTTTCAGCTTCCTTCCAAATGTTTTTCAGAAGAGCAGAAAACAAATCAGTCGCCAATAACGCTCCATTACTGAAAGCAGTTCTTCTGAATGCTAAAAGCAGTGACAGCGTCACACGTGCAATGAGTTTCAAACCTCAGCCTTTAATTTAACATGTTCCTAATACCACAAAATCACCCAGAAATTGCAGAGATCAAGCTATAATCCTACACTGTAAGAAAGGATGTGTTCATTTTTTACACATTGGTTTGTGTTATGCCATTTAACACATTATGTGTCGATTTTGTGTTTAAATAAATAAAAAGGACAACACAAGATGTGTGGTTCCAATGGCATAACAAAGATGTGTCTAGATGTGTTGTGTAAACACATCCATTTTAAGAGTGTACAATAATCTATAATGTATACTGTAATAATAATAACACTGTATAATACATTTTTACTATCCAGTCCCACTTTAGATAAAAGCTACAGTTATCTAAAGAGGGACTGGATAGTAAAAATGTATTATACAGTATGTGACCAAGCTGTGAAAACCCAAAGTCATTTATTATCCTACCTACATAATGTAAAAAAGATTCTGTGAAAATATATGAGCTTGACATCTTTAATATTGACTGAGTACGGTCATGTCAAAGACTGAAATCAATGATTAAAATAAAAAACTTTGATGCTTCTAATCTCATAATTAGATTATAAAACTTTAGCCTGGATTTTTACAGACAGGGTTGTTTATATTTAAAATATCTTGATGACAATGTGAAAAACCACAATCATGAATATCAAACCGATTTTAATCTTTAACCCTATTAAACCTGATGTAGCGTCCTCAACACATTCTCTCAAGCACTATTCATTTCACCATAACGGTGCATTCACACAAGTGTAAGTGTTTACGCTTCCCATTCACTTTTAATGGATGACGTCATGCATTGCCGAACTGAATTTTGGAATCTGAACATTTTTTCTTGAAAATCATTTTTTGCAGTGCACATCACAAATTTATTTTTTATCCTTCATTTTATGCAGTTTATTCAGGTTTGGCATATGATGTTGGCACTGTTTAAGTTTCTTCCAATGACAGTTTTTCTAATTTTATTACTAAAAACACCTGCATTGTGTTAAGTGGATGGCAAGCCATGGAAAGACAGTTCAGATTAAATGGTTAAGTTGATTTCAGCTCTTTAGTGTTTGTTCACTTTTATTTTCTTATTGACAAAGATAAATTCCCACATATCTGCAATGCCTTTGATTATTTTATCAACTTCTCTGATGGCACACACACGCAAATGCACACACAGACAAGTGCCTAATCATGTGTATATTCCACATTTTATCATAAGTGTTTTAATGCAGTGACTTGCAATGGTCTTGACTTGGTCTCGGCCTGTCTTGGTCTTGGTCTTGACTCGGTCTCGACCCTTTAAAGTCTTGGTCTTGTCTCTGTCTCGGTCAGTCTTGGTCTTGGTCATGACTTGGTCTCGGTTTAGGTGGTCTTGACTACAACACTAGGTTGTACAATGCACCCATTGTTGTGGTATTTTCCAATCCCTCTTCCACTGTGATTGGATGCTGCGTGTTTCACAGAGCAAAAAATGTTTTCAACCGATCGTTGAAAAAAGTTGAGCCCTGGTGCTCAGCACAGACAAAATCCGCCAGCTGCTGGCGTTTTTGAAAAGCGCGCCGCTTCCTCTGGACAAAAACGAAAACATACACTGTACACAAGCGTAAACGTCTTTATGTACATGCCCCCTAACACAAAAAATACTTCCATGTATGTACGGTACTAAAGTATATTTTTGTAGTCTTGTTAGATTCTTTTGTTCACTAGTTTTGATTATTTCTGAATAAAAAAGTAACAATTTATTTCTTTTTATTTTTGATTCAGATTCTAAAGGGTTAAAGCCAAAGAATGTTTATAAGTTATCACTGACAGTAGGGCTTGATTAGTGGTAATTGCCACCACTTGTTTCAGATGAAGCAGCATTTACTCAACAAAGCCGTAGTTCAGTGACAATCGGGGCAATTTCGCATTAATTATTGCGGACACATTGCCTGCGATATGTATATGATAAGGCCCAGCCTGTCAGTGAACTACGGCTTTGTGTAGTAAATGCAGCTCCATCTGAAAGCAGCCGATGATGATTTACTACTAATCAAGGAACCGGCTTTACTGGAGAGATGCGCATGACTATCGCATGCGATTTAGCGTGCAGCCCTAACTGAAAGGCCTAGATGAATAGCAATAAATTTTAGATACATCACCAGCATTAATCTGAAGCGCAACGTAATGTAAAGAA
Source organism: Paramisgurnus dabryanus (assembly GCF_030506205.2). NCBI lineage: Eukaryota > Metazoa > Chordata > Actinopteri > Cypriniformes > Cobitidae > Paramisgurnus > Paramisgurnus dabryanus. The sequence continues at coordinate 27,030,398 of NC_133344.1, read as the reverse complement.
AGGGAGAACAGACGCAGTGAAAGGTCAGACTAAAAATAAGTATTCAGTGCGCACAGCATATCTGAAAAGATGAATGACAGGCCAGACACAATGAGACAGAATAGATCCAAAATAAACAAAGAAAAAAATGTTTGGCGCCCTCGAACCATACGCTTTTCATTAAAAACAGTTATTTCAATTTAAAAATGGCAACCAGAAGTCACATTTCTTAAGGGGATGTAAAGAGGCTCGACTGATTCATGCATTAATGGCGTGTGACCTCTTTTGTGATTTGGACTTCAATGACTTCTGTAGGCCACATGTTACATATCTCACAAGAGTCATGAACCATGCGACCAAAGCTTTGTAGTTAGATTTTGCTTTATTCTAAGTAATAAATGGAAAAGATTAAGGGTGCAAAACATTTGAGTAGGCCTTAACAAAAGAGAGGATAAAAAGCCCTAAACTTAAAAATATTATGAGTAATAAGCTCACGTGGGAGTCTTTGGGAATTATGCATATATTTTTCCTATTGGAAAAAGTAATTGTCACTCAGGTTCCAACTTGCATGAACATGTTTTATTGCAGCAGGAATGCTGCCGGGTAGCCGTGCCCTCAGTTTGGTATATTCAGTGTATAGCACAACATATTAGTGATATGCTAAAGTGTCTAAAAGCTGCTACACAGCACACTGTGGTAAAACTGATGTGGTAAACACAAATGCTCTACATAGATCAAGTTCTTATCTGTCAGAACTGAAAGAAATGAATTATTGAGCAGTGAGAATTTAGTAACAGTATGAAAGAATAAAAAACGCCTGCACACATCTGGACAATTACAAATAAGTACACGTGCATAAACACACTTAGCTGTGATATCGAGAATTTTTAAAACAAGACAAATACAGCTGGTGACATTCACCAGATAAGATAAGTGAACAGAGCTCAAATGACCCAGATGGCTAATAAACACAAGATGTTGATTCTGGAATGAATGGGTAAAATATTCAGAGTTATAAGTGAATATTCCTAGATACTTAAATCATGATCCCATGCAAGTCAATGAAGGAAACTCCCCTGCCCTGTGAACCTCAGATCCATAACCTAAAAGTCTAAAGGTCATTGGCACTTACTTGGAAAGTGATACGCCTCCTGCTTTCCCAATGAGCTCCTCGTGGTGCAGAACTGCATTGTTCCAAGGAATGTTCAGGAATTGCAGAAGCGTCCTCATCCACTTTTCTGGGTGAAGGACAAGCTGTTCGTAGTGCATGGGTAGGCACTTGTCAGCAGCCTCTAGGCATTGTGTGTACATTGTCTCTATGGCCCGATTCCACTTTGTAAGGCAGTCCCGATAGCTGCTCAAGTCAAACCCGGCAATGGTGACCTTACGGGAGATCATGGAGTGAACGGAGGCCCTGCCGTCACGTATCATGAGGATGAACTTAGCGTGGGGGAAAATCTTAGCCAGATAAGTAAGTGATTTAAGGGCAAAAGGGTCTTTATTACACAGATAAGTGGCCGGCTCCCCGTGTTTTACGATGATCTCCAGCAGGAACGCCTGCATGGCCGAGTCTAAGACCTCGTCTGTTACTCCGGCTTCGTCTAGACGCATCTTCTCCCTCCCAGAACGGCTCCACATCTGTTTCATGGCCAGAATGCGAGGGATGACGCGGGTCTCTTCCCCACAGCGTACATCAGGGTGGGCGTCAAGCATGGCCCGCATAAGAGTTGTCCCACTGCGAGGCACGCCACCGATAAATATAAGCGGCATGTCTTTATTGTAGATGAAGGGGTTGCTGAGGTTCTGGCCTGTACGTAGTGTTGTGCGCAAACTGCTCAGCAGCGGCTGGCTGCGTTCCTCAATCCGGTGGTGGCACTCCATGGCGTGTCTACCTAGGTAGAAGACAGTGACTGAGCTGATGACCAGGCAGGCCACTAATAAGTTCTGCTTTAACTTGCCGATCATCTCGAGGGCCAGGGGGACGAAAAAAGGAGAAGGGATTAGAAAAGGGCCAAGGTGTGAGGTAAGTTGAAGACCCGATGCTCAGGACTGGCCACGATGGAGCGAGCAGAGGCTGGGATCTGCTGTGCGCAGCGCTCGTCGGGTACCTAACTCCATCAGGCCTACAAAAAAAACCACACAACAGAAGTCCATTATCCACTTAACATTATATAATTACAGCATTTGTAAAGACTGAACTAAACTATTGATCAAAGACTAACACTGCACAGTTAAAAATCCAAATGAATACCATTAGCTGCAAAAACTAATAAAGCCAGTCAGCAAGATCAAAAAGTATCAGACTTCAACATATTGTACGATAAGCACAATTGGATTTTATATAGAGATTCTTGCGCGAGAGATACAGTCTGAAATCAGAGAGCAATCTGATCAGATATCTTAAGCTTGACTCATGTTTCTTCCCACTCCCTATGTACAAAGAGCTCACCTCCGCCAACAACATGATGTATGACCTTGCAGTCTTTAATCTGCACCAAGCGGCGCACAAGTGGGCGGACAAGTTGACAAAACAAGCACTATACATAAAACTTGACCACACTGTTTTGGCTCTGTCGTGTTGGGTTTGCTGCAAGGTTTTCCCTGCGCTATTCTCTGACCACAGTTCAGTTTAACATCAATGAAATTAAACATACTTGTGAAGAAGAAACAGCAAGACAGAATCTCTGTGCAACACGATGTAAACTATATGTTAACATTTTAAAACACAAATGTGTGTGGGGCTTGCCCGCACAAAACTCGCCATCGCAATGCTGTTGGTGGTTGCCAAGGCGTGCTGCTGTGGGGTTGCCAAAATGTTCTGAGAGGCTTTCACTGTAATGCTATATGGTTGTTTGTTATAATGTTATAAACAGTTGCTAGGTGGGTTTTATGGTGTCCCTGGTAGTTGGTATTGCAATGATGTCTTAGCAACAAATTAAAAAAATATGTTGGAATAATGGCAATATAATAATTTGGCCAAAACAGCACTGGTTTCTAGGTGGTTTCTTGGAATCTAAAAAACGCTGGGTTGTTTCAACCCATAGTTGGGTCAAACATGGACATCATTTAGGTTAATCATGTAAATCATTAGTTTGGTTGCAAGTTATTCCTCATTTTACCAATTTCATTGTAATAAAACATCTTAGCAAGTCACACATTTTAAGGTATAATTCTGTACTGTAGCATCAAAACCAATTACTGTACTTCATTGAAATCCATAACCCTAAGCATTTGCCAGAACGAGCTGTAAGTGTTTCTTTAACTCGATTTACCTCTTGTACTGCAAACCTCTTATAGTGGTATTATAACCTTCAAATACACATAAAAAATATAGCACACAAGGTCATGTCAGTCGTAGTTCTCACTATATTCCTAAATAAGTCTCATCAAGGTAACAAAATGTGTAGAGGTTTAAGCCATACCCCTCAGAGTATGAATACCAAGGGACTCTCTCAAGCTAGACGCTCTCCTAAAGCAGGCCAGTAAGCACAATGACCCACCTGGGAACTCGGCCAATAACGTTTCTCAAGACACCTGAACCTGGTACCACTCGGATTCTATTTCAGGATGCTGGTGATGGTAAAGTGACCCTTAATTGACACAGCTCTTCATCTATGTCCAGATAAAGGAGATTAGATAGGATCCCCATTATTCATTATAGCCAAGAAGTTCTTAAAGAGCCAGCATCACATTACACTGCAACCTTCATTATATAAAACTAACACTTTGTAGATACCCCTGAACATGCACATGCACTTACATGTACCAACAGTCACCTATTCAGGTGGTACTGTGGTGTCTACTGAGGCTGCAGATTACAAATAATGAACTTTAGAAGCACACCTAAAATTTGTGCAACAGGATAAACATTCACATCACATTAAATAGACAAGGACAGAGAAAAAGAGAGAGAGAGATTTCAATTTAGAGGTGGATGACATGTTCAGATGTACTAAAGGACGCCACCTCCGCTAAACACACCATAATTCTTGAGCAAACACACAAACACATTTCATGGCCATTTTAAAATGTATTCGCACCCATAGAAAATATATTGCGCTTCTTCTTCTAAATTTGTTCTCCATGTCATTCCAGCAAGTTAATCCATACATATTGGGAGGGGGGGCAATTGGTCTGTGGGAGGAAACCAGGGATCCTGGAGTAAACCCATGCTGACACAGGGAGAACATGCAAACACAAAAAGGCCACCTGACCTAGCTTTTTCTTTGATTTTCTACACCACAGATTTCCTATTTCGTATCAACTAGTGTTGTCAAAACTGTTGTTAATTCAATACATATCGATACTGAAAATCTAAAACGATTCCAATACTTGTGTCCAACTGAATCGATATTCCAAGACCAGCCTTTTTTTCTCTTTTCTCTCAAACGATGTGCACACACACATTGCACGTGAACGCAGTGCCAACAGAGCCCTCCCACTCGTCTCGTTCGCTCTGGTTTAACAATACTAGAAAGAGGGCCAATGCAGAGTCTCCGCAACTGATTTTAGGTTTATCGGATGCAAGTCAAATGAACATTCATTGTTGTTGTTATTAACATATAATATGTTACTAATCTAATATAATTTTTCCAGGTATAGTATTGAAGTTAGAAATTCCAATATCGTAACAAAACTATTATCAACCATGGACTTCTCTGACTGACTAAAAACAACCTTATTGTCTCGGAATTGCTGAAATCTTTTTTTAAAAATTCTGATCGTGACATCAATAAAATTCCTGTGAAAAACAAATGAATCCCACAATGTCATTCTTGACATCAATCTTACGGCTCAATCATAGGCTGATATACATGTCAGAGCTGTGACATCGCAAGTTTGCGTTGGCCACCCCTGATACGCCTCTCTTTCAAGGTCTGCACAGTTTTATTTTGATGGAGTGAGGCCTTGTTGGTGATGGATTTGTGGGCCACAGTCTGTTAGGGCTGACAGATGGTAAACAGGAATTCCACACCCAGAATCCTCACCGTAATGGATGAAGCGCCACCACAGGATAAGGAATGTCGTCAGTAAAATGTGTCAAAATATGAGTCACGGTTTCGACCTCTTCCCCGTTTGCTTTATATTGAAGCTTCATAATAGATGCTCGTGCGTTAGAGACCCACTATAATTTATTCCATAGAGAAGCAGATCTCAATTGTGGCTAACACATAAGCTGAGTGGGATGTTGTGTAGTTTAGAGGAAATCTCATAGGACGCCTACATCACTAATCATTAGGAACACACTGAACAAATGGATGGCAATGAAAGGTAAGATGCCAGGATATCATACGTGCATTTTAAACTTAAAGTGCATTGATGTATAAGCCAGCATCCTCTAGATGTAAATCAGGCCACATCACAGAACAACAACAGCATCTTTGTTGATTTATTACTGTGGTTAAGCAATGTTTGCTCTCACGTTTCACATTTGTAAAAGTGAAATCAAGAAGGTGTTGGTATTAAATTAATAGAGCTTCCACACTTCTGTTACAGATATCCTCCATTGGATCTGACATTGATCTGTTTGGGAATCCTCAGTAGACCAGTGCTGAAACCAGACGACTGCAACGTTTAATAATGAGAAGTGGGGGCCTCAATGTATTTTAACAATGGGGGGTTGCCTCAGGCACTTTTGGGTTACTGCATGCCAAAGGAATCCCCATATCTGCAATTCACTGCAGCTGACGTTGTGAAACTACACAGCAAGCAATAGCAGTCATTTCACCATCTAGGTTAACTATAGACCCTTATATCAGGGGTACCCGGCCCTGCTCCTGGAGGGCTACCGTCCTGCAGACTTCAGGTTCAGCTCCAACACACCTTTCTGTAATTATGAAGTAAGCCTGAACACCTTGATAAGCTGCTTCAGCTGTGTTTAATTGGGGTTGGAGCTAAAATCTGCAGGACAGTAGCCCTCCAGGAACCGGGTTGTGCACCCCTTCCCTATATGGTCTGGCTATGAGTAACCCACTTCTAGCCAAAATAAACTTGAATTTGGTTACATGACACTTTTGTCAAAACTTGCCAGACGTATGATATTCCATCATGTCAGCAAAGTCAACAGTTATTACAAAGGGTTTGGATTTATTTAGTTAGTTCATTTATTTTTGGGCTATGGTTAAGACGTCTCTTAAATTTTCATTGACAGGCCAAATCTTGCATAGAGACAGAGGGCAGTGCGTCATAACCTGAAAACTACGGCCACCGGGGGGAAAACAATCCAACCGTCTCAATTGACTTTGAATTGCAGAGGCTGCCTCCTTGCCATTTCTGGCTTATAACAAAAACAGAATAATGCCTAAAAGCTGCTGTGTGACAATATGTACAGTAGTGTTGCGCCGATAGACGATAGTATCGTGTATGGACGATCGTCCGACATATCGCCAATGGCAGGCTTTCATGGCGATAGTCATGACGATAGTTGGCGAATGGTTGTTGTTATTATTATCATCATCATAGTTTTGCATGCTTTTCCTCGCATGAGGGTTTGTGCTTCACTTTACGGTAAGAGCTTGTAGAGAGAGAGTTCCTTCTTGCACGCAGATGGACTTAATGTGCGCGTCTCGGACTCGTTCTAGCACCTAAATCCAGCGCGTGGATGGGCAGCTACGCTTCCCTCTGTCTCACATGCACGCGCTCTCGCATCTGTCCGAAGTCTAAACATAAACTAAAGTAGTAATCCTTATGTATTTGTGCGGTTTAATGCGTTTCATGAGAGCTGAGGCAAACTATTCCTTTTGTTTAAAATATAACCCGCTGCATATTGGCGCCACTCTCTCGTACGTGCAGAGAGCTGCGCTCTGTCTGAACTTGAAGTCAGATAGTAATCCTGTTTATGATATGCTTTTCAAGGAGTTTTAGCAATACATCCCTCGTGTTTAAAATATGATCGTGTTCCGCTGGACCAGTGTGTTTAAAAAGCACCTCTGAGAGCACCACTGCTTGACACGTGTAACCTTCTGCAACAGCATTAAACAAATGCATTTAATTATTTTTATGTGCGCTGCGTGTGTCTGCGCAGGTGCATGTTTTTACAGTCATTAAGTAATCGTGTTAAAAAATCAGGATTATGATTTTTCTCATAATTGAGCAGCCCTATCTCTGACATTTCCTTGCACTAGAGAGGTTGTTAGCGCGCAGAGGGTTAAAACCAGCGCGTGTCCTGTTCTCGCTCTCTGGTACGCAAAGAGCGTCTGGCTTTAATGACGCGCTCAGATTAATGCCATTAGTTTTAAGAAAGATGCATTCATGACGGTGTTGCTCTTGATCTTTTTTCCACCAATCAAGTCTTGTCATAAATGAACAAATAAATAAATGAGTAAACTACTGCCCCGCCCCCCGATACTATAGTGTATCGCCGATCTCACAGGCTGACGATAGGACGATCTCAAAATGGGGCATATCGCCCAACACTAATGTACAGCTAACAAGCCAAAGAACCCAGAAATAAGTTTTTATAAGCTGTCGAGCCGTAAAACCCAGCCTTTAAGGAGAAAAAAGTGGATCGCCGACTAAGTTTCCCCCTAGTGGACGCAGTTCTACTAATAGGAGTACTATGAAAAGTTGCCTGTTTCCACTTTTGTGTCTTTAAACGCTCGTTTTTTGGGGTCGACAGCTTATAAAACTTATTTACAGATTAAACTTAAAAACAGAATAATACCTAAAAGCTGCTGTGTGACAAGGTATACAGCTAACAAGCCAAGAAACCCAGAAATAAGTTTTTATAAGCTGTCGACCTCAAAAAACGAGCGTTTAAAGACACAAAAGTGAAAACAGGCAACTTTTCATAGTACTCCTATTAGAAGAACTGTGTCCACTAGGGGGAAACGTAGTTGGCGATCCACTTTTTTCTCCTTAAAGGCTGGGTTTTACGGCTCGACAGCTTATAAAAACTTATTTCTGGGTTCAACCTAGAAGGTGGGTATCACTGACCGCTTTGCTGTCATTGAATTATGTCAATACTAGCAATACATCGGACATACGCCACCCTGCTTGGTTATCAATGGTGGCAATCTACAAACCCACATTAGTCAAAAACGAATTAATAGCTCATCCAACAAAACAACTTATTTTATCCAATTCAAATTAATTATGCCAGCTTTTGACATATGAATTATTATGCCAGAGAAAACTCTTACTTAAGTTACTGTGGTGGCACAGGAAATGGGATAAACAGACGATTTGACAATTCATAGTACAAGCTCAACAGTCTTATCTTTCATACAGTACAACACTGATCCTTCCTAAGGAGTTTCAATCTGGACCACTTCAACAAAACCCTTCATGTACACCTCTGAAAATGAAATCCAGCACCTGTAAGTGAATGAGCAATAGACAAAGTGAGCAGGATACTTTTCATTTTAGACACAAGGGCTTTTTGTTCAAAGGGCGAGATGGGGATGAAAACTGTTGCTGCAAAAAGCACTCAGAGAGCAAAGTCGTACAAGCGTCCCAGGGTTTGACAGTCATGTGTCATTGTCATTTCAGAAAAGACACAAAGGAGGCTCTCGGGTATCGCGTCAACACTTTTGTAACAATCATGCACCTCCACCTACATTCTTCCTGTGGCCTTACTGGTTTGGACTACAGCCATTTCAGCTTTTACACAACGCCTATAGAGGCTGTTTATGCTTGGTATTAGGATGCATTTTGGTCCATCAGATCACAAGTGGACACATTCACGTTTACACCTTTTATATAAATCCATCTCTTTTGTCCACTTTCGACCACTTCTGTCCTGATTACTGAGGGGGTGGTATGTGGGCGAATTTCTTTGCTGTCGTTTAAATGTGAGCTGGAGAAAATATGGCTTTAAATTGACCCAAACTAATATTATATTAGAGTCCGCTGCTTGTGTTGTAAACATGCTGCATAGAGTTTTGCACATAAGAGCTTTCTCTGATTTCTCTGATCAGAGCAATTCATGAAATAAGCTTGTGCAGCTTTCACACGCTCGCAAAGTACACAGTGTGTTCACGCTATAAGTCATGTCCCATGTTAAAACATTGTGCTCGACACATTACACATTAGATCAATAGGCAGAGAGTATGCAGTGTTTTGTGGCTGTTCAAACACATTCGACCACATGTGCGTCTACACCACAAAAGCAATCCAGTCAAATGTGTTTTTTCGACTACAAAGCATTTTAATACCAGGTGTAAACAGGCTAATAGACACTACATCAAACACATCATCTGGTGACCATTAACTAAATATGATTATTTAATTAGGAGTAAAACAAATACTTGCATATTTCTCTCATTCCAACTGGGATTTCAAAAACCAAAGGCTGTAAACTACAGCGCATTACGCTTCTCACTAATCTGCGACAGTCTTATTTCTTGTGACCTCCAACCCCAAGCCATTCTCTAGAAAGCATTTTAAGATCACATTACTTCAAGTTCGTACATCCACATCTTGACAGCAAGATTTTATTTTTCTACAGAGGCTTTTAGGGTCTGAATAAATTTAATGCAGTAGGGCGAACAAATGTAGCTGTTATTGGTCTCTGACAATGTCAGCTTGATATCCACAGGATCTAATCTAACATTCAAATGCACGATTTACTGGGAGCTGTGTCGCACAGCTAAAATAATAACATTTTCTCCATAGTTAACATTCATTTAACAATAACATCATGGATTATCAGATGCTTCAAAGCAAAAGCTATGTGACCCTGTCTGTGAAATCCAGGCTAAAGTCTCATGATCTAATTATGAGATTATGCGCATCAAAGTTTGATTTCAATCACCTATCTCAGTCAATATTTAATATATCAAGCTTATATGTTTACATAATGTTATTAACATTAGAGTGATCGTAAAAAACAGTACAAGAGATCGTAAAAATTATCAAAGGCAGTGAATGTGGTAGGCACTGAAACACAGACAGATCACCACAGGAAGAAGTTTGCATTTCCACATGTTGAAAGTCCATCACACACTTTTCTGTACACATTTGTGATTGCGTAAAAGAACAGATCAATACGAAAGTGCTATGTTGCACCTTCATGAAGCCATTAGGTAGTAAAGTTGTTTTGAAGGGAGGTTAGAAAAAGGTAGTATAATCTTAATCTGTTGATACATTTTCAATAAACAAACAAACATTTTATCAGTATTTGTGTTTCCTAGGAATCAAACACATTGCTAACTCAATGCTCTACCAACTAAGCACCGGGAACACATTATCTCTAGTTTTAAGGAAACATATTTAAATTTAAACCATGTATGTATGTTTGCTTTAAACTACATGGGATGTGTGAGCTTCAGTGGATGATATGGCAAGAAATCACTCAGAAGTCTTTATCATTTGTCTAATGCTTACACAAAGCAGAACCTCATTCCAGTAAAAGGTTTTTCTATTGTCTAAAATAATCTGAAGCTCTTTTGAATCTCAAGCGTCTGTCTTGTCATAAATTATGAATCTGTAGTGACTGGCAGGCCATGAAGGTACAGACACTGACACTTTAATAAATGTAAAGAGAATAATTTGTCAATTGGTAAATAAAGCGCTGGATAGACATTATAACAACTCATTTTTGTTTACATAACCAGGAGAAATAGCACAGAAAGTAAACTAGCTATTTATAAAAACAGTAAAATCGTCTGAAAAAAGACAAAAACAGATTAAAGTCACTGACAGCTTTCATATACACGCGCAGTTCGATTCAAACGATGGCACGTGCCAAGTCTGCATCATTTTTTCCCCAGTCAAAACATGCGAGACGTAATGCAACATTTTTAAAGACTTCATAACTCAAGGTTGATTGACAAAACCGATGAAGGTGTTCTGCTTTTCGGCGGAGTGAAAATGCTCGAGGTACGGTTACCATTAACGTTACCGTTAATGCATATTTATGGCAACACTTTAGGAATACAATGTGTAAAGGAACGTACCTGGCGCGGTGGATCCGTCACAATAGACGAATAACTGATCAGACGAGATCTGTTTGTTGACGATAAACAGCGCAAAGTCGTGCTTTTCGTTCACACGGCTCCATTCAGCGCTTATAAATGCGACACTGTGGATGTCTCGACGCTGCGCTTACCACAACTGTATCAAATCTAAACGCTCGCCACCTTCAGCGGGTTGCCAGATGCCCGCTTTTTTCCTCACGTTACCATTTGTGTTTCCGTTAGAAACCCCCCAATAACACTACTTGGTTTTCGGTGGTTTAAAATTGAGTGCGGGTTAAATTAAAATTCAGCTATTTTGACATGTAATGTTTGCATTAAATCTAACAGAGTATTTTGTTAACCGGAAATCTGTAATTTGTGTAGAACTAATGTAGAAAACAGCTATTCGTGAGAAACGTTTTTCTCAATCTGGCAACACGATCACTGGTTGACGCGCTTAAGAAAAAAATAATAGCAACATTCTGATTGGCCCAGAGCTCTCTTGACGCGTTTGTGTCGACATACAGTATTGGTTAAAGCAAGCAGTGGGCTTTTACTCCCTCCTCCTCAGTTGTGTTTTGCAAGACCGGACCGAGATATTACGCAGCTCTTAAAGGGAACTTGCATATTGCAAATCACAATTGTTGTTTGAGTTTTGCTGTTCATTTTAAGACGGCAGCATAATTTTAGCTTTTTAAATACCTTTTCTATAAAGCTATGTTTGTGAAATAGCAAAATATATACAAATTCTTTTAAATAATAAAGTGTAATCATGAAAGCATTTAATTAAGAAAATGATGAAACATCCTGCAATGCATACTTTTACTAAATGAAGGATTACTTTACAATGTATTTGTTGTATGCATGGACCAAGATTGCTGATTAATGTTTCCTTTCTCTACACACAAAAGTAACCCACTAGCAAAATAAACTTTATGCAAAATAAATTTGATTTCACAGCAGATGTATGCAAAAGCTCAATTTAATCACACACTGTTTTGCTTAGCTTAGTTTCTTGTTAATTCTGTGATTAAATATATTCAAGAACTAATATACTTTCATTATGTTTTTAAAGAGGCAAAAAGCTTATTTGTTATTTTCCATATGTTTACCGCATGTTTACAGTAGGAAGTTCTTAATCATTTCAGAAATTCATTTTCTTCATCCTTATTAGTGAGTTGACAAGCAGACAAAAGTCACGTTGTCCCGTGGGGACGGTTTTTCTTGGTCTGTAACTCCGGCGATTCAAATATCACCTGTGCATTACAATAAAATATGACAGGCTATATGCATTGACTAACAAGCAGGTGGGTCAGCCATGGCATTTTAAACAATATACCCCCAGAGAGTGGAAGAGATGGTGCTGAGAAAGCAAACCAAAGTGTGGGAACAGATGGGTCTTGAAAGAATGGCAGGAAATCACAGCCTGTGTGGTGCAACATAGTGTGTCACCGTATGGGCCTGTTCAAATCTGCAGTGGGACAGTGCAGGGCCAGAGACAAAAAACGCAGCACCAAGTGTGAACACTTCCTTTGGCTTCTGTGTCATTCACTTTGCATGGCTGTTTGCATTTACAGTCATTACATATTGCATGTAAACCAGTAAAGAAAAGATGTTATGATAAAAATAAATTGTTAACTTATTTTTTACAAAGCTAATGACAGCACAACAACATACAATACAGGTCAAAATGTGCATTGAAGTCAACATTAAACAGATTTCATAATATATATTTTCTTTCGATATATGATATCCAATATATATGCAATAAAAAATACATTAAATCAATTTGATTTCATGTTGCCTTGAAAGTAAATACATTAGGAGTTTGCTCACAACCGAATTAAAAATATTATGCTACAATAGTGTTAACTCTGAGGAGCAACTGCTGATTTGTATATTTAAGGAAGACTAATTCTTATCTGTGCAAATACTATGCTATGCTGGAGTTATGGTGGGTGGGAGGTTAACAGCAAGGTTTTAGTCACACATAAATCATGCAATTTTAATGCAATAACATTTTTGCTTTATCACTGCTGTGCAATTAGACATGGCACTTACACAGACGTAAACAGTTAACTGCAGACAGTTAACTTTAGGTTAGCCACAATTTTATTAAAAACATGTTTTGAGAAAGCACAACATTTGAGTTATTCTCTATAACTCAACATACAGTCCTACTTCTTGTAATGTGAGCTGTGTCACAAAATATTTACATTTATTGCATTTGGCAGAAGCTTTCATCCAAAGTGACTTGCAGTGCATTCATTTATATCAGTATGTGTATCAACCCATGACCTTTTCAGTGCTAACACAATGCTCTATCAACTGAGCTACAGGAACACTGAAAAGATGGCTGAAATGTCTGAACTCTGTGTCCTCTGTTACCCCTCCCCAAACTGCAATCAAATTCTTAATCAGTCACACAGTGTCTGGCTTGATTATGTTAAAGCCTTTAAGCTCTGCCAAAAACAAAAGTTTGGGGGGCAGATGGGAGGTTGATAAAGGGCTTAGCCCAGAAAACTCGCCTCTCAATACACAAGAGTATGCATCTATATAGGATTTTGCATTACACCAGAATTTGTACAGTAGCAGTTTCTGTACTTCTAAATTATGAAAGATGATGTAGGTGATGCTTAGCCAAACAACAACAACAAAAAGTAAATAAAAACACTGTCATGCTGCTAGATGTAGCTTTATTACTGTTTTTAGGAACCTCCACTAGTTTATTAAATGCCTGTGTGTCTAATATATAACACAGTTTAGTCGTGGTGTCCAACTGGGCTGATTGTATGCAAGTCTGCAGTCTGTGCATAGCTCTGAGGCAGATGTTGTATACACTGATTTAGCAGGCTGTCCCCCGGTGTTAACTGAGGTGAATCAGGCTTGGCACTGATTTTTGACTAAGCTGATTTTCATCACTCAATGTTTTGGGCTGTGATCCTTAGGCAGAGGGCGATTTAAGTTAAAGCAACATCAGTGAATTTAGTCATGTACAGTTGAGCAGAGTGATTATGTTATGCATATAACTCAAGAGCTCTTATTAGCTGTAAGATGTACAAGATTAAATGTCAAATTTAGTGTGTGTATAGATCAACATGTGCATTAGTTTGGGGACTGAGGAATGAAACTGTAGTACCCAGAATAAACCCATGCTGACACAGGACCTCCTGACCCAGCCATGCAGGGCTTGATCCGAGGACCTGCTTGCTGTGAGACAACAATGTTCTGTTTGGGGTAGCCACTGTGCCGCCCAAAACAACTAGAAAGGGGGGTCCCAGTACTTTTGAACTGTGGTTCAAATCATTTGTCAGTTGATGTGAGAATCGCATCCAAACTGACGCCGTACCTTGAGAAGTGCCTTAAATCATCGTTTCTCAAAGTGTGGGGCGGGTCCCACTGGAGTGGAGGGGAATAGGAACATTACAAGTGGGGCATGACAAACAGGAAGAAATTTGGTCATTTTTTGTGATCTCTAATTCCTTTATTTATTGACCATACACTCAAAATGACACATTTAAATATAAGCCTAACTTAAAACAACATCACACTGTGAAGAGAATATCACACTGAACCATAGCCTACAAGAATGAATTAATATCGGAAGGTTTATTGAAGCGAAACAAAAACTTTAATGTGGAAAGGCGGAAGCGGGTATAAAAGTTAACAATGTGACACAGAATGAAACAGAGTTGAATTTTTATAATTTACTTTTATTTCATGCAAAGTGATAATACATTTGCACGTTTATTGAATGTGTTTAATGTTTTATGTTTTAAAATATGATGTGATTAATTTCTACAGTTAAAGAGTAACTAAACCCTAAACCAACTTTTTTTAGTTAATGATCTGTAAGAATGAGGCTTTATTAGTGCTGTTCATTGATTTTAGTAAGTTTTTTGACATTTGGGTATAAAGTGTTTCAATACTACAATATATGGTGTAAAAACGTCTGAGTGCTGCCCTCTTCAGGTTGAACGGTGGCTATTGCAGTTGAATTTTCCCATTGGATGTTGGGCTCAAAAAATGACTCGTGACGTAAGCAGGTTCAAGCTCACCACGCCCTTGTTACGATCTCACAACACACTTAGTTCGTCCCCTCTATCTCCGTTGGGATCTGCCCACTTTTCTTGCATTTTTCAAATATTGCCAGTGGGCGGAGTCAGGCTCTGACCAGGGGTTTAGTTACGCTTTAAACTTAAATCCTAATTGATTACCATTTTGTTGGGGCGATTGGAGACAGGTTGGGCTTGAAACCCTTCCCTAAAAGTTTGAGAAACACTTCCTTTAATAATGGCGTGCATTTGGGGTGGGACTTTTTGTTTGATCAACCAATGACAGACAGGACCAGTGTTTGAAAGTCACTTTGCAAATACATCTGGTGATCCAGAAATTGCGCCCCTTTGAATGAGCCATATACACTCCCTTAAAGGATTATTAGGAATATCTGTTCAATTTCTCATTAATGCAATTATCTAATCAACCAATCACATGGCAGTTGAATGCATTTAGGGGTGTGGTCCTGGTCAAGACAATCTCCTGAACTCCAGACTGAATGTCAGAATTGGAAAGAAAGGGGATTTAAGCTATTGTTTAAGCGAGTATTTCATAATCTGCTCAGTTACTGGGATTTTCACGCACAACCATTTCTAGGATTTTCAAAGAATGGTGTGAAAAGGGAAAAACATCCAGTATGTGGCAGTCCTGTGGGGGCGAAAATGCCTTGGTGATACTAGAGGTCAGAGGAGAATGGGCCGACTGATTCAAGCTGAACGAAGAGCAACTTTGACTGAAATAACCATTCGTTACAACCGAGGTATGCAGCAAAGCATTTGTGAAGCCACATAACGCACAACCTTGAGGCGAATGGGCTACAACAGCAGAATACCCCACTCAACTCCACTACAAATGGGAAAAGAGGCTACAATTTGCACAAGCTCACCAAAAATTGGACAGTTGAAGACTGGAAAAATGTTGCCTGGTCTGATAAGTCTCGATTTCTGTGGAGACATTCAGATGGTAGATTCAGAATATAGCGTAAACAGAATGAGAACATGGATCCATCATGCCTTGTTACCACTGTACAGGCTGCTGGTGGTGTAATGGTGTGGGGGATGTTTTCTTGGCACACTTTAGGCCCTTTAGTGCCAATTGGGCATTGTTTAAATGCCACGGCCTACCTGAGAATTGTTTCTGACCATGTCCATCCCTTTATGACCACCATGTACCCATCCTCTGATGGCTACTTCCAGCAGGATAATGCACCATGTCATCAAATCATTTCAAATTGGTTTCTTGAACATGAAAATGAGTTCACTGTACTAAAATGGCCCCCACATTTTACCAGATCTCAACCCAATAGAGCATCTTTGGGATGTGGTGGATCGGGAGCTTCGGGCCCTGGATGTGCATCCCACTAATGTCCATCAACTGCAAGATGCTATCCTATCATTATGGCCAACATTTCTAAAGAATGCTTTCAGCACCTTATTGAATCAATGCCATGTAGAATTAAGGCAGTTCTGAAGGCAAAAGGGGGTCAACACAGTATTAGTATGGTGTTTAGAGCTGTAATCGGGCCTTAAAAGTTAGGCCCGAAATGTCCGGAGCCCGACAGAATGCAGCCCGAACCCGAACGTACATTTAGATTGACAGCTATTTAAAAGCCCGAACCCGTTTACAGCCCGACATTATTTAAATGTGCGCACAGCGCACACACACAGCTTTTGTCAAGAATGAGAAATTTACACAGGTTTTAACATTATTTATTCATGACTAATAATCTACACGCCACTTGGAAGTTGAAACAAAGAAATAAAATAAGTCATCTGTAACATTGTAACATCTCATTCTAAATAGGCTTATGCAATACACTATAAATATGCCAATAAAATTATTATTTCTTAACGAATTAAATTAAGATAATACATTCTGAATTAAGATGGGTATTTGGCAATAACGAAATTAAGAGAAAGGCTCCGCGGGATTTGCGTCGGCACTTCTCACCATTACTGTCAACATTAGTCTATATCCTCTGTCTAAATTATGTATTTAAGACTCGATTCATATTTAGTTATACATTGAAAAACCTACTCACCAAGATTAGGCTACATGTTTTTGATGAGGAAAATCATTAAATCCAATCCACTGTAAATGAATTCAGCGCGATCCTGCGCTACTGATTGAACTTGACCGCTCATTTACCTCACAAAGCTGGAGCGCAAGCCCGAGCCCGCCCCGAGCCCGTGTAAAATGTTAGAAAGGAAGCCCGAACCCGCCCGAGCCCGTCGGGTCCCGACGGGTCCCGTCGGGTTCGGGCAAAGATCTTCAGCTCTAATGGTGTTCCTAATAATCCTTTAGGTGAGTGTATTATTTATTGGTTATTAAGTGCACACCACCTAGTTTTTGGAGTCTAGTAAAGACTGTGGTGTCTATGTAATGGAGCACATGCCGGACACCTCTGCAGGAAACGGCCGTATCCGGCCCCTAGAAAAAAGGAAAAAATTAGATCTTCGTTTGTTTAACATTCAGTCAGGCTGAAAAGTGAACAAACAGCTTTGTCTAAGGTCACTGCTTCTAAACACATTCGACATCCGATATGCTGATGTTTAGCAAGAGTTAATTGAGCTGAAATAAGTTTTATAGCAAAATTATGACCCCATTCTCTTTTCAACTTAAAACAGGTTAAAGGTCGTTTTCAATGCTGTATATGTTTTTATCAGCAAACAGACAGGAAAGAAAAGAGGATGTCCAAGAATGTTGCATTATTCAGATTGTGTGGTAATTGTATCTCGCTGCATTGTCATATATCTTAACCAGAGGACAGTGAAACATATCTGAGGGTCACAAGACGTGGCCTTACTGTTGTGTAGTGCATTCCACTGGGTCCTTCAAATACTGAGAGGGCACCTTTTAAGAGACATCCACATAAGAGATCACTGACCTCCTTATAATGTTACAGGGTCAGGAGCAGTTCAAAGGCAATAGACCAAAGATTTATAAGGTTTCATGTTTCTAAAACAGAGAGGACATGAATCTTACCCATAATGACCTGGTTGAAATATCAAAATTATTATTATAAGAAAATGTGTATGCTATCCTTTAAGTTGTATTTCATCCAAATTAGTAGAGAAAAAGCTTAAAATGAATGCTAATCATGGCCTAATGACATCATACATTTTCATAGTTATGTGTGTCTACTGTTGGTTTTATTATTGATAAAAGTGATTTAAGTTGATCTGATCCTCAAAACTTATGACGTTTGACCACTACATGGCCAAAAATATGTGAATAATCTTACCTGTGTGTGATCTGGTTAGCAATGCGATCCTCGCTTATATAGAGACATATTATAACAGCTTATATTCCTCATACAAGGCTTTCCACCGAAGTTGGAAGAGGCAGCAGATTTTTCACCCCATCAAGCATCTCTAAGCAGAACAGTTGACACCTCTGTTATTTTGGCTTTGTGTTTGATTGCCAACCAGCCATTGATACGGTCAATAATTGATTTTGTTGGGTCTTTCGAGTAATAGCTGGAGAGCAACTCTGTTCCTCTATGAAGGAAGAAAAACAACACAATCCAGTAAGGTATGTCAATGCAGAAGTAATAAATCAGTGGAGCTGACAGAAAAAAAACAGAGGACATCCTCTGTGGCTCAAAGTTGATAAAAAGATTCAGTGACCTCACCTCGCAGAGTTGACTCTCACATGGATGAATTAAGCCTAACTTGTAATGGAGTAAAAAAGCTATCTCTGATTTATTAAAGTGAGCGAAGCTACAGTAATTCAAAGCTAATGTCACGGCTGGCAGAAAAGCTGATGACAGAGCCTCAGAGATATTCTTCATCTCTGCAAACAAACAATGAACTTCAGACAAGCAAACTCATCATCCACCCACCATTTAATCTTTATTTAAACAGCTATTGCAAGCCTTCAAAATAATTAAATTATACGTGATTTCTTTTTGTGGTTGTTTAAAAACTTTTTACATCATAAACATTTTTTGATAGTCTCGGTCTTGACTGCATTTGGGCTTTGTCTCAGAGGTTAAAATTTGATTTTTTTTTGATCACTCAAGACCAGTAAGACAGTAAGTAAAAACAATTTTATAGGAATATGAGGACTTTTATTTTGGCAATTAAAATAGTTCCAAAAACATCCCTATCAGCACCTTATGTTTGTTGTTTTTTTATTTGTTTTGAAATACATGTAATTCACCTCTGCAATTACTTTTTATCAATATTTTATTATTACGTTTCAGGGTAAGGTTTCTTTCAGATAAATTTATGTAGTGCTGGTCTACATCCCACTTTTACCTGGTGGGCCATCGACAAGAACAAGGTCTACTAATTTCCTTTAAAATCTCACCATCCAACCAAACATCCTCATTTAACAGGCATATAAACTTAAATTAAGCACTTTGTGGATTCATTACACAAAGCAGGTGCTCATATGTGCAGTGAAGCTTTATTATGTCTCATAGACTTCCACTTTCATCACACATTGAGAAAACAGATGGTTATGCTGTGCTGTCTATTCCCAGGCACATCCTCAAAGACAGACACACACAAGAATAGTGGGATGTAGCATGCTGCACGTACACACTGAAAATGTATACACCCCCCTAAAATATGAGTTGGGGTGCAAATGAGGATTTATCTCAGATCGCATGCTGAAAGCACAGGCACTTTCTCTAATCAAGCACAACTGAATCGTTCTTTAATAAGATTTGATAGCTAATTGTCTTCCTTGAGTTTAAATGGCCTAAGGATTCATGGCCTCTGCCAGTGCCTGTGTGGCGAAATATGAGACCAATCAAGAGCCGAGACGGTTCTGGAGACCTTATAAATGTGCTAGGTCAGACATTTTGTCGGTCAGTATAAAGGACAAGAGCACTCTTTTGTCTGGTATGTGCTACAGGATATGCATGCTTAGTGTCTTTCTGCAACTTCTCTCAATCCCCTACTGTGAAGCTGCAGTCCCGGCCTATGCCACCCAGGGAAAGGTGTATTTGTCATTTAGTGCAGAGATCCATTAATGTTTTTCTACAGTGGGGTCTGGTTACACTGTCTCAACACCATCTGTGCTCAGGGGCACAAAGCCAGTGTGGTCGTCCTGTTGCTGAGAAAACATATACTGTGCATATTAACATACTGTAAAAATATAGAAAGTAGGCTTAATCTAAAAAGTTCTACAGCATAAACGTGCATAGCAAAATGAATTAT
Organism: Paramisgurnus dabryanus; assembly: GCF_030506205.2. Lineage (NCBI taxonomy): Eukaryota > Metazoa > Chordata > Actinopteri > Cypriniformes > Cobitidae > Paramisgurnus > Paramisgurnus dabryanus. The sequence continues at coordinate 27,010,294 of NC_133344.1, read as the reverse complement.
TATTTAATCTTTCTTCTGTACATATTCATTTTAGTTTTTGTTATTTTATTCCTTTTTATTAATGTTATCAGGAGGAATAAAGCAAAAAATAACTGAACTAGCAGTCAATCAGTGTTTATTTATTGTATTCATTTTCTTCTTTTTTAAATTATTTTACTTAAAAAAAAAAGAAAGTATTTTGCTAGCACACATTTATGCTTTATTTGCTGAAATTAAATAAATCTGTTATTTTAATTTAGCATAGTGATATGGAATTGTAATGTGGTCAACACACCTGAAACTACTTTTAGGTGTACATTTACAGATATGTACACCCTTAGAATGTTTCTCAACCAATCAGAATGAAGCATTAAACAGCCCCATGGCAAATCTATGTTAAAAACTAATTATGAAATTAAGAGCATCAAAGTTTGATTCAAATTATTTTACCTTGAATTTCAGTTTTTGACATGACATTACTCGGTCAATTATGAAGATATTATATTGAATGAATAGTTTACCCAAAAATAAAAATAGGCTACAAATTATTCACATTAATACCATTCTAGGTCTATATGACTTGGTTTCACATTTAAAGTTTTATTTAATAGTATAGTTGGAGGTAAATAGCGACTCTTCCTGACTTGTAATAGCACTGAATAGTGCAGGTCCCATGACTTTTATAAAATAAATGAATATGGTCATAATAAAATTCAATCATGTGCTATAACACTGAGTCTGACAAGCCTCATGAGGTTGATGATAAGAAATAAAAACCTTATTATTTTACCTCAGCAGCACGTGTGACTCACTGGTTTAATTCTGGCATAGCAACAGACAAGAGATATTTACATTTTCTAAAAGAAAAAAAAAACATGACCCATGCTTAACCATGTAGAAACTGAGTGGGAGGTTGCCAAGGCATTTCTATGCAGTTGTCAAGGGGTTCTGAGTGGAGCATGGTGCTAGCAACGTCAAGGTCATGGGTTTGGATCACATACTATATAAACAAATAGTTTACCTGCCCCATAAGTTTGGATAAAAGCTGTCAAGCGTATGTCAGTTTGGTAAGACTATGATATATTTGGAGTCTCAGCTGACAGGCTTTTATTTATTTTCGTTCTTTTATAAAATCTCCTCTCCTTGCACCTTTTAATATATTAATTATTAATATAACAATGGAAAAATCCACCAACAAACATTTAAGAAAGCTGTTCAAATTAAAATCACAGAGATGTAATAGATACCTCATTGTTTACAGCCTATATGAGAGGTAATTAATATCATAAACAAATAGACACACAAACAGTGATAATAATATGTAAATAGACACCCCCCAGTTGGAAACTAGAGATCAATACTGTCTGGAAAATCAACATGTGGGTTTGGGCTTAATTGCAGCGGTGAAAGGTGCTTAGTTATCCGAAATCCATATTTCCATTTTAGCGTTGACGCTAATCCTCAGATGGCACCATAAAAAAGAAACACATTAAAAACAAATGACAACAGAAAGCAGAAGATACGGTGCTGCAGAGATCAATGCAAATATTTTAACTTCAATTCTGCGCCAGACCAAACTAAAGCCATATGTCAAGCGGAAATCGCCAAAAGGCCATGTTTACTTCATAAATTTTTTATATCTGCTTCTAATTTAAAGCAGCCATTTTGGACTTTCTAATGATTCATTCTTATGAAGTGTGTTAGGAAAAAACTTCCTATTTAAATGAGAAATTACTCTTTGTTATATCTTCCAACTAGGTTAGTAAGGTTTAAGCCAGGGTTTACAATTTAAAGTGCTGTAGGCAATAAAATCAGCAGATACTAATATGATTATGGACCAGCTGAGCTATCAAACAGGACAATCAATATACATACGGTCTAAAGTACAACCAATCATGATAGGGATTGAGCCTGCACGTAAACAAAAGCGTCTGTCTTCAGTTTTTAGCTACACAAAACTCTATGATAAAGTAATGGGTAACTTTCTCTAGTGGCTTGGGAGTTGCAATATGTGTGGTCATATGTGGAAGATACATGATATCATGCACAAGAGACATTAAATATCACTGCTACCAGACCGCTTCAAAACATACTGTACCTCAAAGATATAAGAAAGAACAACCAGGCCAAATGAGAACAGTGAGATATCAAATTTTTTATACACTGACTCACCCTGTGCTGGCTCAAGCAATTTTTTAAAGGCACAGCTGGATATACTTGAGTGCCAAACCACTGCTATTTAATTGAAAGAAGCCTTTCCGAGAAATTATTTCATAGAGGGAAAAAATGTAAAAATGGGAGCAGTTAATAATGTATAGCAACAAGAACTCATAGATTTAAGCAATGCGGTGCTTGATTGCTTTTATAGAAAGTTTAACACATAAAATATAATATAAAATATTAAAAACAGATAAACACATCGACCAATCAGTGCATTTTGTAGCCAAATATTTTTGCAAAATTCCTGTTTTACTGTATAATTAACAATAGAAAAACTATTTTACTGTATAGCTATGCCAGTATTCATGTCACTGATGTGGTCTCTACCATCTCCCATAATAAAAATTATTTTAACTCAAGTCATGAGTACCGGTAAGTATATTTGGTAAGTATACTCTAAAAATGCTGGGTTGTTTCAACCCATTAGAAATAAATAAACAATCCCAACTGTAAGTTTAAAGTGCACCTATTACATTGCTAAAAAACAACGAAACTTTGTGTATTTGCTATAATACAATGTGTTCACATGGTTTATTGTAAAAAACACATTATTTTCCACATACCGTACATTTTTGTAGCTCCAGATTTCCCTGTCTTCCTGAAACGCACAGATTTTCTACAAAACTCATTGAATCAAAAAGCTCTTTGTCCCAGGTCATCTGTACGTTGTGATTGGCCTGAATACCTCTGACGTCATCTGGAAATGTGACGCTTCTTACCATGTTTGAAAGATTCACTTACAAGCATGGGCGAGGCTAGCCCCTTTTTAGGGGTGCTACAGCACCCCTAAAAAGGAGCTCAGCACCCCTAAAACTTGGGGCAAGAAATTTAATTATTCTAAAATGTTCGTTCGTCTTTGACCAGGTTAAATAATGTCCAAAACATACTCCGTAGTTTGTGGTTTAAAATGTATAATAAGGTAGAAAATGAAAACCTCCCCCCTTAGCAAATGGTGTCATCCTCTTCTACTTCTCCTGTACCTGCATCGCCCCGTCCGTCATTCAGCGCGAAACACACGCAGAGTGAGAATCAGTTAAAAGTGTTGTGATGCAACTTTTTTGTTCAAATCTTACAAAATGTTTACGTTATGTTTATAATGAGCGAGTACATCACGAATCAATCTTTCAAGCCGTGTTTTTGTCTTATAATGAATCACCATGGTACACCTATAATAAGTGTTTATTTTCGGATTATTTTAGTCCGGCGGGTACCCGCGCGCTGCGGAGTAGCAAAGTACCTGGGTGACTCGTCCATAGACTTAAACGGAGAGAAGTAGCGCCGGTTACAATGTTCTTCCGCAAGACACATGCAGTTTTGTGCGTCTCAGTGGGAAAGTTGCATACGTGTGTCTCCGTTGTTATAGTTTTTTGTTTGATTTATCGTTAATTTGAGACTCATTTTAACAATCGGGAATCATGTAAACATGACATCACGTGCGTCTTTTCTGGTCAGTCGTCATGAAAACATGGCGTTTGAAACAGAGTGAAAACAAACTACATATCGCTGTATACCACCAGTACCGGTAAGTTATGTGTGAAATCACTAACTGTCTGACTATCAAACTAGACAATAAATATTTTTTAGTTTGTCACATGTAGACTTATATGAAGGGATAACGTTTTTAACCCTTAGTGCAGGAGTCACAAGTGTTTTATTTTAGACATATAGTAAAGGTAATGGTTCAATTAAAGGACTGTTAAAAGAAAAGCTGCAAATTAAACTATAAATTAACCTACCATATGTTGTAGGCATAAAAGTTATAAATTAAGAGATTTGACATTTTGATAAAGGCTTAAAACGATACACTGTATATTCACATAAAACCATACCCACACTGCTGCTGTAGCCCACCTTTTGTCCTGAGACTTTAATATGGCATTAATGGCAAAAATGTGCTAGCTCACCATTAATTAGAAATAAAAAGGTTGGCAAAAAAAATGCATCTGAAAACTCATCAGATTGATGCTTTAAAATATGTTATTTTAAAAAAATTCTAAGGGGGAGCATGCTCCCGGACCCTAGAGGGGTAATATTCTTCTCATCTTTTTCACCCCTGACCAATTTTCATGCCTGAAAAGTCTCCAAAAAAATCTTTATTTTGGAGTTAGTACAACCAATGTTAAAATGATAGCTATTTAACAATAGACATATTATTGGTTTCTGTAGGAAAAAAGAGCGGGTGGTGGCAGCGGAGCTCATTGGGTGCTCAGCACCCCTAAAGCTCTAACCCTAGAATCGCCTCTGCAATGCAGTGCTAACAGGAGTTAACTTACAGGCTGTGAGTCCGAAGCGGGATGAATTATGATAATGTCGGTCTTGTCTACATCACCAATCCCAGGAAGTAAACCTTTGCCTACAATCTGTATGTTTGTTGTAGTCCAAGAAAGGAGATTTACGTTGGAGACGTCATTGTTTACTTTGGGGTTTGTTCCCTTTTGCATATCGTTAACATGAACTAATACACACTTACACAGCAAAGGAAATGTAAAATCGTAAATCTGACCATAGGTGCCCTTTAAATTAACCTATGAAATGTCCATATTTGACCCAGCTTTGGGTTTTTCTATATTTATCCAACCATGGGTAAAATCAACCAAAAAAAAAAAAACTATTTCTTCCAGTGTAATCGTGTAAAAAGCAGCATAATTTACAGTCAAAATGAACTGGCAGAATATACAGTATTGTGTGCATTTGTGTACAGTATATATTGTTTGCCTTGTGCAGAATATACAGTACATTGTGTGCATTGTGTACAGTATATATTGTTTGCCTTGTGCATAGATATAGCCCGAAAAAGTATTCACATTACAACAGCATCCACAGTACCAAAGACTTGCAAACACTCTTTTTAGCACATTGTGTGTTTGTTCATGACACAAACACCCAAAACAAGTGCACAAGTATCATAAACATTATCACCATTAACATATAACGTGCAGGGTTCCCACACCTTAGTTATCTACAAATTCAAGGACTTTCCAGGTCCAATATACCATCAAATTCAAGGACTAAATGTGGGGACACATTTCAAGTGAGAGTACATTGTGTTACCTTTAAAGATACATTGTTACAGTTCCCTTTTGAGGGAACACGCGCTGCGTCATTGCGGTGACACTTTGGGGACGCCTCCAGGGTGTGAAGTGTGTCTGAATGTGTATATCAAATTCAACCAACGGTGAGGCTTAACGACAAAGACAGGGTAACACGGGAGACAGGAAGTATATCGCTATCTGAAATATTGCCAAAGACGGCGTTACAGGGAAGTATGGCAAGGAAGACTCAGTGTCTCGTTCCCTTCACAGGGAACAACAGTTACATACGTAACCCGAGACGTTTTGATCACTTTCAATGACCTGTATGTATGTATATTTTCAAAAACTTCCCAGGGCCTTGATTTTCCCCCCCAGATTCACAAACTTTTAAGGATTTCAAGGACCCGTGGGAACCCTGACAGTCAGGTTTAACAATACGGCGCATATGTTTTCCGTTAAACTACGGTTTGCACCTTAAATAGTACACTTGTGCTGCCAACTATAGCCATAGATGACAAACGCTATATTAACATGTTTTTAACAAGTATCCTGATTGATATATAGTGTTGTAAGCCATACGTTTTGAGTTGCCTGCAGCGGCGCACTCTGTCCGCTTCTGTCACGTGCAGCATAAACTCATGCCAGGGGCTCAGTTATGAAATTCAGTGCAAACGGCTGAAAAGGTTAAATGCCTTGTGCAGGTATAACACTGTGGCTGCATACATGCCCAAGAGGCAAGCTATGAGTAGAGCAATAAGCTCTATTACACTTGTGTGCGCATGCCCAGTGTGCGTGAATGGTCATGTTTCATGCATTTTAGTGCGAAAGGAGAGCTTTGCTTAAAGCGTAACTAAACCCCTGGTCAGAGCCTGACTCCGCCCACTGGCAATATTTGAAAAAAGCAAGAAAAGTGGGCAGATCCCAACGGAGATAGAGGGGACGAACTAAACTCGTACCAAGTGTGTGGTGAGATCTTAACAAGGGCGTGGTGAGCTTGAACCTGCTTACGTCACGAGTCATTTTTTAGACCCAACATCCAATAGGAAAATTCAACTGCAGTAGCCACCGTTCAACCTGAAGAGGGCAGCACTCAGACGTTTTTACACCATATATTGCAGTATTGAAACACTTTATATCCAGTGGCGGTTCTACACGGAGGCCAAGGGTGGCCCGTGCCTCTGTAGACATGTCCCTGGCCACCCCTGTGGCCACCCCGTGCTGACCAAATAAAAAAGTATAAAATTATTTTGATTTTACACGCGAGCGCCAAAGCGGAACTAATGTGACGCAACATTCTACACGGGCAAATTAGAGCGGCGCACCCAGTCACTGTAGCCGCCTGCGTTTGCCGCGGGTGCTGCTTGCGAGTGTCTCAATTCGTTCCCAATCTCCCGATGTTGAGAATGTGTATGCAGGTTTGGGCACTGGTAAGGACTCTAGCTGACTTGACATTGGGACACTGTTCACTTGTTCTCCTGTGACGTAGCTGCTTAAGCGCGTTGTGATCATTCACAGCTGTTACTTATCAACAACCGGCAAAACCAATCTCGCTAACTTTTTAAAGTTTACACATTGTAATAAGCGCTGTAATTATGCTCTTACATATACGTGCATAAAATTGGAGGAATATAATTAAATGTTACATATAAAAATGTTTACAATTTAAAATAAATATTATTTTAAATACTGATTAGAATGTGGTCCCTAACTGTCTAGCAATGTGTGTTTATATGTAAACTAAAACAAACGTTTGTCCTTATTAAAGTTTGCATTTCATAAAGTTTATTGAGTAGGCTCGCATGATTTTAGGTTGGGGGGCTTTAGAAAAGAGCCAAGCTCCCCTTTTGCACCTGTACTCACTCTTGTATTAAATAAATATTTATATGATTGTAAAGTAAAATAAAGTTTACGGGGCAGTTTCCCGGAAAGGGATTAGACTAGTCCTAGACTAAAATTAATGTAAGAGCTGTCCAAACATATCTTAAAATACACCAGTGCCATTTGTTTTGCTTCAAAATGCACACAAGTAATGTATTTAGTAAGGCATGTTTGTTAAAACTAGTTATATTTCCTAATTAAACTAAGGCCTAGTCCTGTCTTAAACGAATTCGTGTAACCACCCCTATAATCTTTAAATATAATTTCTTGCCATTTTTTTATGTGCCCCTCTGGTATAACACTGGCCCCTCCTTGGCCCCCCTAGTGAAATTTGTCTAGAACCGCCACTGTTTATATCCAAATGTCAAAAAACTTACTAAAATCAACGAACAGCACTAATAAAGCATCATTCTTACAGATCATTAACTAAAAAAAGTTGGTTTAGGGTTTAGTTACTCTTTAAACGCCAATATGGATCGTTTTTTATTTTAAATTGAAAGGGCCTAAGTAGCTGAGTATAATAATGTTCATTTGGTGCATTGTTTTTCTACTAATATGGCATAAAAAAGAAATGTGCATGCACTAAATGTAAACGATCTGCTTAAAAGCCCTCTTCATCAGTATCAAAACGCTTCAGTATCAAAAGCTATGTGACGAATGAGACACGACGGGCCAAAACCCCCTACTGAGCATCCACTCAGCTCCACTCATTCATTTTCAGAGGAAACATCACTCTTCCCCAGAGATCTGCTCTGAAACGGTCGGATTTAGTCCCCGTCCACCACCGGGATATTGCAAAAAACTGCTGCGCCTACAACAAAGCCATCAACAGTTTCTCAGAGGCTAAACAACGACAAAAAGCTCTCTTATCGTTTTCCTGTATCCCTGCGCCATGAAGCCAAGACTGTATGTAGGTACAATGCTGAGAGACTTGCTCACTTTTTGACCTTGCTTCTAAGTACAAAGGCTACAGTGAAAGACTTCAGAGATTTAGCTGATGGCTTCTGTGGAGAGGAGGTTAAATGAACACAGAGCCTCCACAGAGGCAGCAATGTTAGCCAGCATGAGGAAGAAGGTGTGGGTGGAGGAGAGAGGGAATTTGAAGAAAAGAGTGCAAATAAGAGACTGTAGGTTAAAGAAGCAACATTGGATTTTCCAGATTCACTCATAAAAGTGGGCTGGGAGGCAAATGACCTTGGCATGGCAAACGCCTCAACTACTACTAGAAGATCTGCAAAGCAGGCATTGGCATGAGTTTGCCAGAATCTATTTAGGCCTCAAGGCAGCAAAATAAAATGGCTTCCGCAGTTGTAAGTAACCTTGACCACCAGAGAAAGAAAGATAAAGACGTTCTTCAATCTGTCAGCAATTGTGAAACACAAAGAGCATTACATTCACAATTGAGTATACCATAAACATAAATGGTCGCTTATGGAAATGTTATATGTATGAATTTGCAATCATTGTCAGTCGATTAGTCACTTGGCTTTTAACAATCTGTTGGCAGAGATGAGAAAGCAAACACAGAGGGTAAAAGTGTGTTTGAGCTGCGTCGAAAACAACGGCCATGACGTGGGAGGAGCAATCACTTAGCACACGCATTCATAACCAGCGTACATGCCAAGGTTAGGGGTTAATGTGTTTCCATGGAAACTGAAACAGTGGAGCCGTGAGACTGAGGGGAGATGTGCTGTCGATTTCTTTCTCTTTTTAAAATAGACTAACACAGATTATAAGTGAGATGACTAAACATCCTACATTTTGTTTTGAATTTATTACCAGGCCTCAGTACCAACTGGATATAATTTGTATTAAACTGTAATGTTTTGCAGTGAAAAACAAATGCCATATGGATGACCTGGTGCAGTAAAAACTCAAACCCTTAACCACTGAAATGGGCATTCACACTGACAGCAATGTGATGACTACCATTGGCAATGCAAGTGTGAGTCAAGATGCAGCTTTATTCGGACTCGCTCTTGATACTCTTTGATCTGGACTTGACTCAGAGACTGAAGTTGGTCTTGACTACATTACTGGTTTTATGATCCATTGAGTGTGCTAAAAAGTAAATAGTACAGAGTATTTATTCTCTATAGCATCTTTCAGTATCTTCCACAGCACAATATCAGAACATTAAATGTGTTTGCAGATTAATGTTGGGAGCCGTTGTGTGAAGAGATTACTTTTGAGACTAGCTCGGTATCACTTTAATGTGTATACCCCATAAGATATTTTAGACTGTAAGAGGGCGCCACCTGCTGAATAGTGACGGCAGTTGCATTGTAGATAAGAAATAGAAAAAAAGTGTCAATTGATGTTTAGTTTCGATTTTAGTGATTTACAAAACCTTAAAATGAAAAAAAGCAAAGTTGTTTGCAATGTGTCAGATATAAAAGCCTATTAAATTAGCTTAAGAAAATCACATTATGCATACAATTTAAAGGAGACATTTCACAACACTTTTTTTAAGATGTCAAATAAATCTTTGGTGTCCCCAAAGTACATATGTGAAGTTTTACCTAAAAATATCATAAAGATAATTTATTATAACATGGTAAAATTGCCACTTTGTAGATGTGAGCAAAAATTTGCCGTTTTTGGGTGTCCTTTTAAAATGCAAATGAGGGATTCTCACGGAATCCAGATTTAGAAGGTGTCCAGCATCAGAATTTTAAAAAACTCCTTGAAGCCATTTTTTTTTTTGCACATATAAGATTAAGGTCTGAACTTAATATAACCATTCTTTTTAGAGGATTTAAAAAATATTTACTATAAAATTATTTTCGATTATCATTATCAAAAATTATCATTACCGTAACATGATATTACATTAAATATATGCATTTACAAACTCATGTTTCGGTAATGAGAACTGAAAAGTTGTCTAGTTACTATGACAAACAAAATTTCAACTTTTATCTGGAGAGAAAAATAAGAACTGCTTACCTTGTAGCCATCTTGAGTGTAACAGGCAATTATGTCCATTCCAACATTTTTTTTAAATGTTAGTTCCTTGAGGGCTTTAACAATGATTAAAAATTGTTGCAGAGGATGAGAAAAGGTCTTGAACACATTTATATTCCTTATTATTGTCTCCACATTTACCAATGATCACCAAATACCACATGTTTATTTACTGTAAATGTTTATAGTATAACATGCACTGAAGCTTTTTATTTTTTGTTTAAATTTTTTTTTATTATAAATATTTCCATGTCAAAGAACCCAAATCCAGTCATGGACACGGTGCAGTAATGAAAATTGTCCCCTTAAATGAGGAAAAAAACAACAAAATTGGTTTGTATGATGTCATTTAAAATCATGTGCAAAATAGTACATGAAGAGATGTTTGTAACTGTATGCTTCTTATTTGATAGCATTTACTTTTTTTTATCAAAATGTTTCATGACACCTCATAAGTCTAATTTCACAAGAATCACCCACATGGGTTGATCTCTGCACTAAATGGCAGTGCTGTGGTTGGATAGTGCAGATTAAGGGGCGGTATTGTCCCCTTCTGACATCACAAGGGGAGACAAATTTCAATTTCACAGGTTTGCAGAGAGTGGTTTACCAAAACTAAGTCACTGGGTTGTTATTTTTCACATTCAGGTTGATAGAAGCACTGGGGACACAATTATAGCACTTTAACATGGAAAAAGTCTGATTTTCATAATATGTCCCCTTTAATGTTTAAGAAACAACACCGAATCTATATACTGTAGATATGTAAATATTTTATATGTACTATAATGAAATAACTGTCATTTTGATCATTATTCTTTTAATCAACTTTGTTAAGTTGCAAAAGTAAACCATTATAATGTTAACAAAGTGAAATGATAATACAGATTATAATAGTTATAAATTATTATAAAGTTTGTCAAAACAAGTGTATACAAAAACCCTTATGTTCTCTATAAGGTCACCCAGCTGAGAAAGTTTGAGAACAATGGTAGCCCTTGTTACTCATACACAACAGAAATAATACTACTGATTAAATTTAGATGTGCCATGCCGTGCACTATTCACCAGTTCATCTGCTGCAAATCTGCTACCTGAGCAGAAGGAGCCTTTTTAACAAGCCTTATTAACTTATAAAAGTACACATTTTTTAACAGGATTCAGAAAAGTTCTATTTAAAACATATTGTGTGTTATCTTGTTCATTGTAAAATGTTTTACTTTTATATCTTTTTTTTATTATTTTTTTTTTTTTCAATTGTTGTTTTTTTTTCTCTTAAATGCAAAAAAAAAAAAAAACAACATATTGTGTGTTTACAGTGTACTGGAAACAGAGTGCGAATCAACTCACATATATTGTACATGCATATTCTACTATATAGTCACTGTATCCTAATGATTTATTAATACAATCACACACTTGACGAACAGTAGTCATTTAGGCAGAGGCATCTGGTGGTGCTTTACATCGGAGTCTCCTGTGGAAGTGGGAGGGGACAATGATTATGAACAATCATGCATTGTTAGAGAAATTCTAGAGTAATGAAGCAAAGCTTAATCCAGTCCATTGGCAAATACTTATTAACCAACCTGACAATCTGTTACAAAACGTTTCACCACATGCCTTAAAAAATAGTTTTATTTCCTTTAGCTTACTCATTAGATGGTCTATAACCTGATTAATAATTTAACAGTAAATGGAGTACAAAAACGTTTAGCTTTTTGTAGATTTTCTTCCCTATCTTGCTTAGAAAATGAACAAGCAATATGCAGCTGTAAGGTGGCAAACAAACCATGGGGATGTGTGCTGCCAACCAATCAGAACCAAGAAATTAGCAAGACCTATGCATATTATGTAGTAAAATCTTTACCTGTAGCAGTACAACCACTAAGGCAACGAGCAGACCGATGGCCACCATGGTGGAGATTACTGCCCAAACGCACATGGCACTACAACTGCACAAGCGATTCTGCAGGGCAAGTTTAGCTCTGCCCAATCGGGCTGCTGTTAGTGGGGGATAGCGGGCGTCATTAACACCCTCCAAAGCAAAAGATTTAATAACACATGCACGATGGTGACTCAGCTGGTCGAACGTGTGTCTTCCATGATATCTCCCCATTCCGCTGTTTCCTTACACAGAAAGAGAGAGATTATGAAGATGTATACAGAAAGCCTGAGACAAGTGGCCATTGGTGAAAATGTATTTTTATATAGTTTTTCATATATAATATAGTCGTTTTCATAATAATAATAAAAAGTATTATCTTATTGCTATTTTTATTTTAAAAGCGTATGTATATTTGGTTTTCCTTGTGATTTTAAATTTCTTCATTTTACTTTTATTTTAATGCACCTTTTCTGTCTAATACACCCCACATCTTATAAAATGTGCAATATAAAAATTTGCCTTGCCTAAATTAGTCCTTACCAATATTAGCAATTATCTATTGGCAATTGAATTGATTGATTTCTCATTGGTTGGCTTACCTACACCTCCAAAAGGTAAGGAATTGACAGTGTAGTGGATCATGACATCATTAACAGCCACTCCTCCGCTTGAGGTTTCTGTCAACATTCGCTTAATCACCTAATAGAACGAATAAAAAATATAGCTGCAAGCAGCAATACCGGGGTCAAGCCGAAAAGGGCCCAAAAGGATGTAAAATTGAGATTGGATAAGCAGACTGAAGAACCTAGTTAAACCAAGTTTAATTAGTGAAAAGAGCCCACCCCCGTGTCTCTACGGTGTTCCGATGCAGAGATATAGCTTTTGCAAAAACGGTTGATAAGGTATTCTCATTGGTTGCTAGGGAGTGAATTGGCAACCATCAGTGATTATAGTCAAAGCCATGAAAGGAATAATCCATGATGACTCATGGTTTTAGAAGTGTTGTTGCAGTAGTTTTAGGCAAAAAATGCGTTATTCTATCTCAAAACCAGTAGGTGGCGCAATGACAAAATTGTGCATGCAACCTCAGGTCATAACTGTGTTACATCTAGCTAGTTTTATGACTATACACTTCAGTTTAGTGAAGAAACAGTTGTATGACCATAGGGCTGGCTTGATATCAAAGGTTTTGTTCAATTATAGGGCCACCTAGTGGTGCAAGCATACAATTTTTTTTGTGTGGCCTCAAAATATGCTCATACATCAGGGTATCAAATATGGTAAAAAAATCTCTTTGCGTTACGAAGTTATAGCCATTTATGTGTAAAAACACAAAATTTAAAGGTAATTTTTCGTTTTTTGCAATTTTCAGCCATTTCTGATGAAAATTTTAATACAATGCCAATAGAACTTTTTGTTCAGAAGGTAATGCAATATTCTTCCTATGATGTTTTCGAGTCGATCAGAATTACGCTCGCGGAGATATTCGCGCGTGTTTTTTAAGTGCTATTTTGCCGCGCAGGGTTAACCGTAAGGCCAATTCTGGCATGTTTGGTATCGTTGGACTCGGCAACAATTCAGGACTCCAAGGAAACAAGTCCCATGAAAATACGTCGATCACAGCCAAAGTTATAGGTGTGTAAAACATTCGTCTTACCACTAGGTGGCGCTGCGACGAAACTGGGCATGCGCTCTCAGTTCCTGACTGGCATCACAAGTACCAAGTGTCGTTTCAATAGGCTTAAGTTTGGCGAAGATACAGCCTCAAATCCGTTTTTTTGCACTCTACGTAAAATTTGTTGACGCGGTTTACGCAAACAGATTGGCGAATCGACATGAATTCCATAACTTTTTGCCGTGAGGGTCTGTAGATGCTACATACCGATTTTCGTGGAAATCGGGCAAAAGCTCTAGGACGAGTTCGCAAAAGTAGGTTTTACGAATAATTCAAAATGGCGGAAAAATTTTCATGACGGAAAATGACGTCATAGGGTCCAGTCGAATCGTCTTGAGCCAAGGAATCAGAGGAAACAAGAATTTCGTTTCTAGGACGTACGGGTCAGAAGTTATAAACAAAAACGTAAGTGCAACTTTAGACTGTTGGTGGCGCTAGAGGGTTGGAGTTAGAGACTCCAAATTTGCTGTGGGGACACATTGGACTGTCCTTTATCAGTGTGCCAAATTTCATAACTTTCCTACGTACGGTTCTATGGGCTGCCATAGACCGCAATGGCGGAAGAAGAAGAAGAATAATAATAACAAGCCGAAAAGGGCACAGCAGAAAGTAAAGTTGACTTCGGATGAGCAGTTTAAAAAACCTAGGAAAATCTCTTGATTTCAGACAAAACAATATAACAGTTATCAGCAAAAAAGCTGTGTTCTCATTTAGGCAAGGCAAGGCAAGGCAAGTTTATTTGTATAGCACATTTCATACACAGAGGTCATTCAAAGTGCTTTACACAGAGATGAGAAAACAATATATAAAAAAGAAAAAGAAAATGTAAAAATAAGATATACACGATAAGATCACAATAAAGACATGAGAATTTTAAATAACAATTAAAGAAAATAAATGTGATTTTAATAAAACAGTTTAAAATATTAAAAAGAATAAAACAGGAGTAAAAGTGACTTGAGTTAAAAGTGCAGTCAGTGTGAAGCAGCACAGTGCTCATTCAGTAAATGCAGAGTTAAACAGATGTGTTTTTAATCTAGATTTAAAAGTGTTTACTGTTGAAGCACATCTGATCTCTTCTGGAAGTTGATTCCAGCTAGAGGTGGCATAATAACTAAATGCTGACGCACCTTGTTTTGAGTGAACCCTTGGTATTTCTAACTGACCGGATCCTAATGATCTGAGTAATCTTTTAGGTTTATATTCAGTTAGCATATCTGTCATGTATTTGGGTCCTTAGCCATGAAGTGATTTATAAACGGGTAACAATACTTTAAAGTCTATTCTAAATGTAACAGGAATTTAGTGAAATCTCTCCCTCTCTTTCGACGAGCATTGATAACTAGAACACTGAAGTAAAAATAAGTGGTGCTTGCAGTGGCAATACTCAGCTCACAAAATGTTAGAGTGGTGTTAATGAGTCAAAAGAGCCCACCCCCGTGTCTCTACGATGTTCTGACACAGAGATATAGCTCTTGCAAAACGGTTGATAAGGTATTCTCATTGGTTGCTAGGGAGTGAATTGACAACCATCAGTGGATTATAGTCAAAGCCATGAAAGGAATAATCCATGATGACTAATGGTTTTAGATGTGTTGTTGCAGTAGTTTTAGGCAAAAAATGCCATATTTCTATCTCAAAACCAGTAGGTGGCGCAATGACAAAATTGTGCATGCAACCTGAGGTCATAACTGTGTTACATCTAGCTAGTTTTATGAGTATACACTTTAATTTAGTGAAGAAACAGTTGTATGACCATAGGGCTTGCTTGATATGTAAGATTTTGTTCAATTATAGGGCCACCTAGTGGTTCAGGCATACCAATTTTTTTGTGTGGCCTCAGACTCTGCTCATACATCAGCGTATCAAATCTGGTGAAAAAATTTCTTTTCGTTGCGAAGTTATAACCATTTATGTATAAAAACACAAATTGTAAAAGGTAATTTTTCTTTTTTTGCAATTTTCGGCCATTTCTGAAGAAAATTTTAATAAAACGCCGATAGATCTTTTTGTTCAGAAGGTAATGCAATGTTCTTCCTATGGTGTTTTCGAGTCGATCGGAATAACGCTCGCGGAGATATTCGCGCATGTTTTTTAAGTGCTGTTTTGCTGCGCAGGGATAACCGTAAAGCGAAATCTGGCATGTTTGGTATCGTTGGACTCAGCGACTATTCAGGACTCCTAAAAATCAAGTCCCGTCAAAATACGTTGATCACAGCCAAAGTTATAGGTGAAAAAAACATCTGTCTGGCCACTAGGTGGCGCTGCGACGAAACTGTGCATGCACACTCAGTTCCTGACTGGCATCACAAGTACCAAGTGTCGTGTCAATAGGCCTAAGTTTGACGAAGATACAGCCTAAATTCTGTTTTTTTGTGCTCTACGTAAAATTTGTTGACGCGCTATACGACAACGGATTGGTTTATCGAAATTCTTTTGATAACTTTTTGCCGTGAGGGTCTCTAGATGCTACATACCAATTTTCGCGGCAATCGGGCAAAAGCTCTAGGACGAGTTCGAAAAAGTAGGTTTTACGAATAATTCAAAATGGCGGAAAAATTTTCATGACGGAAAATGACGTCATAGGGTCCAGTCGAATCGGCTTGAGCCAAGGAATCAGAGGAAACAAGAATTTCGTTTCTAGGACCTACGGATCAGAAGTTATAAGCAAAAACATAAGTGCAACTTTGGACTGTTGGTGGCGCTAGAGGGTTAGAGATAGAGACTCCAAATTTGCTGTGGGGACACATTGGACTGTCCTTTATCAGTGTGCCAAAATTCATAACTTTCCTATGTACGGTTCTATGGGCTGCCATTGACTTTCGGCGGAAGAACGAGGAAGAAAAATAATAATAAATATAGCTGCAAGCAGCAATACCGGGGTCAAGCCGAAAAGGGCACAGAAGGATGTAAAGTTGCATTTGGATAAGCAGACTGAAGAACCTAGGTAAACCTAATGATTTCAGATGAAAAAATCCAAAGGTAATCAACAAAAATAATCTATATTCTTGTCTACTGCAACTGTCCTTCGGTTATTGACAATCATGGAACATTAGAGCACTGAAGGACATGTATGTGATGCTTACAGTGGGCAAACATGGGTCACAACATGTTACAACAAGTTAAAAGAGTCAAAAGAGACCATCCCCATGTCTCTGTGATGTTCTGATACAGAGAAAAAGCTCTTGCAAAAACAGTTGATAACGTATTCTCATTGGTTGCTAGAGAGTAAATGGACATCCTCTAGTGATTATAGTCAAAGCAATGAAAGGAATAATCCATGATGACTCATGGTTTTAGATGTGTTGTTGCAGTAGTTTTTGGCAAAAAATGCCATATTCTATCTCAAAACCAGTAGGTGGCGCAATGACAAAATTCGTGCATGCAACCTCAGGTCATAAATGTGTTACATCTAGCTAGTTTTATGACTATACACTTCACTTTAGTTTAGTGAAGAAACAGTTGTATGACCATAGGGTGGCTTGATTTCAAAGGTTTTGTTCAATTATAAGGCCAACTACTGGTGCAACCATACAATTTTTTTTGTGTAGCCTCAGACTGTGGTCGTACATCAGCGTATCAAATATGGTGAAAAAATCTCTTTGCGTTACGAAGTTAAAACCATTTATGTGTAAAAACACAAAATTTAAAGGTAATTTTTCGTTTTTTGCAATTTTCGGCCATTTCTGATGAAAATTTTAATATAGTGCCAATAGAACTTTTTGTTCAGAAGGTAATACAATATTCTTCCTATGATGTTTTCGAGTCGATCGGAATTACGCTCGCGGAGATATTCGCGCGTGTTTTTTAAGTGCTGTTTTGCTGCGCAGGGCTAACCGTAAGGCGAAATCTGGCATGTTTGGTATCGTTGGACTCGGCGACTATTCAGGACTCCTAAAAATCAAGTCCCGTCAAAATACGTTGATCACAGCCAAAGTTATAGGTGTAAAAAACATCTGTCTGGCCACTAGGTGGCGCTGCGACGAAACTGTGCATGCACACTCAGTTCCTGACTGGCATCACAAGTACCAAGTGTCGTGTCAATAGGCCTAAGTTTGACGAAGATACAGCCTAAAATCTGTTTTTTTGCGCTCTATGTAAAATTTGTTAACGCGCTATACGACAACGGATTGGTTTATCGAAATTCTTTTGATAACTTTTTGCCATGAGGGTCTCTAGATGCTACATACCAAATTTCGCGACAATCGGGTAAAAACTCTAGGACGAGTTCGCAAAAGTAGGTTTTACGAATAATTCAAAATGGCGGAAAAATTTTCATGACGGAAAATGACGTCATAGGGTCCAATCGAATCGTCTTGAGCCAAGGAATCAGAGGAAACAAGAATTTCGTTTCTAGGACTTACGGATCAGAAGTTATAAGCAAAAACATAAGTTCAACTTTGGACTGTTGGTGGCGCTAGCGGGTTAGAGATAGAGACTCCAAATTTGCTGTGGGGACACATTGGACTGTCCTTTATCAATGTGCCAAATTTCATAACTTTCCTACGTACGGTTCTATGGGCTGCCATAGACCGCAATGGCGGAAGAAGAATAACTAATAATAATAATAATAATAATAATAATAATAATAATAAAAAGAAAACTAACGGATACAATAGGGGTCTTCGCCCATTCTGGGCTTGACCCCTAAATATAGCTGCAAGCAGCGATACCGGGGTCAAGCCAAACATGGCAAAAAATGATTCATACGTGATGACTGTCATGATTTAAGAACTAAGTTTGCATTAGTTTTATGAAAAAAAAGCAATTGTTTCGTATCTTGAGACCACTAGGTGGCACTGTGCCGAAAGAATAGATGGTGCCTCAGGTCATGACTGTGATGACACATACCAAATTTAGTGTAAATACAATAAAGCGATACGGAGATATAGCCTTAAATGACTTGACCACTAGGGGGCACTGACCAAAAAAAATTGTGACTCAGGTCTTGATTGTGATGACACCCACCAAATTTGGTGTAAATACAATAAAGAGATGCAGAGATATAGCCTTAAATGACTTGACCACTAGGGGGCACTGACCAAAAAATAAATTGTGACTCAGGTCTTGATTGTGATGACACCCACCAAATTTGGTGTAAATACGATAAAGAGATGCAGAGATATAGCTTAAAATCTCTTGACCACTAGGGGGCACCGAAAAGTTTACAAGTCCTCCCAGAACATGTTGCTGATGAACCATACCAAGTTTCATAACAATACGCAATTGCGTTTCTGAAATACTTGAACTTAAAGAAAAATTCAAAATGGCCGACACACAAAATGGCCGACCAAAAACCATTTGGTATCGTTTGACTCGGCATGCCTCATGACATCTAACAAGACCAGTCTCATAATTTTACATTCAAATTTGCAGTAGTTATAACCAAAAATAGACATTTTTTATATCTCGTGACCAGTAGGGGGCAGTGTGACGAAATGGTGCATGCACCCTCAAGTCATCACTGTTATGACATATACCAAGTCTCATATTAATACGCAAAAGTTTTGCGAAGATACAGGCTCAAACACATTTTGGCGTGCCCGCCCTCGCATTCTTTGATGCGTTATACGACAACGGATAGGTCTACCGAAAATCTTTTGATAACTTTTTGTCTAGAGTGTCTCTAGATGATGCATACCAAAAATCAAGTCAATCACACGAGCGCTCTAGGAGGAGTTCGAAAAAGTAGCTGTTCAATATAAATCAAAATGGCCGACAGGAAGTAGGTTTGACTCTGACATATTTGGTACAGTCGGACTCAGCATGAGCCAAGGAATCAATAGAGTGAAGTCTTATGTCATAGTGGCAATTTAATCAAATGATATAAAGATTTTAAAAATGTATTTTACATATCCTGACCACTAGGTGGCGCCGTCCTAAAGATTTATAGGTGCGCTCAGAACATGTCACTGATGAACCATGCCAAATTTCGTAGCGATACGCCAATCTGTTTGTGAAATACTGGACTTAATGAGAAAATTCAAAATGGCCGACACCCAAAATGGCCGACCGAAAACCGTTTGGTATCGTTTGACTCGGCATGCCTCAAGGAATCTAACAAGACCACCTTCATGATTTTAGACTCAAGTTTGAAGAAGTTATAAGCAAAAATAGGCATTTTTCGAATCTCGTGACCACTAGGTGGCGCTGCGACGAAACATTGCAGGCACCCTCAGGTCATGACTGTTATGACATATACCAAGTTTCGTGTCGATACAATAAAGTTTTGCGAAGATACGGCCTCACGTCCGTTTTGGCGTGCTCGCCGCCTTATATGTTTTCAATTTATACGAGAACGCATTGGTCTATCAAAAAGCTTTTGATAACTTTTTGTCTGGGGTGTCTCTAGATGCTACATACCAAAGGACATGCAAATCGGACGAACGCTCTAGGAGGAGTTCGAAAAAGTAGGTTTTACGGAAAATTCAAAATGGCGGAAAGATGTGCATGACACAAATGACATCAATGTGTGCAATTGAATCATCATGAGCCAAGGATTCAGAGGAAACAAGAATTTAGTGTCTAGGACTCACGGGTCAGAAGTTATGAGCATGAACATAAGTGGATTTTTGGACTGTTGGTGGCGCTAGAGGGTTTGAGTTAGACACACCAATGTTGCTATAGTAACTTCTAAGACTGTCCTCTACATGTGTGCCAAATTACATAACTTTCCTACGTACGGTTCTATGGGCTGCCATTGACTTCAATGGCGGAAGAACTAGGATGAATAATAATAAGAAAACTAACAATAACAATAGGTGTCTACGCCACTTCGTGGCTTGACCCCTAAATATAGCTGCAAGCAGCGATTACCGGGGTTCAAGCGATTTGGGACATTAAGACCTTTAAGGGCATGGCTGTGTAAATTTGCTGCATTGTACAAAATAAATGATGAAAAATAAGATACCAGACACACGTGTTCAAAGTAATCAGAAAAAAAGTGCTATTATTCAGTGAAATGTCTCCCTCTCTTCTCACGGAACATTGACAAATAGAACACTGAAGGAAATGTTTGTGGTTTGTGGACTCGGGTCACAAAATGTTAAAATAGGGTCAATGAGTCAAAAGAGCCGAACCCCATGTCTCTACGATGTTCTGATACAGAGATACAGCTCTTGCTAAATGGTTGCTAGGGTATTCTCATTCGTTTCTAGGGAGTGACTTGCAATCCATCAATGATTATACTCAAAGCCATGAAAGGAATATTCCATGATGACTCATGATTTTAAATGTAAGGTTACAGTATTTTTAAGTGAAAATAACAAATTACCACTAGGTGGCGCTATGACAAACTCGTGCATGGAATCTCAGGTCATGACTCTGTTACATCTAGCTAGTATCATGGCTGTACACTTTAGTTTATTGAAAAAACAGTTGTATGACCATTGGGTTTGCTCAATGTCATAGGTTTTGTTAAATTATGAGGCCAACTAGTGGTGCAGGCATACCATTTTTTTGAATTGCCTCAGCTTGTGCTCAGACATCAGCGTATCAAATCTGGTGAAAAAATATCATTTCGTTGCGGAGTTGTAACCATTTATGTGTAAAAAACACAATTTTTTTTGCAATTTTCGGCCATTTCTGATGGAAATTTTAACATAACCCCAATAGAACTTTTTGTTCAGAAGGTAATGCAATGTTCTTCCTATGGTCGTTTCAAGTCGATCGGAATAACCCTCGCGGAGTTATTCACGCATGTTTTTTAAGCGCTATTTTCCTGTGCAGAACCAACCGTAAAGCAAAACCTGGCATGCTTGGTATCGTTGGACTCGGCAACAATTCAGGACTCCAAGGAAAAAAGTCGGATGAAAATACGTTAAACTCAGCCTAAGTTATAAGCATTATTTGATTCGTCTGACCACTAGGTGGCGCTGTGACGAAACGATGCATGAAACCAAATCGAAAATAGCGAAAAAAGTTTCATGACGGAAATAAAATCGGAGATATACGTTTTGTTCGTCTTGACGCAAGGATTCCATTGATATAAGACACTTGACATTTGGCTAAGATTTGTGGAAGTTATGAGCATCAACGCGTTTGTTATCGCTATAGCGCCACCTATAGGCCAATCGGGTTGATACTCTATCAACCTCTCCCCAAATTGGGTCCTACCATTTGGCCAAGTTTGAAGTCTCTAGGCCTTACGGTTTGGTCTGCACGTTCCGAGGCAATTCAAAAAAAAGCTGAGGCAATTCAAAAAAATGGTATGCCTGCACCACTAGTTGGCCTCATAATTTAACAATCCGTTTTATGGCAGAAAAATAATAAATATCCTAACAAAAACAAACGGTAATATAGCTGCTAGCAGCGATTACCGGGGTTCAAGCCATTTAGATCACAAGACGTTTAAGGACATGGCCATATAGATATTCTGCATTGTATATTGTACACACACACGTTTATCTGAGAAAGGAGAAACAAGACTGTTAAAGAACAAGACTTAATATTGACATGGTTACACACTCATTTGTTATGTTTTTTTTTTATAAAAAACTAAAAATATATAATTCTTACTGCAAATGTCGTGTAAGTGCCTCCAAAATTATGTTCACGTTTCACAGCTTTCATAAAATGACATGAGTGTTAAAACTGATAACTCAGAACAATTGAAGTGGTAGTCTTTAACTAAATGTGATTTTAATATTATAACAGTAAAATCATGAAGTTAAAAGTGCAGTGTGTACATTTTAGCGGCGTCTAGTGGTGAGGTCACGAATTGCAACCAATGGCTTAGTCCACTGCTCACCCCTCGCTTTTGAAACACATAGAGAAGCTACGGTAGCCGCCACCAGACAAACATGTCATCGTCGGAGACAACTTAGTAAAAAAAATGTCCGTTAGGGGCTTCTGTAGAAAAATGGCGCCACAAAATGGTGACTTCCATGTAAGGGGACACTCGGTGTATGTAGATAAAAAGGTCTCGTTCTAAGGTAATAAACACATACCGGTTCATTATGAAAGGTCTTTATACACCCCTGATAATATAGTTTTTTATATCATTTTGCATTTCTGTAAAGAGATCCTTCTAAAATTTACACACTGCACCTTTAAATGTGAACAGATTTCTATTAATAGTAAACTTAGTTAAAGAGTAATCATCATCTGTGTTTTCTGTGAGTGCAAATGTCAGCCAGTGATTGATCCTCTTCTACCATCTAGTGGACATAACAGAAAATTGCACCTAAAAACCATAATAAGGAATTTGAGTATATTGCCTGATCTCAATAATACATTGTATGCTTTGTCATAAGCTTTAGGGGCCGTTCGTCAGAGCCGTTTTCAAAATGACTGTGTGATAGCTATACTTCTGCAAAGTTGTTTTTGTATTTGATATATATATATATTTATACAGTGTAGAGAAAATTGTACTGCACTGGCTTTACTGTTGTTGAGTGTAAGAACTGAAACAATTTAATAAAACATAACCAGATACTTTATCTGAATGGTGGATGATGTTATTAAATCGTGTCAATAACAAATATCATTTCATTTAGCAGATTCATGTTCATGTCCTTTAATCGAGTACCATGAAGGCTTTCTGTTTTAATTAGGTAAATAAAGTGAGGTATGCAAGTTATTAAACCGTATATATTTTTATGGACAAAAGGAACATATACACAAACATGCTCTGCACATTTTGTATGTTTCTCTCATCTGAAACAGTCATTTTAGTTCATAGAGATATATTCTGTAGGTCTTACTAAATGGTTGCTTGTTTAAATCTTTTAGACTATTTTTTTTATTAACAAACGTAATTGTTCTTATAGAACATATATATTCTTTGACATAAATATTATGTGCAAACATACAAGTATTTCAGATGACAGCCTCTGTCATATTATAGTAGGCCTAAACATAACAAATCCAGATGTGTTGTTTATATCAAATGGAGTTAAAAACAAATATGATGTCATTAAGCTAATGTCAGTCAGATTTGCTATTAAGCACTTATTTGTGTTCACACATGTGCTGTGCTAGAGTAAGTTTTCAGTAAATCATTTACATTTAAAACAACCAATTGTATCATTACATTACAATTTCATTGCAATAATTCTATAAACAATTATTAAAAACTTTATAAGACACATCATGACATGTTTATGTCATGGAAAATAGATTAGAATACTAAAGCTACTGATAACCAAATATATATTCTCTTTATGTATGATTATTAGTTATTATTTCTAATGTTGGCCTGTTCTTTAAGGATCCACATATTAACAGCAATCTTTTTCATACCTTTAGGATTTGAAGAATTCTAAGACAACATTTGAAGCTTTATAACTTTATTGGGTGGTTTCCCACAGGTTTAAATTGATGCATGACTAGCCATTAGTTATGTATTGACATTAAAAAGTCAATTCTAAGCAATCCAGTTGAGGAAGGAGGTTAAAATGTACTAGATTTTAAAAACTGTTTTTAAAAATAAGTGGATAAAAAGTAACTGAAGTTGGAAAGGTAGTATATGGAACATCATACTAGAAATGATTTTTAAGAAATTGGGTGGTTTGGAATTTTTTTTGCGATTCAATTTTGATATAAACAAGGTTCCCATAAAACTGTCAGGTTTCCATAAACAGGTTTGTTTATCTTGGATGCTCATATATAAACATAACTTTTCTCCACATAGATCTGTTATTTGGAATAACAAGAATATTCTATACAAAAACAAATCCTTATTTTATAGAAATTGGTATGATAATAATATAATATTAGTGAGGCAGTTATTTAAAGATGATGGTCACCTCTTTAATTATTGTGAAATTCCTCAATCACTATAAGATTCCAGTAACTGCTAAGGAATTTGCAGTTGTATTTGATGTCATACCTTGTGGACTTATTCAACTCTTTCAAGGTTATACATCTTATGATTGTAACTCCTTACATAATGCTCAGTTATGTATTAATGGAGTAAATATTCTAGAAAAAAAATGTAATAACTTTTTATAAGAACACTATGTAGAAATGAATATTTGCCTAGATGTAAACCATACTGGAACTCCTTATACACAGCAAAATCACCAGTGTTAATTTAACTCTGTGAGAGTTATTTTTAACACTTTTTTGGTGTATATATAATCCACACTGGCCATAGTAATATTAACACTTTTAAAAGTGTTAATGAATTAACACTGACTGCGAGTTCAATATTTAACTCCAACGGGTGTAAAATCACCAGTGTTAATTTAACTCTATGAGAGTCATTTTAACACTTTTTTGGTGTATATATAATCCACACTGGCCATAGTAATATTAACACTTTTAAAAGTGTTAATGAATTAACACTGACTGCGAGGTCAATATTTCACTCTTACGGGAGTTAATCAAAATATCTCAAAAAATTTAATCTAACTCCTTAGAGAATAAAACAACACTACCCTAGATTTAAATTAGCTTAATTTCAATCTAACAAACAAATAGTTCAGATAAAAGTTGTAATTGAAAACTCATTTAATTTAGTTTAAACATTAAAAAGGCAAATACATTGTCAAAACATACACTGCCTATAAAACAGTAAAATAGAAATGCATCAAGTAGAACAAGGTGTTCTAGTCTTACAATGGTTTAAAACTTACACTGCCTAAAAACCGGACCAAATGTACATATGTACTCAATGGTTTCAAGAAATAAACATCAAGTGGAACAATGTTTTTTAGTCTTACAATAGTTTAAACACTGCCTATAAAAACAGTATAATTAATAAAATAAAAAAATATGCACTTTTTTAAAACCAAGAGTGCAAAAAAATTGTTCAATCTTCTAACATTACAAAACTCTGTAAAGGCACAACATACACATTCACATCTGGTCCATATGCACTTTGAAGGTCATAGGGTTTGTAATGCTTAAGATCATCAGCTGGAACAACTGCATCAAATTCATTACCATCAACCACTCTGAATGCATTATAATGCTCACTGAACAACTCTGTAACAAGTTTGTCAACCAAAAAATACACTTTTTCACCCAACACAAGAATGTTTGTTATTTTACTAAAAAATGGAAGTTCATTTTTTATATTAGTGCATATAACCAGACCAGGTCTATATTCAGTGCCATCAAGTTTTACCCAACGGGTAGAGTAAATGTCAGCCTGCACTGTGACTTGTAAAGCTCTGGCTAAATCTTCACCATTTTCACAGTCATTAAGAGAGAAAAAGTTCATTGGTCCAAACTCTTTTCGCTGTAAACTCAGTGTTTCCCAGTGACTTCCTATTGCCATTTGATGTTTCCGTGCAAGGGACTTTGTGATGTTCTTAAAACTTTTCAGCATATTTTTGAAAAGTTTGTGCTTGGCCTCAAACCTCATACTCCAGAAGTGCAACAGAGGTCCTATTTTCCTTATGCATGAAGGATAATGCACCATAAAATGATGCTTGGGTATCAATTTTTTGTGAGGGTACACAGATTTAAAAAGTTGATGATGCTCAGAGATCAAATGCTTCAAAAAAACAGTCATGCCATAGGTAACAACAGGTGAAAAGACAATGTTTATAATTTGCAGTAAAATGAGCAACAAGTTCCAGTTTGGATTTCCGGGAGGCACAAGGTCACCAAAAATTAATGGTGTGTTTCTCACCAAACACAATGTCTGAATTGAATTCAATCCAATAGAATTTCCACCATGTTCCAAACTGACATTTGTTGGTCGATTTTTGCGCTCTGTGTATCCGAAGTCAAACGAATAAATCCTCAAAAGGAGATCATTTTTTGAGATCAAGTTTTCAGTCAGGTATCCAAATAAAAGTTTCATCTCATACTGAGCAACACCCTCCAATATATCGTGCATTATATCAAAAGAGTAATTGCTACACACGTGGAAATAGTGTAAAGTGTTCAAAGAGCAGTTCCTTTTAACTCCATATACTGAGTTCAACTGTGGATCTGACTGAATATCCCTGCAGTGCATTTGAAAGCTGACTTCATCACGAAACAACAACCTTGGGTCATCCTCACTGTAAACATCTTGGGCATCAGACTTCTCGGTTAAACATAAGCGACAATAGTAATTACTGTTAAAAGACTCTGTAAAACCAAGAATAGCATTCATACCCAAATTATCTCCAGAAATCTGACAAATTGAACCGTAAACCTTTTCAGATGAAATGGGCAAATCAATCCCCTCAACTTCAAGTATCTTAACATCATTGATCAAAGGTGCTAAAATTGCATCAAATCCATACTTTTTAACATCTTGGGAGTGAAAGAGAGAAACTAAGTGTATGTTTAGAACAGCAGAGTTGAACTTTGGTGGAAGATTTCTGAGGACAAAATATAAACAACCTATCTTGTGAATTCCATGCTTTGACCCCAGTGGATTGCTTGTCTCAAAATCATCATAATATAATTGGATTTTCAAAGAATTGTGTTGTGAAAACAATGGATGGCCCTTGCAGTAACTGCCATCACTAAAATCTTTATATACATCAGGAGTGGTTTGAAACTCCGTTTCAAAATGCTTACAAATATCTGTGTTACGAAACATAAACTTTAAGGTATCCAAAATAGGGATGTAAACAAAAGTCTCTTTAACCGGTACCTGGTCATAGGTCCCAGTTCTTTTGTTTCGTCTACTGTCATACCGAACACCAAGAACTATTTCCAACGGTTCAACAATTCCCCACCTTTCACTGAAGAACTTTGCTCGTTTAGCATCAGAATTAAAACTGGTAAATGGATTTTCAAAACACTGTGCTGACATTTCAGAGGAGTCTTCCGTAACAAAATTTTGCTTCATTAATGATTGTAACTCTGTGGTAAACTCTTCCAGGTCACATATAATTGATGAAACTGATGTATTAGAAGCACCACTTCCCTGTAGTTTTGCAACAATTGAGGCACACATGTCCTTCACATCCTTTTTAGAAGGAACTGGCCTACTTTCAAAACAAATAGCTTCTGGAAGAGATTCTTCATCTGATGGTCCAGTCTGAACTGCATCTGACTGACTTAAACAATCAGCATGAGGAACGTTTGCAAAAACTGAACGAGGAACATGAATATTGTCCAGATGTTTCCTAAAACCAGAGTACGTTGAAAACTGCTTTCGGCAACCGTGTTGAGCACAAACAAGTCTACACTTAGAGGTGGGATAGAATCCATGTTGAAACCTTAAATGTGAAATCAGTGAAGGAGTATCTGTATGCAATTCTTCACATCTAAAACACAGCAGCATTCTCTCTTAAATTTCAGTTTAGGTGTTATTCAGGAATTTGGCTCGCAGCTCTTTCACTCGTGGAGACTCTTTTGTTTTCCCAACATCTATGTTATAGACAGTGGTCTGCAGAAATGTGTAGAAGTTGTCGAGAGCATTGTCATAGGAAATGTTAAAAACATAGTGCACTTTGAAGAGCTCATCCAAAGCACCCAGAGAACTAGCTGTTTGACATGGTATAAGTTTACTATCCAGAGCAATGTAGTAGTTGTCAATCTCGTCTTGACTCCTCCCCACAGCTAGAAGATATGGTTGGTGACTTTGAACTTTCCCTAGATGCTCATCAATGCTGCAACATGACTACAAAGGAAAAACAAACAGTCTTAATCAAAATTTGCAAGGTGATGAGTTGACCTTGTTATGATAATAGAAAACTGATAAAAAGAAATCTAAAACATTGTGGGAGGGGGGCCCCGAGGACTAGAGTTGGGAACCACTACTCTATAAAAAAATAATAAAACTAACTATTGCAAATTGGGGTTGTGCCGAAAGACGATACATGAGAGATCTTGTAACGCATGCGGCATGGATTCCATCATGCACCTGAACTTGTAATACGCATCTTTGACCCAGAGTGTCTGGGCTTTAATGACAAGGATTAATGTCATCAGTTTTAAGAAGGTTGCGGTCATGACAGTGTTGCTCTTAAGAGTAAATCAGCTTCTTTTTTTGTCCACCAATCAAGTGGTTTGCCATAAATTAGTAAAAATTAACAAATAAATAAATAAACTATTGCCCAGCCTTACCAATACTATTGTGTATCGGCAATCTCACAGGCTGACGATAGGACGACCTCACATTGGGGCAACACTACTGCAAATAATGTAACTAAGGAATGTGACCATCTGTGCTATTTTTATCTGGGAAAAAAGATTACCAGCTACAAATAACTTTGCAACTACATGGCAACTTACTTTTACTCATTTGCAATTATATGTGAACTAACTGTCATTAGAATATAAGTAGACTGTAAGGGTTAGGGAAGAGGTTAGGGTTAGTGAAATAAGTTGACATGCACCTGCAAAGATACTTAGACAGTTGAATGTCTGTTGAGGGATCATCACAATAAAGTGTTAACAGATATTACGCAGACCATTTACTAATACTCTAAAGATTGGAAGTTGATTAGTAGTTGCAAAGTTACTTATAATTAGTAAAACGTCTAAAGTGGACTATCGAAATAAAGTGTTACCCCTTCAAAACTGGTCCTGTATCTAACTATTGTTTCAATATAAAAGACACTAATTTATCCACCAGGGTGGCACAGATAACTTCCTCGACTCACATTTAAATTATTGTTACATTTAATAATATAGTACAATAGAGTAGAATAATAGAAAGAGACATAAGAAGGTACCAGTGATGCAGCGATGTATCGGCCGCCGATATTTATCGGCCGATTTTTGATGAATTTGAAACCATCGGCATATCGGCAATAGCACGAGAAAGGCCGATACTGATTGTTTATTAATTAAATGCATAAAGAAATCCATTATATGTAAAAAATGTGTTAATGTTGTTAATAAAATAAATGCTGAATAGCAAAAACCACCTTTGAAGGTTGTCATGCTGTCTTTTTATATTTGTTTTAGCTTAATTTGTGCCTCTCTTAATATGTTGGTCAGTTGAATGTTAATTAGATCAAATCCATGTTCAGTAAAAATATTTTGATGCAGAAATAAACTAGCTAATAGACCAACTGTATAGTATTGTATACAAGTGTTTTATATCTGTATCGGCCAGAAGTTGTCTGTTTAAATCCGTATCGGCCCAAAAATCCTATCGGTGCATCCCTAGAAGGTACATAAGAAAAAATATGTTTAATACCTTATGAAACAGAACAAGTTTGTCAGCTGCATTGGTGGCACTTATTTTTGCAGCCATCTTCCGCCCAGCAGATGGTGGAAGAAGGTGAACAAGCAGCAGCAGCGTAGACAAATCACTGTCCCAGGCTGTGGTAAAAGAAAAAAGAAAAAACCTATAATCCATATTATGTGAAATGATTATGACAATAATTTGAAACTTATTTAAAATAAACCATTTTAGCACACCTGAATTGGCTTTTTCTGAGGATTTCTCAGCTGACAAAAGAAAACGCTGAACAGCAGGGGTCTGAGTCAAGTTTTTCGCTTCCTGGATAATTTTTGGCTTTAAGGTTCTGTCCCACTTTTCCATTAACTTTGAAGATGTGTCCAAATTGAAGAGAAGTTCAAAATCTTGATTCACCTTAAAGAATAGTCATTAGAATTAGACACCCATACATTAAAGCAGGGATGTCCAAAGTCGGTCCTGGAAGGCCAATGTCCAGCAAAGTTTAGCTTCAACCCTAAACAACAAACCTGAAGCACTTAATTAAGGTGTCACTAGGCAGACTACAAACTTCTAGACAGGTTTGTCAAGTCAAGTTGGACCTAAACTCTGCAGGACACCGGCCCTCCGGGACATACTTTAGATACCCCTGCATTAAAGCAACAGTTACTCAATTTAAATTTACTTACCAATCCTTTGGTATCTAAAAACCTTGGGAAGGTTTTTAAAACATCTGTTGCTGTATCTGCATTTTGAACAAGTTCCTGGCGATGACGAAATGTCTGTCTCATCTTCTCAAAAATAGTTGATTCAACTCCTGTATGAGCGAGAAGCGAAATGGCCTCCAAAGCAGCATCGCCATCAAGTTGTTGTTCTAAGCTAATGGCTCTCTTGACCTTTGGACCACCTTGTAGAGATGTAGGCTCAGTTTTTTCAGTGCGACGAGTGTTTCTAAGGACAGTCTTTAGACGCCAAGCAAGATATCCACTCCCACTTGCAGCATCGTAGAAGTGCTCCTATATGTATAAAAATAAGATTGTCAAAAATCAGAGTAGGTGAAATGAGTGAATGTTTCAGGTTTATTTTTATTTTGGTTAAAGTATAAGTTAGTGGGAGACTGCAAAGTAAATAATAATTTGACTTCAGTAATTATATTATTTTATATAACTCTGACCATGTTTGGCTAAGGAAAAGAATGCATATATACGTAGAATGTCATAAAGATAGGGCTGGGAGATATGGCAAAAAATTAAAGTCTCAATGAAATAAAAATGAAAAACTTTCATTTGTTTTGGAATATTGTGGTATTTTTTACAAATGATCTGTGAGCTTCATTATTTTATGAAAAATTCATGTGCCCTCATAATCTTTAATCAAAACCGCAAATCTCCTCCCCTCCTCAAAATGATCTCTCTTTACTTCTGGTCATATGGTATGGCAAGTGGGCGGGGTCCGGGAGAAGATTGCAGCAATTAGCAACACGACCCAACTTCAAATCATCTAATCAGATCCAACCAGTTCTCCGGTTTCACTCGAATATACATCACCACGGGGTAAATAAGACACTTGTTAATTCCATTTCATGTCGATTTTAAAATCTAGATTTTTTTCAGAACATTTGACCGATTTACAACGCTGATTTTCTATTTTTTCACTAGTTAACTTAATACATAACTACAACAATACTGCAGTAACTTTCTCATTCCACTAACATTCTTTTCACAAGGTGGTTAAAAAAAAAGTTCATCTGGTTAAAAAAAACTGAAGTTCTAATTCAAGTGCACTAAAGAGTGTTATCAACATAGTATAAATATAAAATAAATTCAAATAACTTTTATTAAATATCTATGCAGAAATTAGGCCTTGTTAAGTAACATGTTAAACGAAACTATTATTAACTATTATTTCTCTTTTAACCATTCATAACATTCTCCTATGATTTGTTTAAAATTTGATTCAATTTTTAATCAATAATTTTGTCAATAAATATAAAACTGACAGATTTGGATGGATAAACCGAAAAACCGCAATTCACATGCGCGCACAGAACGGTTCAATATTATATTGAGAATTGTGGCGCATATATATATATATATATATATAGGCAGCCAGCCTCGTCTCGCATGAGGTTAAAACAGCCTCGTCTCGCATGAGGTTAAAAAGCACATATGTGTGCTTGGCATCGAGGTGATCATGGCTAGTTTAACTTCTGCACGCTTCATTTTTCCCTCCAGCCGTATGCGTTTTGCGCAGGCACCGCACACAAGTGCATGATCTTGAATCAATTAATTGTTAACATCCCTGCTTTTTGACGAATAGAGCTTAGGGACACACAAAGGACAACGACAATCTCCATTACTTATCCCACATCGTACACAGAACAAAAGCGCATAAAATAATATAGCCTACTTGGTATTGAAGTTCCAAAATTTTGCCTGGGTGGCTGACATTTAATTTTCAATGAAGGAAAACCCTGCTGTGTAATCAGAATGTCAGCACTGTTTCACTTTGACTGTAAAGAATGTCCATTTAAAATCGATTTCCCGATTTAAATAAAATTGCATAAAAACGTCAATTCAAATTAATAAAAAAAGCCCAGCCCTACTTGAAGCTAAATAAGATATGGGGTAATTTCTTTTAAATCATTCATAAAAAATACAAATAATCAACTCACATATCCCTTCTTAGAAAATGGGTCTTTCAATGACGGAAACAAAGTCACTATTCCAAGGGCATATTGCTCTCTCTGCTGTACAGGTGGAATCCTCCTATAAAATCAATGTACATGCAAAACGCTGTCAATTTTAGCACTGGTGCTACAGAGGTTTTAAGTTTTGTTGCACAGACAAAATGTCATAACATATAAAAACGTAATCTCAAAAACCACATCCACAAGTACAGTGTTATCACACAAACAGGCAGGTAACTGAGAAAGGACTTTAACATTTCATTGCTTTGAATACAGGGGTTAAAGCAAAAAAAAGAAAACCTGAGCCTGAAAATTTTCCAGAGGCGGGGTGGACACATTGTTGAATTTTCAATGCTTCAATATGTTGATCAACATACAGCCGTTTATGTTCACTAAAGCCCGGGATACACTGCACGATTATTAGCTGTCCCAGACTAAAGTTTGCCATTGTGAAACAATCGTTGCGATTTCTGTGATCGTGGCTCTTCATCAGTGGTCCTATGTCTTACAGTGAGAGCGGTTCAAAGATGGACATTTTTCCGGTCTTGCATCCAAAGATAGCCTACGATAGTTTTCTGACACTGTCAGAAATTCGGCATGGTCACCGCACAGTGTGTTTGCTGCTACGACCTGCATGCTGGTATGTGTTTACCACGAGCACATGCTGGTGACGTCGCACTAACGTGTGACGCTGCCGCCGAAGCTTCCGTGTCATCATCGTACTGTCTACATGCCTGTCATACCAGAGTTTAAACGATCCATGTCGCACAGTGTGATAAGCTAATGATCTTATAGGAGGGCAAAAATCCTGCAGTGTATTCCGGGCTTTAAACAAGAAAGAAAACTTAAAGGAATAGTCTACTCATTTTCAATATTAAAATATGTTATTACCTTAACTAAGAAGAGTTGATACATCCCTCTATCATCTGTGTGCGTGCACGTAAGCGCTGGGGCGCGCTGCGACACTTCGATAGCATTTAGCTTAGCCCCATTCATTCAATGGTACCACTCAGAGATAAAGTTAGAAGTGACCAAACACATCAACGTTTTTCCTATTTAAGACGAGTAGTTATACGACCCAGTTTGGTGGTACAAAATAAAACGTAGCGCTTTTCTAAGCGGATTTAAAAGAGGAACTATATTGTATGGCGGAACAGCACTTTTGGGAGTACTTCGACTCGGCGCAGTAACACCCTCCCTCTCCCATTATGAGAGGGAGAAGGGGAGGGGATTTTTCAGGCGAGTTGAAGTACACCCAAAAGTGCTGTTCCGCCATACAATATAGTTCCTCTATTAAATCCGCTCAGAAAAGCGCTACGTTTTATTTTGTACCACCAAACTTGCTCGTATAACTACTCGTCTTAAATAGGAAAAACGTTGATGTGATTGGTCACTTCTAACTTTATCTCTGAGTGGTACCATTGAATGAATGGGGCTAAGCTAAATGCTATCGAAGTGTCACAGCGCGCTCCAACGCTTACGTGCACGCACACAGATGATAGAGGGATGTATCCACTCTTCTTAGTTAAGGTAATAACATATTTCAATATTGAAAATGAATAGACTATTCCTTTGAGTTTAGTGATCACGCCTGTGTTGACAGTTAGCTGTGTGAGCGCTTTGTGAGCTTGGTCCATTTTACTTTTGCTGCATAGATAACCAAAATATTATCCAAATGCTGTTTAATTAGTATAGCAGCAATACTAATTGAACAATTACAGGTAACATGATTACAATAGAAAATCTAACAAACACATAAAACACTGATTAATTATTACATTACAAAAGTAACCTTAATATAGAAGGCTAATATATATATTAGTATTGATAACTGCCTTACCAGTATCCTATAACTACTAAATAGGCAATGTTTTAAAAAATACAACATAAACATAACATCAGCATTGTCCCAACTCAACATCGACTACAAGCATGTTTGTCGGATGTCCCTTAAGGGCTGCGTTTACACTTGGCATTAACATGCGACCTGTATCTGGATGTTGTCCACACACACATGGAAAAGACAAGTGTAAACGAGTTTGTGATCAGAATGTTATCCGATCTGCGTGCCCTGATAAAGAGGTAGTCGAGGACGCTTTGTGATCGGATCTCAGTGTAATGTAAACGCAATTCAGCCATCATATCTGCATTTACAGGTCAAGGTCACAAAAAACCCCGCCCCATCATCTCCTCTCACTTACAGAACAAAAAAGACATTAGGTCATGAAGCGCAGGTGAGAGACACACATATTCATATTGGGGAGCAATGCTAGCTAAGCTTGAAAGTATCTTGAAATAAATCGATATACAAGAGCATTTTAACACTGCTGATTGCATTTTTAAGTTATTCAGGTAAATGTTTAATATGTTCCAAGTATTCATGTAGTGATTTAATATTTCATGTCAGAATTTAATGGATCGTTATAATGTTTGAGTTTCCATGGCGACATATCAAGGTCATTGCGTGAATGTTGCGCTTCTTTTTGGTCAGTCGTCTGTTTCGCTCTCATTTAACACATTTTAAGTAGGGCTGTGTATCGCCAACAATTCCCCAATACGATACGTATCCCGATACAAGGGTCCCGATACGATGCGCATCACGATACAAGACTATTTTTAATTACATTTTTGATCAGAATTTAGTAACATTATTATTATTATTATTATTATTTTTATTATTATTTGTTTATTGTACATTGAATAAGCAGTGTTGACTTGTAACAGTTGTGTTTTTGCCATTCATTTATTAGCTATTAGAAATATTTAAAATCCCAGAGTTAGTACTTAACTTATGTTTTTTTAAAAGCAGTTTTACAAAGATGGTGCCTTACTCTTGCCTCTCATTATTCTACATCTATGAATATATCTATAAACATGCAGTCAGACTTAATACTTTTTAATAGAAATCAGATTATTAATGTGACAGTTATAGTTTGAAGTAGCTCTGTATCTCTTCTCTAGACGTACACTTTTCACATGCAAATCTTTGTCGTGTTTCTTCTCAAATGCGTTAGTACTGTTTTATAAGAGCATGGCTAATAAAGCCCTTTGCAGTAGTATAGGCTAAGATATCTGCGCTTTCATACTGAACTCATTGACTTTAATGCGCGCGCGCGGCTCACTATGCAGACACGTGCGCCAGCGAGACAGACACGCAAAGTGAAAGTATACCCCGCCACCTTTAACTATACATACTCCGCGGGACACATGCGTCCTTTCCATATGGATCACGGATCAACAGCAATTCGTCACGTTACTTTCAAAAGTATGTCCGAATCGATACGGAAGGTGCTGTATCGATGCGTGCATCGTCAGGCGTCCATGACGATGTATCGTCGTATCAATATTTTGAACACAGCACTAATTTTAAGTTACTTGAAAACACATACAAACCATAATAACATTAACCAAATACATTTATTCACTGTTGTGAATAATGTGTTTGTAAATTACATTACTTTACTTCTTGACAGCTATTCATCCAGCGCGTCTCCCCACACGGGATCCGATCACACACACACACACACACACACACACACACACACACACACACACACGTGCACACACGCGCACACACGCGCACACACGCGCACACACAGACATCCAGATACAGAAGCCACTTTGATGTTGACAAATGTAAACGTCCCGTGTCCTGATATCCCGATGATCCGATCTGCGTGAGCAGATCACCGAGATCGCATGTTAACGCAAAGTGTAAACCCAGCCTAGCAGGATGCACACATATACTATTAAACACTCTTTGACAAACAGGTCAGTGTCTCCATCAATAATGAACACATTTGTCATGACACTTCTTGTGTTTTTGGCACTTACGCCATGTTTAAGCAAGGTCTCGCGCATAAAATGTGTGGATTTCGCCACCAACTTGGGCAACCTCTGTTTCACAGGATTTACAGTAAACGCAGTACATTGAGCCATTTTCATAGCGGAGCCAATCTCTCCGAAAGGTTTAACGTTAAGCCTTTTTCCGGTGGTGGTGGAGGTGCATTTGAATCCGGATCGTTGCTATCAATTACAGTAGTAACATTGGCTGTAGTCTGCTCGTTCTCATCATACTCGCGGTTTGGCTTTTCACATTTTCGTGATTTGTTTGCGCACCAACGTAGCACGCCGAAAAGGAATGATTGACGCTCATGTTAGCCAATCTGCGGTCTTCATTAAACGCAAGAACCAATCAAATTTCACCATTAAGTTATGCAACGTTGGAGAAAACACTAAACCTGGGACAGCACACAGCATACACAATTGTGCGGCTGCCCATTTTGTTGTGGTGCGACTCAATTTAAATCAAAGCTTGATTTAAATTAATTCACATCACAACAAAATGGGCAGTCGCACAAATGCTCCCAAATATATTTTAAGGTTGCACAGATTAAATTTCGGTCACATATGCAACCAAAATAGTTGCAATTTCGAGCCCTGCTATGGGGCATATTGCGCAACAATACATCACAAAACAGAACAACAATTACATACACCTAAACATGGAAATGTGACTTACCCATGTTTCTCGGTCATATGTCCCACCAATATGTTGACAAGAGCTCTTCTCATCTCATTTGACAAGGTGTTGGTGGCCTTGTACTCTTCAAGAATGTCATCTCCTTTAGATTTTTCTTTTATGGCAGTAAGAACCATCTAGGTAAAAAAACAGTAAAAGAAAGTTGTTTAAAACAATGTTATCTAGCCTACAAAAATTGTGCTGTCAGTTACTCCAATATTTGCTGTCAGTGCATGGGCCAACCCTTACAGAATAGTCACATGGATTTCACATGTGCAAATTCAGATGTGAAATGTGTGTTTTGGGAACATTTTAATGTGAATCCCATGTGAAATCAGTGGATCACATGTAAAAAAAATTGTCACCACATTATGCACATGCGTTTCACATGGAATTCATACAAACCTGTTCCAAACACACACATCCACATGTGTTTTTCACATGTGAAATTGATGTGGTTTTTCTGTAAGGTAATTATCAATTTCAGGTTCTGTGCTATTTTATGTTTATGCATAATTTGTTGTTTGCTCATCCAAGTTTAACTTTTTTTGTATTAGTTAGAGAATGTTGCTTGTTATGCTAAACAGTTAAGGTTCTGCAACACACTTTGCTGTCCCAACAGCTACAGACTAGGGATGTCAAATTATACAATTACCCATATTCGATTATCATTTAAATTAACGATGAATCAATCGAATAATCTTTAACAGTAATGGTGCAATAAGCCATTACAGCAGTGGCATATAGCCAATGACATAAAAGTGTGCGTAAAAATGCCAGCTTCCTCACGCGAATTAAAAGATTTTATTTTGTCTAAATAACATGCTAGTGGGATTGTAAAATGAGTCAATGTAGTTGGTGTTTTGATAAAACAGTAATGATGATCAATGATATATGTTGCGGGCGTTCAGAGTGTAACGACAGTCAGTTACAGTTTACATTTAACAGTTTCTTGCCAGAATTTAAGTTTTACATTTTAATCTGTTTATTGAAAACGGCTTCTGGTCTCCTTCCCTGTGTATTGCAGCGTTGCTATGCTAATCTTGCAGGCTTCCCTGAAGAGGGTCTTTGCTTTCAGTATCCTAACTGTGTTTAGATTTTTGGCATCGGACCCTCTCAGATCCACTGCGGATGCCATTTCGTTGCTTTAGCAGCCAGCCTCGAGGATAAAAAGCCCAAGCGTGTGTTTGGCATCGAGCATCGTTGTGATCTTTGCAAGTTTAACTTCTTCGCACTTGTATAATTTTTCACCAGCTGTGTATGTGCTTTGCGCAGGTCACACGTGCTTGCTTTATCTACAATCGTTAAGTTTTATTGATTTAATTCTTACCGACAATTAATCAAAGATCGCTTAATTGTTAACATCCCTACTACAGACATATCAAACAAAGCCCACAACATGAGGATAATATTAATCTAGCTTAAAAATACTGTAGATGTATCATAGCTCTGGCTGCATTATTCAACACCTCTTACAATCATTTATTTTAACCGTGTTATTTTAATTCTTGCAAATTGTGGAAATGAAACAAGAAACCAACATAAGCAAACATGCAATTTATGTCACCTCCTTAGCTGATGTTGCCCTAAATTCATCACTCTGCTCTGACATTTTGGATTTCTTGGTACATCTTCCAGAGGGCACATGAAGTTCACTAGATGAAGGACTTGTAATTGACTGCGTATCTGTGCAGGAGCTGGCTGCTTCCTCTGACACACAAACTAAAATAAAATGTAATTATAAGAACAAATAAAGATTCTCATTTTATAATTGTAAATATTAAAATACCTTTACTAAGGTCTTCAATGATTAACGTTGATTTTGGGTCTGCTTCAAGCAACTCTCCTAAAAGGTCTTGTTCAATCTCGGTGTGGGATTCATCATATATCCGCAAGTCTGCTCCAGTGTGCATTTCAAATCTGCTTTGCACTGCAGACCAAAAAAGCATTCCAAGTATAAGAATCAAAACCTCTTTTTATATGAGCTAAAAACTTTTAATCACTTGCCTTCAGTTATAAAATCAGTGAAAGTGAATCCATCGTTCAGCTTGATGAATTTCTTAGAGCCTTGGAACTGCACTTTTACAAACATGACGTTAACCTAAAAAAACACATTGTGGTGACAGCTGTACTTAGAAGGTAATTGCAAACACCATAAAAAAACAGCGAGATAAAGAAATATAGAATGCAAGTCAGATTAAAGAAAAAGAGATATAGCAGGCTTTACTGAAGCAAACACATGTGCGCTGTCAGTCTTCCCAGACAGCGCACATGTGTTCTTTAATCTGACTTTCTGTCGTCCCATCTCTAGCGCACACGGTAACTGCACATGCAGGGTTAACAACGGCTTTAGATTTTTTCATATACAGTATTTCTTTAATATTTACCTTAGGCACAGGGAATACATTATTAGGCAACAACGGCTTTAGATGAGATGCGCAAGAAATTAGTCCTACAAACACGACAGATACCTTATAAATGTATCGAGTTAAAACATTTAAAACAACGTGGCAACCGTGTTCCGGAGTATTTAACTGCAGTCGGTTTAATTAGAACATTATGCACGCCATTAACGTTACCACCTGTGTAAAATACTCCTCCGCACCCCGAAATCGGTCTGTGAGAACAATTTACTCTTTACGCGAAGCAATACATTGCGAAACAATGTGAGATTATAAATACACATGTTAAATATGATAAACCACAAACCTTTATCTTTGGTGTTGTTACATTCAAAGAGTATTGCCCCTCTGCATCAGGAGTTAACGTTAAAGAAAATATAATCCGTGAGGTAAAATTTAGCTCGTTTAGGTGCGAACAGCATAAAAATCCCGGATACCACGTGATCATAATATTAAATACGTTCTGATAAGCAAATTTGATCGATACAACAGCTTTTGATGACAAAAATACAAATCAAACAAGTTGCCAAAAATACAGTCTTAAATAAATCATTTTTTTTTGTGTGTTTCTCCAGTAAATGAAATCAATATTGTCTGCCCGCACACACAACAAAATGGGGTCTGTTAGATGCGAACAGCGTGTAAATCACTGATCCAAAAACTAACAATTGGCGGATCAAAACAGTTGTTATATAGTAGTCAACATTTGAAGTGGATCAAAAACATTCATCAAATTTGTCCTAAAACAAGAACGGGTATTGGATATTGGTTTTAAGAAAACTTTTAGAAAAGGATTTGATCCACTTCAAATGTTGACTAGTGTATTTCAACTTTTTTATTAATATTTGTTGTTTCGATAATAAATTATAGAAATAATACAAGTAAGTTAACAGTTACAAGTTAATCGTCATGGCTACTAGAAAATCGGTCTGAGAGAGAAAAGTCTAGAAAATCATTTTGTGGGAGATTTTAATCCTTTGAATCAATTAACGTTACAGAACAGTGCAATACAATGTGAGGTTATAATACATCTGGTAAATATGATTTAAATTACTACGCACCTTTTATCTTTACTATTAAATACAAAGAATCTTGTCGAATTGCTGCGTCAGGAGTGAAGGAAATACAATCTGCGTGTGAGGTAAATTTAGCTTGTTAGGCGCGAACAGCATGTAAAAGTCCCGGATGCCACGTGACCGTAATATAAAATACGTTCTGATAATCAAATTTAATCGATACAACATATTTTGATGTAAAAAATATATTAAAACAAGTTGTCAAAAATACAGTCTTAAATAAATCACTTTTTTGTGTTTCTCCAGTAAATGAATTCAAACCTGTCTGCCCGCACAAACAACAAAATGGGGTCTGTTAGATTCGAACAGCGTGTAAATCATTGATCCGAAAACTAACAATTGGCGGATCAAAACAGTTGTTATATTTCAACTTTTTTATTAATATTTGTTTTTCGAGAATAAATTATAGAATTAATACAAGTAAGTTAACAGTTAAAAGTTAATCGTCATGGCTCCTAGAAAATCGGTTTGTGAGAGAAAAGTCTAGAAAATCAGTTTGTGGGTGATTTTAATCCTTTGCTCGTGAATCAATTAACGTTACACAACATATGCAATACAATGTGAGGTTATAAATATGATTTACTACGTACCTTTTATCTTTACTGTTTTTCCTTATCTTTACTGAATACTGACAAAGAATCTTGTCGCTCTGCTGCGTCAGGAGTGAAGAAAATACAATCTGTGTGTGAGGTAAAAATTAGCTTGTTAGGCGCGAACAGCATGTAAAAGTCCCGGATGCCACGTAAAAACATTTAACTAATCAAATTTGATTGATAAAACAGCTTTTGATGCCAAAAACATAGTTAAACAAAAATACAATCTTAAATAAATAACTTACTT
Organism: Paramisgurnus dabryanus; assembly: GCF_030506205.2. Taxonomy (NCBI): domain Eukaryota; kingdom Metazoa; phylum Chordata; class Actinopteri; order Cypriniformes; family Cobitidae; genus Paramisgurnus; species Paramisgurnus dabryanus. The sequence goes on along the minus strand of NC_133344.1, from coordinate 26,969,099 downwards.
TGTGTTTCACCAGTAAATATAATGCTGTCTCCTCCGCACATCCAGTCAAATAAAATGGCGTCTGTGAGAGAAAAGTTTCGAGTAGGCGCGAACAGCTTGTAAATGTCCCGGATGTAACTTAACACAAAACCCGTGTTAATGAGGTCCAACTCCTCATAGTCTCACCAGTCAGAGAGTAATTTTTACACCAGTTGTGCTGATTTCTGAAAATTCCACTCTGTGAAATTAACTCTTTACTCTGAAACACCGTAACACCAGGATTTTAACTCTGGTGATTTTGCTGTGTATAGTCAACTTGTATGGAAAGAGGTTTGGAGTTTATTAAATATATACTGTCTCACGAATAAGGTTAAAGAAATTATGTCACGACCGGGAACATGAGATCAGGAAGTAGGACGCATGTGCAGAGTTCGAGATGAATAAATAACATTTAATAATAACCAAGAAACAAAACACTAGAATCAAACAACAGGCAGGTAAATAAACACAGGAACACTAAAACGTAGAACACAGGAACAGACAGGGAATCAGCGACAATCATCCGGCAAGTGAACATACAACAGGCAGGGTATATATACAAACAGACTAACGATACACAGGTGTGATGAGGCAGGTAATTCATTAACAAGAGTCCAGGTGACGACAATCGGAACAGACACAAAACATGACACGGATTCCACCGTGACAAATTACTTATAAAATGGTTCATTTAATGTATCCAGTTAAACAAGTAGTCTCCAGATTTTTAAGAGATATGGAGGTTACTTGTATTTGCAATTTGGAAGTAGAATCCATAAAACATTTATTTTATCAATGTATATTTACTCAATCTTTTTGGATTGATGTGGAATGCTTGATATTTAAACTCACAAAATAATAATTCAGTTATCTGGTAAGGATATATTTTTGTATTATAAAAGTAAATGTGTGGAGAAAGACTTGTTAATCAACTTATTGATTATATATGGAAAATTTCACATCCATAAACAAAAATGGGCAAATAATAAACCCAATAGCATTTTATTTAGAACGGAATTAAGAAATTATTTTGAAACTGTTAAAAGTCAAAAAAAGCAAAGCAAATATATAACATTTTTGAAACCTTTTGTTTTATTGAATTATTGTAGAATATCCCCATGTTATTGTTAATTTATTTTTTTATTTTATTTTTATTTGATCCATTGTTATGTTAAATGTTAAATAAGCACATTGTAATCCTCTTGTATGTATGCAATGTTCTTGTTCTTGAAATGAATAATGAAAAAAGCTAAATAGTACTAAAGCTCTACATATTTATATATTTAACTCTTTCCCCGCCATTGACGAGATATCTCGTCAATTAAGAGAAAACGCCTCCCCGCCAATGACGAGATCCGTCTTTCCGCAATACCGCTATTATCCACCAGTTGGCGCCCTTCCGCAACTTTTTAAAACCGGAAGTATTGCCCTATGCCAAGCTGCTGCATGTCCGTGTCTGTTTTAAAGATCGCTCTGAATGGGATCTCTATGAAAAGTCCGTCAAAAAAATGAAATTGTCTCTGCTTGTTGCTCAAAATATGGTGTTTTTGCAAAAACCTACCCATATTCAAAAGCTGATTGCAAAAGAACCACTAAAGGTAAGATGAAACGTTTTTTTCTGTTTGAAAGCAGAGGGTCTGTTCTTTCATTTGGTATATTGTATGTTTATATATTTAAAGAAGAACATTTTCTGGAAGGCAATAAACTTTGGTGAAAATCATGAAAACGCTGGCGCTGGCTGGCAACTTTTTTTAAAAACGCTGGCGGTGAAAGAGTTAACCACTGGCTATGCCCATACATAACTGATCCAGATGTGTTGTTTATATCCAATGGAGTTAATAACAAATATGATGTCATTAAGCAAATGTCAGTCAGATTTGCTATTAAGCACTTATTTGTGTTCACACATGTGCTGTGCTTGAGTAAGTTTTCAGTAAATCATTTACATTTAAAACAACCAATTATATCATAACATTACAATTTCATTGCAATAATTCTATAAACAATTATTAAAAACTTTATAAGACACATCATGACATGTTTATGTCTAGGAAAATAGATTAAAATACTAAAGCTACTGATAACCAAATATATATTCTCTTTATGTGTGATTATTAGTAATTATTTCTAATGTTGGCCTGTTCTTTAAGGATCCACATATTTACAGCAATCTTTTTCATACCTTTAGGATTTGAAGAATTCTAAGACAACATTTGAAGCTTTATAACTTTATTGGGTTGTTTCCCACAGGTTTAAATTGATGCATGACTAGCCATTAGTTATTTAAAAACATTTAGGTACTTTTTACAAACAAACCTTTTAAAAAACATTACTGGTGTACATCTTAAGACAAAACTATGGCCCTGATATATTTAAAGATAGGCCATTGTAAGCTATTTTAAAGAAGACAACTAAAACATAAAACCTAAATTTTAGTCTGTAACTACACTTAAACCAATGGTCAGTAACATTAATCTCTAAGACTAGTCTTAAAGTTAGTCATACATTTTTGTCTTCATGACTGAACATAACTGCTTTAAGTATCATGTGAAAAAATATTTAAATTATTTAAATTATATTTAAATCCAAATAGTAAGACTGATTAGCCCTAACTAACTACTAGTTCTTCAGACTAGTCCTTAAAACACAGTTTTAACTTAATTATTCAACCAGCCCTAGTCTTGGAAAGACATATATTGTCTGATCTTAATAAAACTATTAATATTTTGTCATAAGCTTCACATTACTAGTTAATTGGTTAGATATACTTAGTCTGGCCCATTTTGAAAATGTCACATTTCAAAATGCTTGAATTGATAACCTCAAGTCTTTTAGTTTTAATGAGGTAAATGACTGCAGATCATTGAATCTTATAATAATTTTCATGCAGATGCAAACCCATGGACAAAAGGAACATAACAGCAGTTACAAATGAAATAACGAATACAGGTTAGAAATGGTTCCCACATCACTGTGAGACATCATATCAAATCTAGGAATACAACGGCAAAAGTTTATTTTATGTTTCATATTGATATTTGCCCAGATAGTACAGCAAATTCACAAAATTGTTTTTCATATAAACATAAACATCTAGAGCAGTACTTTCAACTAAGTGAAACACAGTGGTTTCTCCAGACCCAATGCTCAGCACATTTTGTATGATTCCCTCATCTGACACAATCAGTTCAGTTCATACAAATCTCTACTGATGATTAAAGTGGATTTGTTTAAAATAGAAGACTTTTGTATATGTGCAGAGCAGTGGGCTTCCAGGAATACTTTTGAAAACCACTGATCTAGGGGACAGTTAACATTACACCAATTGTTCTAGATGCAAATATTTCCGGAATGATGAGCCAAAAATCCTCACAGACACTTGAGAACATAAGACAAAAAAGCCCATCAGTTTAGTTGTAATCGCTGGACTCGTACATGGTTAATGCTGGCTGGCTGTTGGTCGGCATGTTTTCTAAGATATGTAATTATCCTAATAGACCCTTATAAGAATCTGAAAGCAGATGTTATGTGCAAAATAGTAGGTGAGACAAATATTTATGTGTCGTATACATATGCTATAGTCATCGTTCTTTGTTTAGGTTATTGCGCCACCTAGTGGACAATCTCTGCTATTTTTTGCATGTGAACTCAGTCTAGGTCTATACATATGTGTACCAAGTTTCGTGTTGATATCTCATTACTATCATAAATGATAGCCATTTAAGTATTTGTGGCACCGCCTCTTCGTACTTTTGACCGTGGTGTTGCGACGACGAGTGCAAAGTTAAACTTTTTTTGATAATTATTGATATTCAATGTCTAAGGAATATTCCAGCACTGGATTGGTTCAGATTGGTCAAAAAACCTAGGACTAGTTCGCAAAAGTAGGTTTAAAAGAAAATGATGAATATCTAACAAACGATTCTACTGAGACAGTTGCTTCTTGAGGGAAAGTTGTTCATTGTAAGTACCTCTATTAAATGATATGAGGATCTTGTGGATATCTAAAACACTACATAATACACAATAATTTAAACACTAAAAAAACGTGATAGCGCCCCCGGGAGGCCGAATTTTTTCTTACTCTGCACAGACCTTCATGGCCAAGAGACAAACAGGCCCACCGCGTTTCGTTTCGATCGGCCTTCGTTAACCCTGTCTAATAGCTGCTTTTTCTTGATTGGCCGATGGCGGCCATGTTTCTTGAGCCATGCAAAATTCCTTTTAGACATTAATAGTACCCTAGACCAAGAGCAACCGTGCCAAATTTCAAGTTGATCGGTCCCACACTTTTGTAGCTACAGCCCTTCAAAGGTTGAGGTGGTGTTATAACGCCAACTAGTGGTCAAGCGGCGCAATTATTTGAACGTGAGCCCAGAATAGTCCCTTGTATATATACACCAAATTTGGTGTCGATACCTCTTTCTAATCCCAAGTTATAGCCATTTAAGACCTAGAGGCTCCGCCCATAGGGGGCGTTTGGGCGTGGCTTTACGACGGTGAGTCGAAAGTTCAACTTTTTTTTGATAACTTTTGATATTCACGCTCCAAGGAATATTACAGCACTGGAATGGTTCCGATCGGTCGAAAAACCTAGGACTAGTTCGTTTTTATTTTTTTCAACAAAATCGAAAATAGCGAAAAAAAATTCTAGGCGCAAATAAAATCGGAGATATACGTTTTGTTCGTCTTGACGCAAGGATTCCAGTGATATAAGACACTTGACATTTGGACAAGATTTCTGGGAGTTATGAGCATAAACGTGATTTCCGTCGTTATAGCGCCACCTATAGGCCAATCGGGTTGATACTCTGTCAACCTCTCCCCAAATTGGGTCCTACCATTTGGCCAAGTTTCAAGTCTCTAGGCCTTACGGTTTGGTCTGCACGTTCCGTTTTACGGCAGAATAATAATAATAAAAATCTTAACAATTACAATAGGGTTTCAGCGCTTCGCGCTTGAACCCCTAAAAATATAGCTGCTAGCAGCGATTATCGGGGTTCAAGCCATTTAGATGACAAGACGTTTAAGGACATGGCCATATAGATATTCTGCATTGTATATTGTACACACACACGTTTACCTGAGAAAGGAGAAACAAGACTGTTAAAGAACAAGACTTAATACTGACATGGTTACACACTCATTTTGTATGTAGTTTTTTTTATAAAAAACATAAAAATATAATTCTTACTGCAAATGTCGTGTAAGTGCCTCCAAAATTATGTTCACGTTTCACAGCTATCATAAAGTGACATGAGTGATAAAACTGACAACTCAGAACAATTGAAGTGGTAGTCTTTCACTAAATTTGATTTTAATATTATAACAGTAAAATCATGAAGTTAAAGGTGCAGTGTGTACATTTTAGTGGCATCTAGTGGTGAGGTCACGAAATGCAACCAATGGCTTAGTCCACTGCTCACCCCTCGCTTTTGAAACACATAGAGAAGCTACGGTAGCCGCCACCAGACAAACATGTCATCGTCGGAGACAACTTAGTAAAAAATTTGTCCGTTAGGGGCTTCTGTAGAAAAATGGCGCCACAAAATGTTGACTTCCATGTAAGGGGACCTTGGTGTTTGTAGATAAAAAGGTCTCGTTCTAAGCTAATAAACACATACCGGTTCATTATGAAAGGTCTTTATACACCCCTGATCATATAGTTTTGTATATCATTTTGCATTTCTGTTAAGAGATCCTTCTAAAAATTACACACTGCACCTTTAAATGTGAACAGATTTCTATTAATAGTAGAATTAGTTAAAGAGTAATCATCTTCTGTGTTTTCTGTGAGTTCAAATGTCAGCCAGTGATTGATCCTCTTCTGCCATCTAGTGAACATAACGGAAAATTGCACCTAAAATCCACAATAAGGAATTTGAGTATATTGCCTGATCTCAATAATACATTGTATGCTTTGTCATAAGCTTTAGGGGCCGTTCGTCAGGGCCATTTTCAAAATGACTGTGTGATAGCTATACTTTTGCAAAGTTGTTTTTGTATTTGATATATATATATATTTATATATATATATATATATATACAGTGTAGAGAAAATTGTACTGCACTGGCTTTACTGTTGTTGAGTGTAAGAACTGAAACAATTTAATAAAACAACCAGATACGTTATCAGAATGGTGGATGGTGTTATTAAATCCTGTCAATAACAAATATCATTTCATTTAGCAGATTCATGTTCATGTCCTTTAATCGAGTACCATGAAGGCTTTCTGTTTTAATTAGGTAAATAAAGTGAGGTATGCAAGTTATTAAACCGTATATATTTTTATGGACAAAAGGAACATATACACAAACATGCTCTGCACATTTTGTATGTTTCTCTCATCTGAAACAGTCATTTTAGTTCATAGAGATCTATTCTGTAGGTCTTACTAAATGTTTGCTTGTTTAAATCTTTTAGACATTTTTTTAACAAAAGTAATTGTTCTTATAGAATATATATATTTTTTGACATAGATATTATGTGCAAACATACAAGTATTTCAGATAACAGCCTCTGTCATATTATAGTAGGCCTAAAAGTAGTACTAAAGCTCTACATTTTTTATATTTAACCACTGGCTATGTCCATACATAACTGATGCAGATGTGTTGTTTATATCAAATGGAGTTAATAACAAATGATGTCATTAAGCAAATGTCAGTCAGATTTGCTATTAAGCACTTATTAGTGTTCACACATGTGCTGTGCTAGAGTACGTTTTCAGCAAATCATTTACATTTAAAATAACCAATTGTATCATAACATTACAATTTCATTGCAATAATTCTATAAACAATTATTAAAAACTTTATAAGATACATCATGACATGTTTATGTTCTGGAAAGTAGATTAGAATACTAAAGCTTCTGATAACCAAATATGTATTCTCTTTATGTATGATTATTAGTTATTATTTCTAATGTTGGCCTATTATTGTTCTTTAAGGATCCACATATTTACAGCAATCTTTTTCATACCTTTAGGATTTGAAAAATTCTAAGACAACATTTGAAGCTTTATAACTTTATTGGGTTGTTTCCCACAGGTTTAGATTGATGCATGACTAGCCATTAGTTATGTAAAAACATTTAGGTACTTTTTACAAACAAACCTTATCAAAAACATTTCTGGTGTACATCTTAAGACAAAACTATGGCCCAGATATATTTAAAGGTAGGCCAGTGTAAGCTATTTTCAAGTAAGACAACTAAAACTTAAGCCTAAATTTTAGTCTGGAACTACATTTAAACCAATGGTCAGTAACATTAATCTCTAAGACTAGTATTCAAAGTTAGTCATACATTTTTGTCTTCATGATTGAACATAACTGCTTTAAGTATCATGTGAAAAAATATTTAAATTATTTAAAATATATTTAAATCCAAATAGTTAGACTGATTAGCCCTAACTAACTACTAATTCTTCAGACTAGTCCTTAAAACAAAGTCTTAATTATGTTTTTTATATTATATAGTTTTTTAAAATAACATTACTAAAATATTAAATGTATCATTTTTTATTACGAGTTGAATTTGAATCCCGAGCAGTTTTAACCTTACGGACATGTTACTATAACAACAACTCTAGGATGACCTTCGAAGAAACAAATAATTCAACATGAAGCTAAATCGTCAACAATGAAATCCAGCTAACTGAGTAATCCACGTATGAACGACAGACCCAGCAGTGAAGCACTACATTAAAAAGTCAATTCTATGCAATCCAGTTGAGAAAGGAGGATACTTTTTTTACTAGATTTTAATACTGCTAACTGTGTTTTTAAAAATAAGTGGATAAAAAGTTACTGAAGTTGCAAAGGTAGTATATGGAACATCATACCAGAAATGATTTTTAAGAAATTGGGTGGTTTGGATTTTTTTTTGCGATACAATTTTGATATAAACAAGTTTCCCATAAAACTGTCAGGTTTCCATAAACAGGTTTGTTTTCTTGGATGCTCATATAAAAACATAACTTTTCTCCACATAGATCTGTTATTTGGAATAACAAGAATATTCTATACAAGAAACAGATCCTTATTTTAAAGAAATTGGTATGAGTATAATATAATATTAGTGAGGCAGTTATTTAAAGATGATGGTCACCTCTTTAATTATTGTGAATTCCTCAATCATTATAAGATTCCAGTAACTGCTAAGGAATTTGCAGTTGTATTTGATGCCATACCTAGTGGACTTATTCAACTCTTTCAATGTTATACATCTTATGATTGTAACTCCTTACATAATACTCAGTTATGTATTAATAGAGTAAATATTCTAGAAAAAAAATTAATAACTTTTTTATAAGAACAGAAATGAATGTAGAAGTGAATATTTGCCTAGATGTAAACCATACTAATCTGCAGTTCAACCTTTAAACAAGTTTTAATTTAAACTATTTGATTGTAATATTGTAGTAATGAGTTTCTAAAAATTAATATATATATAAATTGTTCATATTTTAATTTGAAAACAGAAGTGGAGATAATTAGATTTTAATTAGTTTTAATCATTTGATGATTTGATTATAGAATAAAATAGATATAGTACAGTAAATACACAACATAGTTTTTCATATAAACATAAACATCTAGAGAAGTACTTTCAACTCACTGAAACGCAGTGGTTTCTCGAGACCCAATGCTCGGCACATTTTGTATGATTCTCTCATCTGACACAATCAGTTCAGTTCATACAAATCTCTACTGATGATTAAAGTAGATTTGTTTAAAATAGAAGACTTTTGTATATGTGCAGAGCAGTGGGCCTCCAGGAATAATTTTGAGAACCACTGATCTAGGGTACAGTTAACGTAACACCCGTTGTTCTAGATGCAAATATTTCCGGAATGATGAGCCAAAAATCCTCACAGACACTTGAGAACATAAGACAAACAGGCCCATCAGTTTAGTTGTAATCGCACACCATTACACTGGACTGGTACATGGTTAATGCTGGCGGCTATTGGTCTCATGTTTTCTAAGATATGTAATTATCCTAATAGACCCTTATAAGAATCTGAAAGCAGATGTTAAGTGCAAAATAAGTAGGTCAGACAAATATTTATGTGTCGTATACATATGCTATAGTCATCGTTCTTTGATCTTAGGTTATAGCGCCACCTAGTGGACAATCTCCTGAAATGTTTTGCATGTGACCTCGGCCTAGGTCTATACATATGTGTACCAAATTTCGTGTTGATATCTGATTCCTATCATAAATGATAGCCATTTAAGTATTTGTGGCACCGCCTCTTCGTACTTTTGACTGTGGTATTGCGACGACGAGTGCAAAGTTCAACTTTTTTTTGATAATTATTGATATTCAGTGTCTAAGGAATATTCCAGCACTGGATTGGTTCAGATCGGTCAAAAAACCTAGGACTAGTTCGCAAAAGTAGGTTTATAAGAAAATTATGAATATCTAACAAACGATTCGACTGAGACAAGTGCTTCTTGAGGAAATGTTGACCATTGTAAGTACCTCTATTAAATGATATGAGGATCTTGTTGATATCTAAAACACTGCATAATACACAATCACTTAAACACTGAAAAAACGTGATAGCGCCTCCCGGAGGCCGAATTTTTTCTTACTCTGCACAGACCTTCATGGCCAAGAGACAAACAGGCCCACCACGTTTCGTTTCGATCGGCCTCCGTTAACCCTGCCTAATAGCTGCTTTTTCTTGATTGGCCGATGGCGGCCATGTTTTTTGAGCTACGCGAAATTCCTTTTAGACACAGATAGTACCCTAGACCAGGAGCACCGGTGCCAAAGGTCAAGTTGATCGGCCCCATATTTCTGTAGTTACAGCCCTTTAAAGTTGAGGTGGTGTTATAGCGCCAACTAGTGGTCAAGCGGCGCAATTTTTTGCACGTGACCCCAGAATAGTGCCCTGTATATGTGTACCAAATTTGGTGTCGATACCTCTTTCCAATCCCAAGTTATAGCCATTTAAGTCCAAGAGGCTCCGCCCATTGGGGCGTTTGGGCGTGGCTTTACGACGATGAGTCAAAAGTTCACATTTTTTTTGATAACTTTTGATATTCACACTCCAAGGAATATTACAGCACTGGAACGGTTCCGATCGGACAAAAAACCTAGGACTAGTTCGTTTTTATTTTTTTTGACAAAATCGATAATAGCGAAAAAAAATTCATGACGGAAATGAAATCGGAGATATACGTTTTGTTCGTCTTGACGCAAGGATTCCAGTGATATAAGACACTTGACATTTGGACAAGATTTGTGGGAGTTATGATCATCAACGCGTTTGTTATTGCTATAGCGCCACCTATAGGCCAATCGGGTTGATACTCTATCAACCTCTCCCCAAATTGGGTCCTACCCTTTGGCCAAGTTTCAAGTCTCTAGGCCTTACGGTTTGGGCTGTACGTTCCGTTTTATGGCAAAATAATAATAATTAATAAAAATAAAAATCTTAACAATTACAATAGGGTTTCAGCCCTACGGGCTTGAACCCCTAAATATAGCTGCAAGCAGCGATTAGCGGGGTTCAAGCTATTTGGGATCACAAGACGTTTAAGGACATGGCCATATAGATATTCTGCATTGTATATTGTACACACACACGTTTACCTGAGAAAGGAGAAACAAGACTGTTAAAGAACAAGACTTAATATTGACATGGTTACACACTCATTTTGTATGTAGTTTTTTTTATAAAAAACATAAAAATATAATTCTTACTGCAAATGTCGTGTAAGTGCCTCCAAAATTATGTTCACGTTTCACAGCTATCATAAAGTGACATGAGTGATAAAACTGACAACTCAGAACAATTGAAGTGGTAGTCTTTCACTAAATTTGATTTTAATAGTATAACAGTAAAATCATGAAGTTAAAGGTGCAGTGTGTACATTTTAGTGGCATCTAGTGGTGAGGTCACAAATTAGTCCACTACTCACCCCTCACTTTTGAAACACATAGAGAAGCTACGGTAGCCGCCACCAGACAAACATGTCATCGTCGGAGACAAATTAGTAAAAAATGTGTCCGTTAGGGGCTTCTGTAGAAAAATGGCGCCACAAAATGTTGACTTCCATGTAAGGGGACCTTGGTGTATGTAGATAAAAAGGTCTCGTTCTAAGGTAATAAACACATACCGGTTCATTATGAAAGGTCTTTATACACCCCTGATAATATAGTTTTGTATATCATTTTGCATTTCTGTCAAGAGATCCTTCTAAAAATTACACACTGCACCTTTAAATGTGAACAGATTTCTATTAATAGTAGAATTAGTTAAAGAGTAATCATCTTCTGGGTTTTCTGAGAGTTCAAATGTCAGCCTGTGATTGAACCTCTTCTGCCATCTAGTGGACATAACGGAAAATTGCACCTAAAATCCACAATAAGAAATTAGAGTATATTGCCTGATCTCCATAATACATTGTATGCTTTGTCATAAGCTTTAGGGGCCGTTCGTCATGGCCATTTTCAAAATGACTGTGTGATAGCTATACTTTGGCAAAGTTGTTTTTGTATTTGATATATATATATATATATATATATATATATATATATATATATATAATTTATACAGTGTAGACAAATTTGTACTGCACTGGCTTTACTGTTGTTGAGTGTAAGAACTGAAACAATTTAATAAAACAACCAGATACGTTATCTGAATGGTGGATGGTGTTATTAAATCGTGTCAATAACAAATATCATTTCATTTAGTAGATTCATGTTCATGTCCTTTAATCGAGTACCATGAAGGCTTTCTGTTTTAATTAGGTAAATAAAGTGAGGTATGCAAGTTATTAAACCGTATATATTTTTATGGACAAAAGGAACATATACACAAACATGCTCTGCACATTTTGTATGTTTCTCTCATCTGAAACAGCTATTTTAGTTCATAGAGATCTATTCTGTAGGTCTTACTAAACGTTTGCTTGTTTAAATCTTTTAGACATTTTTTTAACAAAAGTAATTGTTCTTATAGAACATATATATTCTTTGACATAGATATTATGTGCAAACATACAAGTATTTCAGATGATCGCCTCTGTCATATTATAGTAGGCCTAAAAGTAGTACTAAAGCTTTACATTGTTTTATATTTAACCGCTGGCTATGTCCATACATAACTGATACAGATGTGTTGTTTATATCAAATGGAGTTAATAACAAATGATGTCATTAAGTAAATGTCAGTCAGATTTGCTATTAAGCACTTATTAGTGTTCACACATGTTCTGTGCTAGAGTAAGTTTTCAGCAAATCATTTACATTTAAAATAACCAATTGTATCATAACATTACAATTTCATTGCAATAATTCTATAAACAATTATTAAAAACTTTATAAGATACATCATGACATGTTTATGTTCTGGAAAGTAGATTAGAATACTAAAGCTACTGATAACCAAATATATTTTATTCTCTTTATGTATGACTATTAGTTATTATTTCTAATGTTGGCCTATTATTGTTCTTTAAGGATCCACATATTTACAGCAATTTTTTTCATACCTTTAGGATTTGAAAAATTCTAAGACAACATTTGAAGCTTTATAACTTTATTGGGTTGTTTATATAGTAGTTTTTGTTGGGTAAATTACTGATCATATGCTGTATTAATATTATATAAGGCCTAAGGCCTGTTGTTTCTACACAAGGCTATAAGACACCCAGTTAAACTTTCTTTTTCTCAGTTAACTTTCCTTTCCTAATTAAAAGAGTCCAGGTGCGATCCTGCGACTATACCCTGATTGTTCTCGCCACGATTATCTTGAGAAGGTCGAAACAACTGATAAACAAGAGTACGTCATTTTATATTAGAGAATTCGTCCAGCTGTACTTCGCTACATTAACAATAAGGTATCTGTGCAAGCTAGGCCAAGGCCATGAAAACCAATAAGCAGAATATATCATTTTAGATATGAGGCAGGATGAAGCTGCACTTTTGCTACATCAAACAAATAAAATTAATTGTGGCAGACCGAGACCAATGAGAAGAATATACGTCATCTCAGATAAGAAGTGTTTGATCTTACTGTATAAAAATGGAGTCAGATGTTGGGAGGGCAGATGATCTTTGAGCACCTCTTTGAGGGGTATTGATTGTCTCACTTTGTTGGCTCGAGCGAATAAAGTAATTTTTGTTTGGCACCTGGAACCTTTGTCTCCTGAGTATTTTTCTTATGAAGATTCAAGCTAAGACTTTTTGCAACAACATTTCCCACAGGTTTAGATTGATGCATGACTAGCCATTAGTTATGTAAAAACATTTAGGTACTTTTTACAAACAAACCTTATAAAAAACATTACTGGTGTACATCTTAAGACAAAACTATGGCCCAGATATATTTAAAGGTAGGCCAGTGTAAGCTATTTTCAAGTAAGACAACTAAAACTTAAGCCTAAATTTTAGTCTGGAACTACACTTAAACCAATGGTCAGTAACATTAATCTCTAAGACTAGATTTCAAAGTTAGTCATACATTTTTATCTTCACGATTGAACACAACTGTTTTAATTATCACGTGAAAAAATATTTAAATTATTTAAATTCTATTTAAATCCAAATAGTAAGACTGATTAGCCCTAACTAACTACTAATTCTTCAGACTAGTCCTTAAAACACAGTCTTAATTATGTTTTTTATATTATATAGTTTTTTGATTAACATTACTAAAATATTAAATGTATAATTTTTTATAACGAGTTGAATTTGAATCCCGAGCAGTTTTAACCTTACGGACATGTTACTATAACAACAACTCTAGGATGACCTTCGAAGAAACAAATAATTCAACATGAAGCTAAATCGTCAACAATGAAATCCAGCTAACTGAGTAATCCACGTATGAACGACAGACCCAGCAGTGAAGCACTACATTAAAAAGTCAATTCTATGCAATCCAGTTGAGAAAGGAGGATACATTTTTTTTTTACTAGATTTTAATACTGCTAACTGTGTTTTTAAAAATAAGTGGATAAAAAGTTACTGAAGTTGCAAAGGTAGTTTATGGAACATCATACCAGAAATGATTTTTAAGAAATTGGGTGGTTTGGAATTTTTTTTGCGATACAATTTTGATATAAACAAGTTTCCCATAAAACTTTCAGGTTTCCATAAACAGGTTTGTTTTTCTTGGATGCTCATATATAAACATAACTTTTCTCCACATAGATCTGTTATTTGGAATAACAAGAATTTTCTATAGAAGAAACAGATCCTTATTTTATAGAAATTGGTATGATAATAATATAATATTAGTGAGGCAGTTATTTAAAGATGATGGTCACCTCTTTAATTATTGTGAATTCCTCAATCACTATAAGATTCCAGTAACTGCTAAGGAATTTGCAGTTGTATTTGATGCCATACCTAGTGGACTTATTCAACTCTTTCAATGTTATACATCTTATGATTGTAACTCCTTACATAATACTCAGTTATGTATTAATAGAGTAAATATTATAGAAAAAAAATTAATAACTTTTTTATAAGAACAGAAATGAATGTAGAAATGAATATTTGCCTAGATGTAAACCATACTAATCTGCAGTTCAACCTTTAAACAAGTTTTAATTTAAACTATTTGATTGTAATATTATAGTAATGAGTTTCTAAAATAATATATATATATATATAAATTGTTCATATTTTAATTTGAAAACAGAAGTGGAGATAATTAGATTTTAATTAGTTTTAATACATTTTGATGATTTGAATATAAAATAAAATAGATATAGTACAGTAAATTCACAAAATAGTTTTTCATATAAACATAAACATCTAGAGAAGTACTTTCAACTCACTGAAACGCAGTGGTTTCTCGAGACCCAATGCTCGGCACATTTTGTATGATTCTCTCATCTGACACAATCAGTTCAGTTCATACAAATCTCTACTGATGATTAAAGTAGATTTGTTTAAAATAGAAGACTTTTGTATATGTGCAGAGCAGTGGGCCTCCAGGAATAATTTTGAGAACCACTGATCTAGGGGACAGTTAACGTAACACCCGTTGTTCTAGATGCAAATATTTCCGGAATGATGAGCCAAAAATCCTCACAGACACTTGAGAACATAAGACAAAAAAGCCCATCAGTTTAGTTGTAATCGCTGGACTCGTACATGGTTAATGCTGGCTGGCTGTTGGTCGGCATGTTTTCTAAGATATGTAATTATCCTAATAGACCCTTATAAGAATCTGAAAGCAGATGTTATGTGCAAAATAGTAGGTGAGACAAATATTTATGTGTCGTATACATATGCTATAGTCATCGTTCTTTGTTTAGGTTATTGCGCCACCTAGTGGACAATCTCTGCTATTTTTTGCATGTGAACTCAGTCTAGGTCTATACATATGTGTACCAAGTTTCGTGTTGATATCTCATTACTATCATAAATGATAGCCATTTAAGTATTTGTGGCACCGCCTCTTCGTACTTTTGACCGTGGTGTTGCGACGACGAGTGCAAAGTTAAACTTTTTTTGATAATTATTGATATTCAATGTCTAAGGAATATTCCAGCACTGGATTGGTTCAGATTGGTAAAAAAACCTAGGACTAGTTCGCAAAAGTAGGTTTAAAAGAAAATGATGAATATCTAACAAACGATTCTACTGAGACAGTTGCTTCTTGAGGGAAAGTTGTTCATTGTAAGTACCTCTATTAAATGATATGAGGATCTTGTGGATATCTAAAACACTACATAATACACAATAATTTAAACACTAAAAAAACGTGATAGCGCCCCCCGGAGGCCGAATTTTTTCTTACTCTGCACAGACCTTCATGGCCAAGAGACAAACAGGCCCACCGCGTTTCGTTTCGATCGGCCTTCGTTAACCCTGTCTAATAGCTGCTTTTTCTTGATTGGCCGATGGCGGCCATGTTTCTTGAGCCATGCAAAATTCCTTTTAGACATTAATAGTACCCTAGACCAAGAGCAACCGTGCCAAATTTCAAGTTGATCGGTCCCACACTTTTGTAGCTACAGCCCTTCAAAGGTTGAGGTGGTGTTATAACGCCAACTAGTGGTCAAGCGGCGCAATTATTTGAACGTGAGCCCAGAATAGTCCCTTGTATATATACACCAAATTTGGTGTCGATACCTCTTTCTAATCCCAAGTTATAGCCATTTAAGACCTAGAGGCTCCGCCCATAGGGGGCGTTTGGGCGTGGCTTTACGACGGTGAGTGGAAAGTTCAACTTTTTTTTGATAACTTTTGATATTTACGCTCCAAGGAATATTACAGCACTGGAATGGTTCCGATCGGTCGAAAAACCTAGGACTAGTTCGTTTTTATTTTTTTCGACAAAATCGAAAATAGCGAAAAAAAATTCTAGGCGCAAATAAAATCGGAGATATACGTTTTGTTCGTCTTGACGCAAGGATTCCAGTGATATAAGACACTTGACATTTGGACAAGATTTCTGGGAGTTATGAGCATAAACGTGATTTCCGTCGTTATAGCGCCACCTATAGGCCAATCGGGTTGATACTCTGTCAACCTCTCCCCAAATTGGGTCCTACCATTTGGCCAAGTTTCAAGTCTCTAGGCCTTACGGTTTGGTCTGCACGTTCCGTTTTACGGCAGAATAATAATAATAAAAATCTTAACAATTACAATAGGGTTTCAGCGCTTCGCGCTTGAACCCCTAATAATAAGAAAACTAACAATAACAATAGGGTTCTACGCCCCTTCGGGGCTTGACCCCTAATAAGGATTGAGTTAAAATATTAATTTCTAGCTAAAAAAATCGAATACATAATAAAAGTACCTTTTTATCAGAGGAGAACACATAGAGTGCCAAAGGCTTTTCCTTTTTGTTGATAATATTTATAGCCTCACTTAAATCATTAACAGTAATTATTGGCAGCACAGGTCCAAAGATTTCTTCTTGCATGATTCTGTAATGGGGCAAAACATCACGCAGAACTGTAGGAGCTGTTGAAGAAGAGTAAATAAAGCATGTTTCTGCAACCGACAGAGATATCCATATTTTGTAATAAAGTAGTCAAGGTTTATTTAAATCAAATTACCAATGTAACACTGTGACCTATCGTTCTCTCCTCCGAAAGCAATTGTACAGCCCTCCATCAAAGCCATCACTCTATCAAAGTGATGTGTGTTAATGATACGACAATAATCTGGAGAATTTTTCGCATCCTCTTGGTAGAACTCCTAGAATTAGTTTACAATTGAATTCATATATAATCGATGTGATTATACACTACAACATCATCCTTAAAAACAGAGTACACACCCGCAGTGTGTTTCGAATCTCTTCAATGATCCTGTCTTGCATGCTTGGCTCACACAGGATGTAGTCAGGTGCAATGCAGCTCTGGCCGCTATTCATGAACTTCCCCCAAGTTATTCGTCTGATAAACATTATACAATTATTGCATCATTATTATCCGGCTATCAGTTGTCATGCAAAAATATATATATATTTTACAAGCCGGCACTGCAATCCATAAATTTTTCCTCTCTATCGCCATCTCTGTTTAAAATATAAAATTGCAGCTATCTAATTTTCTGTATGTGCACTGTTCTTAATCTGCGTGGGTGAATCTGATGTCTGTGATCCCCGCATCAGAGTGGATCTGTCATTGGAAATCAACATGACAGGACATTTATCCGAAAAACGTAATCTGAACAAGTAATATATCTGCTGCGTTTGTTCTCATTAAATGAAATAATTTATGTGTGTCCACATAAATGTTTCAACGTAGATTTGTTTATAAACAATCAAATTCCCCAGATGTAAGGATGTAATAAATTGATATGTTTAAGTAATTGATATTCATAATTCCTCAGATGATCGTCGCTTAAAACTTTACAGATTATATGCTGCCATCTAGCTGACAAGTTAAAATTTTAAGCAACATGCTACAAACTCTTTACCATCTGCAGCAGCACACACATGCAATAGGGTAGCCGGGTCGTCTTCTATCTGTTTACAGACGTGACGTAATCATGCATAAGTTCAAAAAGTCATTTTTGTAGTAAGGTTATACTACTACAAAACAAACTATAAAAACAAACGGTGTGAAATAGCACTAAAAGTGCTTCACTGGATCATAATCATATCTGGTGCTATAGTGGTGCTATATAACCCTCGGATGGTTCGTCATAAGTGCTATATAGCACTAAAAATGTTTCCCTATGATTACGAGCTTTTAGTGCTATTTAGCGCTGATTTTTTTAGGGTGTATATTTAAAGGGATAGTTCACCCAAAAATGAAACTTCAGTCATCATTTACTCACTCTCATGTTGTTACAAACCTCTATAATTGTCTTTGTTCTGATGAAGATAAAGGAAGAAATTTCGAGGAATATTTGTAACCAAATCGATCATGAGCCTTATTCACTTCCATAGTAGGAATAAGAAAACTATGGAAGTGAATTGGGCTCATAAATGGTCTGGTTACAAACATTCCTCAAAATATCTTCCTTCATGTTATTAAAAGGAACAAATGTATACATCATTTTTGTTTATGTTAACTGAAAAAGTTACGGATTGCAGCTTTTCATTTAACATGCAAACCACACTACCTGCATGCCACAGCAATGTCACAGTTCTTATCGATATAACAGGGGCTTTTCCCACCCAATTCTAAAATCACTGGTGTGAGGTGACGAGAAGCTGCCTCCATAACCAGTTTCCCCACTGTGCTGTTCCCAGTATAAAAGATGTGGTCGAAACGCTGCTTCAGCAGCTCTTGGGTCTCTGGAGCACCTCCTGTCACAACTCGATACATCTCCTAAAATATATAAATGCTGGGTTTACAATACACATTTCCCAATACACATAAAATAAGGTTTAAAGTCATGTACCTTATCAAGATATTGAGGAAGTAGCTCACTCATAAGTTTAGCAGAGTGCTCACTCAGCTCTGATGGTTTCACTACGGCTGCATTGCCTAAAGAAAAGAGGAAGTGGTGTTAAATCATATGATGTGGTCCCAAAGAGAGTGATTTTTTAGAAAAGATCACACAGCCTACCAGCTGCAATAGCTCCAACGAGAGGTTGTAGGGTCAGAGCCCAAGGATAATTCCAGGCACCGATGATCAGCACGACACCAAAAGGTTCAGGCTTTACGTAAACATCATCAAGTGCATTGCCGAGGTTCTTCCTCGCAGGCTGAGGGGCCGCCCAATCATCCAGATGACTCTCCGCCAACTTGATGTCATTCTCAAGGCCGATAAACTCAAATAGTGTAGTGTCAAACGTACTCTGTTGAATATAGGGGCCGTTTACATAATGCGGTTTGGCTGTTCGTTTACATGACAACTGCGTTTTGGGGTCCTGAAAACGCAAGTTTTTGATAACGACACCTTGTCGTCGTAATCTTAACTAAATAAAACAGGGATCACACTACAGGATTTTTTAAATCCTGGCCAATTATGAAACCTGGTCAGAGCACACACATAAGGAGAATCTTAATGCTGCGTTCAGAGCAGCTGCGGTAGAGGTGTCAAGCGCAAGTGATTTCAATGTTAAGTCAATGTAAAGACGCGTTGATGCGCTTCTGGAGGTCTCGCGGCGTGAATGAGGCATTTAGCGTTGCCACGGCAAACGAGCGACTTGAAAAACTTGAACTTTGGCGGAAAAACGCACTGCGTTAAGTTAACCAATCAGGAGCTTGCTCTAGTAGTGATGTGAATTTCCGCGTGAATGTTTCAATGACTAGAATTTCAGGCGCGGCTTTCACACGCAAATGAAGCGAGTAGACTCAAAATGTTCAAACTAGACATGGTAACACGAATTTGACGCCTCAAACGCGACTGGTGTGAACCCACGGTAAGAGATTTTCTGTGCAGTGTGGGACTTTTAGTGGTGAGATTGTGAATTGCAACCAACGGCTCAGTCCACAGCTCACCCTTTCGAGGCGCATAGTGAAGTTACTGATTGGCCAGCTAATCTATACGCTGTGTTTGGCCTGACTACCTCTGACGTCAGCCAGAAATGTGACGCTCCTTACCATGTTTTGAAGATCAGCTACCAATGCAATACTGACAGGAGTTAACATCGTCTTTACTACATTGTCAATACGAACCAAATCTGATCCATAAAATGCAGATGATCAAGTTTATCGATCAACTTTGCCACCGCGTTTTGAGCAGGACGTAACAGATTCGTAATGTAAGGATACTAAAACATTAAAACTAGGGATGTCCCGATCCGATCACGTGATCGGAAATCGGCCCCGATCACGTGGTTTCAGACTCGATCGGAATCGGACGTTACCTCCCGATCAGGACTCGGATACATATGCAAGGTTTAAAATCCATTAAATTCTCGCTCTGCTCCGCGCCAGTGTACGCGCTGCGCTGGTGCGTGTGAACTGAAGAGAATAGGCTTGTTCAACTTCATCCGGCTGCTGGTTCTTGTGGTGCTGCATGACGTCAAAGTTCCGCAGCAAACTCCTCCGTATGATTTCGCAGATCACTCTCGCGGTAGTTTGACGTCACCCGGCTGTCGATTGTTGCGGCGCCGCATGAAGTCGAACAAGCCCATTGACGTGCTTTCATTCATAGGCTTCACACTCGTGCGTGCAAGGAACCCACGACAAAACCGCGTTTTTACCGCTCATTTAAACGACGCGTTGATCGTTATTGTCAACATGTGCTCAGACGCAGTTCCGCGTCTCACTCAGAACCTCAAGAACGCGCATTCGCGCAGGATCATTTGAAATTACTGTAGAGATGAGCGAGAGAGAGAGAAAGAGAGGTAAGAATGGTGCCCATGTCAAAAAAAACTTAATAGAAGTCTAGAAACAAAGTATTAAAGTATGTATAGCCATGTCACTCATCTCATTACAAAATGTTAACTAGATAACTGGATACAACTGATTGTATAGTTTAATAAAATAATGTATTTTGATTATACAAATAAATTACAACCTAACTATAGTGATTGTTTAACTAACTGCTGACCAGCTTAGGGAATCTCTATGGCTAATTTATAAGACATATTGCTGAATCAGTATGTTGTTTTTCTTGTTAATTGAGTCTTTTTGGGTAGCCTATCTTATGCCTAGAATTAGTCAAGGAGGTTGATTCTTATAACTTCCTTCAAAGTTTGATCAATTGTGCATAATGACATGTGCACCAAATGCATATAGGGTGTCAGACTCATAGATTTGCATTATTTAAAGTTCAGGTTTTAATGTTTGGGTCAACCTGTGGCACAGCTTTAAAGCTGAAAGTTATAAAATCCTATCAGAGATACAAAATGTCATTGAAACACACCAGTGGCTTTGCTGTCATCAGGATTAAACATGTTACCCCTCGAACCCTCCCTCCCAACAGAGCCTCCCCACAAAACAAACCCCAATTTAACCCCTGAACATATATACTATATATTCATTATTTTTAACACATCTGTAGTTATGCACTGGCACAGAGTTAGACTCTTTTGACTCCACACAGAAACAGCAATGCGTGCGGCATGACATAAGGAGCATCCTGGTTCTGTTTTTTCGCTCTTTATTCTTTTTTTTATGTATTATAGAAGTATCGGATCGGGACTCGGTATCGGCAGATACTCAAAATCAAATGACTCGGACTCGGACTCGAGGGCAAAAAAACCTGATCGGGACATCCCTAAAATTAAAACCATGTCTGCATTTGTGATCGTAGAAACGAAAAACAACAAGCGCTACTCTGCACTGAACAAAACTCGTGTTTGAGTCATGGTTTGGTCAGTAGTAAATTCTTTAAAGGGACAACAAGTAGGATTTACCACTATTTAGTGGTGAAATTGTATTTTGCATTCAAACTAACAGTGCTCTCTAGCGCCTTGCCTTTCCAAATGCGTGTTGCACCTACGGTAGCCGTTATGTACTCACTGATCTCCTTGTCCGTTGCAGCTGGTTCACGTCGTCTGAATGAAAACGCGTTGTGGAAACGCATTGGTAGGTTAGTGCTTTTTGTCCCTCTCTGCTATTATAGTTTATCAGTATGGCGGAACGACATGGAAGTCTCCTTGGACTTCAATGTAAGTAAAGAGAAGAAATTTTAAGCTTACAAAAAAAGTCTGATCACTGGCAGAGGTCATTTGACACCAAGAGGACATATTTATGAATAAAGAAATTGATTTTGATTAATTAAACACTTGAAGCACTACTTACTGTCCCTTTAAATATGAAAACACAGACTACTTAAAGGTGCAGTGTGTAATTTTTAGAAGGATCTCTTGACAGAAATGCAAAATAATATATAAAACTATATTATTAGGGGTGTTTCATAATGAAACGTTAGGTGTTTATTGCCTTAGAACGAGACCTTTTTATCTACATACAAAGAGGGTCCCCTTACATGGAAGTCGCCATTTTGTGCCGCCATTTTTCTACAGAAGCCCTTAATGGACAATTTTTTTTACTAAGTTTTCTCCGACGATGACATGTTTGTACTGTGACAGCTACCGTAGCTTCTCTATGTGTTTCAAAAGCAAGGGGTGAGCAGTAGACTACGCCGTTGGTTGCAATTTCGCAGCCTCACCACTAGATGCCGCTAAAATTTACACACTGCACCTTTAAAGGCTGTATGTCAGAAGCAGGAGGAATTATGATAATGACCATAGTGTCCACGTCTAACGGCCCAGGAAGTAAACTGTTGCCTACAATCCGTGTGTTTATTGTAGTCCAAGAAGAGATTTACTCGTGTCATTGTTAACTTTGGGATTAACGTTTGCATATCGTTAACATGTACTAATACACACTTACACAACAAAGGAAATGTAAAATCGTTAATCGGATAATTGGTGCCCTTTAATTCGTACGACCACATTTGTACATTTTTGTATGATTTGCCTTGACCCCTGTTAAGTTAGAGTTGGGGTTTTTATTATTGTTTTTTTATGATAATCATACGTTTTTGCACAATTAACTTTGTATGAATTCATATAAATTAACCAACTTGTAAACAAATTCTCTTGAAATTAGGCTGGTGTAAACGCAAATCTTTTTGACAGTGTTGTCATACATAAAATGTTTCATAAACGCAACGAAAAAAACGTACGTTTTTCACTGCATCTTGTCAAGTAAACAGCTTAAAGTCACAATATCATTTCAGTATATATCATTGACTTTTATATATCACTTTTATATATCATCAAGATGTTGATGTTTTGTAAGTTACCTCAGTGGTAAACCAATGTTAACAAGCACTGAAAAAGTGTTTATCTTAATGCATTTTAAGTTGCTTTGGATAAGCGTCTACTAAATGTAAATAAATGTAAATGTGTTCCTGTTGTAACTTACCCTGTTAATGTCTTGTTTAAGAGCTTCTGCGATGTCTGCTTGGCGTTCAGTGATGAGTTTGTGTAGGGCTCTCAGCTGCTGTTTTCGGTACTGCAGAGATCTGGATCTGCCTGACTGGAATGCTTCTCTCACTCCATCCACTACCGTATCCATCCTTTCAGACCTGAATCATTAATTTGTTTCATCAAACTAAGTTCAACTATTATAGTAACTATACCGTTTTTAGAGTTGGGTAACACATATTTGAGCTAAAGTTACATTACAACGACAGTAAAAAGTAAACCAGGTATTGTCTAGCAAGTGCTTTTTCCTAGCTTCAGAACCAGTTCAACAGCGTTTTTGAGGAAATCAAACAATTTATTTGCAATATGTTTATTGTT
This sequence comes from Paramisgurnus dabryanus, assembly GCF_030506205.2. NCBI lineage: Eukaryota > Metazoa > Chordata > Actinopteri > Cypriniformes > Cobitidae > Paramisgurnus > Paramisgurnus dabryanus. The sequence continues at coordinate 26,945,421 of NC_133344.1, read as the reverse complement.
TACAACTCATCTCAGTGTAGACACAACTCATTTAGCTAACACTGGGTAAAAAAATAGCACCAGCGTTTATCACTTCTAACCTTAAATCCTTTTCACGCGTCGATCACACATCAGAGTAACGTTACACACACATCAAGTTTAAATCGGTTAAAATTCATTCAAACGAAATATTTTGATTTTATCCTGGATTCAGGACGTATAAAAGCATACTTTGTTGTTAACAAGTTATTGATACTCACTTTGATTTCAGCCACGAGCTGCGAAACTGCGGAGAATGGTACAGTAACTGTTCACGCCCCCATTTGTAGAACAGTTATATACACGGGAACTGTGACGCAGGGGACAAAACAAACGCTGACTGGGTTTATTGAGCCCGTCAAACGGCGGCGCGTCTAGTAAATTGTCTTTAACAAAACTCGATAAAATAGATTTAAAAAAATGTATTTAACTTGATGCACAAAATTGCAGGAAAGTCAGATTTTAGTTATAATAATGTATAAGATAATAGCACAGTTAAACATTAAACAATGTTGTTACTGACTAATGAAAGCTGTTACGCAAGGAATAATGTAAATTACTTTCAGCCGTAGTTATCGCAATGAATCCAGACGAGCAGTATCCCTTGTTGGGGTTTATGTAAGCCAGGATCTCAAACTCAAATAGTAGTCTTTGGGCCATTTCTGAGATTGACATCTCGTCGGGCGCAGAGCTATTTTAACGTTCAAAAAAGCACAATATTTCTGTAAATGTACTCTATTTAAATTCTATTATTTAACATATAATATTACTTAAATAAACAGGATTTTTAAAATACATTATTTTATATCAGTAAATAAATATTTTCTTATCTTACTAAGCTTCTTGAAACTTAGCTAAGCTAACAAATTTATTTCCTGAATACATTTATATTATAGTAATATGAAAAAATCAATAAATTTAAGTGAAACTGACCCTAAAACTTTTGAATAGAGGTATTCAATGTCACATAAGCTAGTTGGACAAAAAACATAATATTACTGCTTCATGCAATTGCATAGCAAGCTATATAGTGAAATATTAGATATAGGCTTCATTATACTCACAAAATGAGTGATATAGCTGCATACGTTTATCTTTTGCATGTGCCCTCTTATCTTAACCTGGACACCTGAAGGCCTACGCCTGTTTTCATTATCTGTAGTTCAATATTTGTTGCATTACATCACTTTGATTGACGTGAGGTGCAGATGACTGATTAAAACTTGATCATGCATTCTGTTTTCCTCGCCATCATGCATTATTTGATGTGGTGACATCAAGTCATAACAGACTATTAAGAAGACCCCCCCCCTTAAATAACCAATAGCATTTCATATGCAAACACGTACTGTAACGAAATGTAAAGGGCGGGACGCTTCAGCATCTAAAGAGCATTTGATTGGACAGAAATTTGATGAGAAGCTAAAGTGTAGTGTAATGTCATAAAAATGTGTGACTTTTTTAGCGCATGTGCCAAACTGGGTTTGAATGCTTATATCTTCTGTATGAGAATTTTGTGTTTTGGACCATACCAGTTTTTATTATTAAGCTTAAAGTATTTATTAGGGTTGTAGTCAAGACCACCTAAACCGAGACCAAGTCATGACCAAGACCAAGACAGGCCGAGACTGAGACAAGACCAAGACTTTAAAGGGTCGAGACCGAGTCAAGACCAAGACAGGCCGAGACCAAGTCAAGACCAAGACCAGTGCAAATCACTGCATTAAAACACTTATGATAAAATGTGGAATATGCATATGATTAGGCACTTATTGTCTGTGTGTGTGTGCGTGCGTGTGTCTGTGTGTGTGTGTGTGTGTGTGTGTGTGTGTGTGTGTTTGCCATCAGAGAAGTTGATAAAATAATCAAAGGCATTGCAGATATGTGGGAATTTATCTTTGTCAATAAGAAAATAAAAGTGAACAAACACTAAAGAGCTGAAATCAACTTAACCATTTAATCTGAACTGTCTTTCCATGGCTTGCCATCCACTTAACACAATGCAGGTGTTTTTAGTAATAAAATTAGAAAAACTGTCATTGGGAGAAACTTAAACAATGCCAACATCATATGCCAAACCTGAATAAACTGCATCAAATTAATGATAAAAAATAAATTTGTGATGTCCACTGCAAAAAATGATTTTCACGAAAAAAATGTCTTGGTATTTTTGTCTTGTTTTCAGTAAAAATATCAAAAAATTCTTAAATTAATCTGCCAATGGGGTAAGCAAAAAAATCTTAAACCTTTTTCTTAAACACTAAATTCAAGAAAATTCAAGAAAAATTAGCTTACCCCATTGGCAGATTTTTTGCTTGTTTTATGCACAAAATCACTTACATTTTATATTTTTGCTCTAAAAACTAGACTTATTTTCTTGGGTTGTTTTGTTCATCAAGAAAAAGCATCTTAATTTAAGAAAATACTAAGAATTTTTTATATCATTTTTTTTGCAGTGTGCCATCAGTTGTGGTCTTGAAATAAAATTCCGAGTCCTCTTTGTCTGAGACCGAGACGAGACCGAGTTAAAATGCGGTTGATTCCAAGACGAGACCAAGACCTTTAAAAAGTGGTCTTGAGTCCGGTCTTGAGAACTACAACACAAGTATTTATAATAAAATGTTTTTTTTTTTTTTTATTTCAAAGGGACTTTATCGGGCAGTTTCCCGGACAGGGATTAGACTAGTCCTATACTTAAACATTTTTAAGAACTCTCGAAACTTAAAAATGACTTGCACCGAAACAGGGCCGTACACAGACCTTTTGAGGGGCATGTACTGAAACTGAAAAAGGGCACCCCCTTCCAAATAAATAGCACATAACAATAGTCTTAAAAGCTTTATATTCATTCACCATTAATGACTGAACAATTCACTTTTAATGAATGAAAAATGAAATTTTATGATAGCTTGGCATGATCTGGCCTCCAAGATGTAAAATTGACTTTAACAGTTTGCTTTCTGGGTGGTTACTGTTTGAATTATTTTGTAGAGTCATATGTTTGCTCTGGTGTACTCCCTCTTATTTAATTGTTTTATATATTGATTTTAATTTTTTCCTCTGCTTTGTATACATGAAGTTCAATAAAAAATATGTTTGAAGAAAAATATTTTTTAGCTATTCTGTTTGGTTTTATGAGCTAATATTTATTATTTGGTTTAAAAAAAAATATTTGTCATTGATAAGAGGGGAAAATAGAAATAATAGATATTAAAGATCAAAATAGGAGATTATACCATATAGCCATACCATAAGCATATACAACATGTATCTCCCTAGTGCCTACCTGGCAAAATTTTTGCAGAGGACCAGGGACCTTGGTCTCTTGATAGTGCACTAAGGTTGGTTGTTCTCATGCACTACACTTTCCTTTAAATAAGCCAGCAATGAAAAATGAATACAAATTTAAGTCAAGTCATTCAGGGCTAACTTTTTTGGGAGAAAATTTTGAGCACACCTTAAAATCAGCATGCAATTATACACATTTTTCCCAAAATAACTGCATTTCTGAAAAATACTAAATAGACTCTATTGCAGTTGCTTTCAAAATAGAAAGTTACGAACCAAAGATTCATATAGCCCCCTTGACTAATCCTAGGCATAAGATAAATAAATGTACAATAAGTTATATCCATAGCATATTGTAATAAGATGAGTGACAGGGTAATACATACTTGTATCCTTTACACATTTCTCATCTTCTATCCAGTTTTCCTTAACTGGACATCTGATAAGATCTCTCTAATCTGTAGTGTTAGGAATTCTCTCTCTCTCTCATCTCTGCAATATCTCATTTTAAACCCGTGCGGGCGCGTCTTCTCGTGGTTCTGAGTGAGATGTTTTGACTTTTCCCGGGGTCCGTACAGTTTTGTAACTGTCTGGATTATCCCGTTTATTCCAGGGCTTCTTGCCACAAGAGTAAATAACTGGATACAAAAATTGATTTGAAATATTTTATTAGCTTATTTGTAATAAATTCAAAGCTTGCATGAGAAAAGACAGCGGAGAGATTAAACATTGAGTAGTACCTGTATTAGCAGTGTGCTAGAAGATAACAGACCTCGAAATCATGCAACTGAGCAATAGATCAAGTATTCGGGAGAACCGAGTAATAATGCAATGTTTGCATGATCCTTATCCTTATTTGACTTCCATAATTTGATTAATGCTACATACATGAGTTTTATTATAAAAAAAAATGTGCAATAATTAATCTACAGCATATCAACAGACTGAGTAGTGTGTAAAAAAGTTCTTTATGTCCATGCACAGTTGCTCATATTCGTTCAGACCAATGACACCCACTTTGCAGTATTACAAAAACAATTGTGTTCTGAGTACATTATTTATAGTTTTAGTCTATTACAGCAGAAAAAAATATACAGTTTCATTTGCTAGGTATTGATGTATTAACAACTCTAATGTATATAGAAGAAAACTACATCAAAATCATTAAAATCACAATTTGGGGGGTTTTTTTAGGTCCAAAGAGACAAACTCAGCTTCTCCTCCACAAGTCATCGCATAAATCTCTGTAACACAAAAAGACAACAGAAATCAGATTGCAATAAATGCTTTGAAAAAAGAAGACGTTTTATAAATGTGTCATCTGTGAGGATGGCATATGATAATGGTGCATTTTACAACCAAATCTATAAAGGGCAAAGGCTTGTTTTACAGTTTATTCAGAAACGAAGAAACATTCTGTGTAATGTTATCAGTGCTCAGAATAGCAGCTATTTAAATAAAACGTATTTAACTATACACTTAAATTTCTTTGCATTATAAGATAAAGGTCTTGGGAAGTATATAATCATCTACTGATTACAGCTTCATGTAATAAAACTTTCCCAGGTCAGTTCAACATATTGCCAAATTGCAATTTTTTGAGCATGAGCTTGGGTTTCTGGTCTGAAACTTAATGAAGCAAAATGTCTAGTGTAACTGTAGCATGAGAATTTTGTAAATAGCCTCGGTGGTGATACGTTCTTTATCGAGAAACAGAATTTAAGTATTAATAAATATTAATCATGTAATTTGTGGATGCAAGTAAAATGCTTGCTAACCCTTGTGCCTTGTTCCAATTCACTACCCTTTCATGTTGTTAGCGGCCAAAAAAGGCCACTAAATTAAACGGCTGTAAAAATGTATCAGATTAATATTTTTTTCAAATTTTTTTGCATAAATCTGTTAATCAACCTCAGAACTGATCAAAACTACCAAATGTTTCCAAAAATTTCATGATTTTAACTCTTTAATTGCCAAGCTCATAAGTGATGCCACTGATTTGAGAAAAAAAAAAACACAAAATCACTGATTTTCAATATAAAAAGTGATTGTGGACTGAATTTTTTTTCACCCTTTTCACAGTCTTGGGCATGCCAATAATTGGTAAAAACATTGGCTTTGATGCATTTTTAGTTTTTGTGCAGCATCAGATAAAAATTTTTTCTCCCTCATTTATTGTTTGTGGCCATTTTTTCCCCATTGACTTCCATTTTAACAACATTTTTTGATTGCAGAGCCATGACACCTTATTACCATGCATTTTTGATTCTTTGTGGTTTTAGTTTTTGCAAAGAGGTAAAATTTGTCATTTTTACTGTTGATCACCATGTGGCACAATTAACCCTTTAGTAGCCTGTGCAAAAAAAGAGCTTGAATTCTGGATTGTACATTGAGTTATATGGACTATAACAGCATATTAGAGAGAGAGAGAGAGAGAGAGAGAGAGAGAGAGAGAGAGAGAGAGAGAGAGAGAGAGAGAGAGAGTGTGTGTGTGTGTGTGTGTGTGTGCGTGCGTGCGCGTGCGTGCGTGCTTGCATGTGTGTGCGTCTGTGTGGAAAAATCTGTAAAAAATCTTCTCTTCATCAGATTTATTAACAACATTTATTATGAACCAAAATGCAAAAACAACTTCAAATAAACTGAACAATGAAGCAAGAGTAGAGGATGGATGGAGAACTAAACAATCAAACTAATTTTTTGGTGTGTATATGTGTACGTGTGTGTGTTCAGTCTTTTTAGCAGGACTTGCAGCATATTACTTGGTGCTCTCTGCAAGTGTGTCTACCACAACGGATACAAATGCTGACTGTTCTTTTTTTGGTTCTGTACACCACTTGCATGTTCCCCTCTTCACTCCTGAGCTGCTGGTGCCTGCTGGTGTCTGTGGATTTGTGTCTAAAGGGACAGCTACAGGAGACTAAATCCCTCTCACCAGTGCAGCACTAACTGGTGCGCGAGGGAGGTGCTCTCTCCTCAATACTAACACTAACCCTACACACACACACACACACACACACACACACACACACACACACACACACACACACACACACACTCGTACACACACACACTCGTACACACACAATGGTTTTATAGTCCATATAACTCAATGTACAGACCAGAATTTATGCTCTGTTTTTTTGCACAGGCTACTAAAGGGTTAATGGTGCCACATGGTGATCAACAGTAAAAATGACAAATTTTACCTCTTTGCAAAAGGAAAAGGCACAAAGAATCAAGAATGCATGGTAATAAGGTGTCATGGCTCAGCAATCAAAAAATGTTGTTATAATGGAAGTCAATGGGGAAAAAATGGCCACAAACAATAAATGAGGGAGAAAAAAATTTAATCTGATGCTGCACAAAAACTAAAAATGCATCAAAGCCAATGTTTTTACCAATCTTTGGCATGCCCAAGACTGTAAAAAAGGTAAAAGAAAATCCAGTCCACAGTCACGTTTTATATTGAAAATCTGTCATTTTGTGTGTTTTTTTTCCCCAAATCAGTGACACTACTTATAAACTTGGCAATGAAAGAGTTAAAATCATGGAATTTGTGCAAACATTTGGTAGTTTTGATCAGTACTGAGGTTGATTAACAGATTTATGCAAAAAAAATGTGAAAAAAATTTCATCCGATAAATTTTTACAGCAGTTTAATTTAGTGGCCTTTTTTGGCCGCTAACAACACGTAAGGGTAGTAAATTTGCCCACAGTATATTGTTAAGTTTTTGAAAAATTTCAAAGCATTTTCTTAAAATATGTGTAAATATAAGATTTGTCACCAAAAATCATTCCATTTGCTGAAACACAGAGAAAGTTGTGGCCAAATTAAGACAAAAAAATTGCAAAAATGGCCAAAAATGGCCCCAACAACACATAAGGGCTAAGGAATTTTTGGTACGAAATCTTGTGTATGATCCAGCCAGTTGTTATTGCAGAATATAACATGACAAGGTTATCAAGACCCCTATTACCCTGAAGGGGTTTATTTTGCGATGTTGCTAGCTGTACATTATCCCTTACTTATTACACGGCTCATTGGAAGGCTTGATTCTAATTGGCCAGTCACAACTTTGCAGGTTTGTAATCCTAGATAAGCTCATAACTAATAACACACGGTAACCCTGTTGTTCCAAATTATTTTGACAGGTACAGTTTAATATTAAACAAACATTAAATATAAATGTTTTCTTAATAACATACACTCACCTAAAGGATTATTAGGAACACCTGTTCAATTTCTCATTAATGCAATTATCTAATCAACCACATGGCAGTTGCTTCAATGCATTTAGTGGTGTGGTCTTGGTCAAGACAATCTCCTGAACTCTAAACTGAATGTCAGAATGGGAAAGAAAGGTAATTTAAGCAATTTTGAGCGTTGCATGGTGGTTGGTGGCAGACGGGCTGGTCCGAGTATTTCACAATCTGCTCAGTTACTAGGATTTTCACGCACAACCATTTCTAGGGTTTACAAAGAATGGTGTGAAAAGGGAAAAACTTTTCCAGTATGTGGCAGTCCTGTGGGTGAAAATGCCTTGTTGATGCTAGAGGTCAGAGGAGAATGGGCCGACTGATTCAAGCTGATAGAAGAACAACTTTGACTGAAATAACCACTCGTTACAACCAAGGTATGCAGCAAAGCATTTGTGAAGCCACATAACGCACAACCTTGAGGTGGATCGGCTACAACAGCAGAAGACCCCACCGGGTACCACTCATCTCCACTACAAATAGGAAAAAGAGGCTACAATTTGCACAAGCTCACCAAAACTGAGTAGTTGAAGACTGGAAAAATGTTGCCTGGTCTGATAAGTCTCGATTTCTGTTGAGACATTCAGATGGTAGAGTCAGAATTTGGCGTAAACAGAATGAGAACATGGATCCATCATGCCTTGTAACCACTGTGCAGGCTGTTGGTGGTGGTGTAATGGTGTGGGGGATGTTTTCTTGGCACACTTTAGGCCCTTTAGTGCCAATTGGCCATTGTTTAAATGCCATAGCCTACCTGAGCATTGTTTCCGACCATGTCCATCCCTTTATGACCACCATGAACCCATCCTCTGGTGACATTTAAAATTGGTTTCTTAAACATGACAATGAGTTCGCTGTACTAAAATGGCCCCCACAGTCCCCAGATTTCAACCCAATAGAGCATCTTTGGGATATGGTTGATCCGGAACTTTGTGCCCTGGATGTGCTTCCCACAAATCTCCATCAACTGCAAGATGCTATCCTATCAATATGGGCCAACATTTCTAAAGAATGCTTTCAGCACTTTGTTGAATCAATGCCACATAGAATTAAGGCAGTTCTAAAGGCGAAAGGGGGTCAACACAATAGTAGTATGGCCTTCCTAATAATCCTTTAGGTGAGTATATATGACATTATATATACAAATGACTAAACCAAATAGTGTTCATCAACATTTGAACAACTTGTCTTACAGTATCTTAAAAAACTGGTTTTCCTCACGGAAGGTCTGCATTCCTTAAACATGAGCTAATATTAAATGTTCCATACCTTACTTATGAGGTAAATAGCTGTGTAATAAGCAGGATAATGTACAGTCAGCTAGCTGTTATTGTGGAATAAGCCCCTTTGGACCTAATCACACTGTCGGAGCTTATCTCTGCGATAATAACCGCCTGCCTATACACTATCCCTTATATAAAATAGCTTATAGAAAACATTATAAACCAGATCACTAGATTTCACCATGTCCTTCATTTGGCAACATCTCACCTTCACCACAAAAGTTGCTAGTGCAGCAAGCATAACAACCTGTGCCATCCGACGCCACCTTGCCACATTTATTTGCTTCAAGAGAAGGATACGAGCCCAGTGTAACTTTTTTGCAGAATGAGGAGGGTAACGCATCTGATTGACCATCTCCATGTTCAGCTTTTTAATGAGACAGCTCCGAAGGTGACTCAGTTGGTCAAAAGTGTATTTGCCATGGTAGCAACCAGTTCCACTATTTCCTAAAAGAAAGAAACAATACACTTATTGCCCGTGACTGTCAATGATAAGAATGGCTCTTTGCAGTAAAATAACTATGAGACGCACCAACACCACCAAAAGGCAAATCACTTATGGTGAAATGCACCAGACAGTCATTGGCTACGAGTGCTCCGCTGGATGTTTCTGATATTATCTGTTTGATGACCTGTAAGACAAAAATGTTATGTAGCTTGGTAGTAACACAGAATAACGAAACAATCATGTATTACATCCACTAGAAAACGACTCTGTTACCTTATTACTAGAAGAGAAAACATATAGTGCCAATGGCTTTTCTCGTTCATTGATGAACTGAATGGCTTCCTTTAGATCATTTACAGGGACGATGGGCAAAATTGGCCCAAAGATCTCTTCCTGCATCACTTTGGACTGTGATTTCACATCCTTCAAAACAGTGGGAGCTGAAGCACACAGGTATATGAATCAGCAGCAGTCACGACAGCATAAAACATTTTATATAAAAACACAACTGTGGTACTTACCAATATAACACTCTGATTCATCACTGTCTCCTCCAATAGCAACTGTGTTATCCTCAATAAGTGCTATTATCCTCTTAAAGTGGCGTTGATTGATAATGCGTCCGTAGTCTGCAAAGCTCTTGGGGTCCTTGGTATAAAACTCCTGTACAAGTGAATGTGATATTAAAACGTATTTGTGTTTTTATTTTTTTATTTTAACGTTTATTTTGATAAACTTTTTGCAACCAGAACTAAATACAAGACCTTGATGCATTTCTGGATCTCATTAATCACTGTATTCTGGATGCTGGGTTCACAGAGGATATAATCAGGTGCAATGCAGGTTTGACCACAGTTGACAAACTTTCCCCAAGTGATGCGGCTAGAGTTTTAAAAACATTGGAAAGCAATTAATTTTTAGTATACATTAACTTATTTTTAATAGCTTCAAGCAAACTTACCGGCAGGCGATTTTAATGTCACAGTTCTTATCAATGTAACAGGGGCTTTTCCCACCCAGTTCTAAAGTTACTGGTGTGAGATGACGAGCTGCTGCCTCCATAACCAGTTTCCCCACTGTGCTGTTCCCAGTATAGAAGATGTGGTCGAAACGCTGCTTCAGCAGCTCTTGGGTCTCCGGTACGCCTCCTGTCACCACTGGATACATCTCCTAAACACATGAATAAAAGATAATGGACAGATTATGGTGTAGCCAAATTCTGAATCAATCAAGTATTGTAGGAAGACGGTAATATTTTTAAGGATGGTAGTGTTGGGAATGTCTCTAAAGTATTACAGGGTCAAGGTAGTGAGTCAGAAGCTCCATAACTTTGGCTGTGTGAGAGCTGACTTCTGAAGGTTTCACTACTGCGGCATTTCCTAAAACATCAAAGATATCAACAAGTGCATGAGTAATATTGCTTATTTGTGGTGCTTTTATGTCAGACCTCTGCCATTTTCATTTGATGTAAATTAGTGTCATAACAGACAGTCCATTTAGTCCATTTTGTAAAAAAAAATCCAGATAATTTAGTTACCACCATGTCATCCAAAATGTTGATGTCTTTCTTTGTTCCGTCGAGAAAAACAATTTTTTTTTAAGGAAAACATTCCAGTATTTTTCTCATTTTAATGGACTTTAATGGACCCCAACACTTCACACTTAACTCAACAATTAACAGCTTTTTTTCAACGGAGTTTCAAAGGACTTTAAACAATCCCAAACGAGGCATATGATGCGCCGGCGCGACCTCACGCAATTGCGATGTAGAAAGGTCACTTGTTACATATATGAAACGCACATTTGTGGACCATTTTAAACAATAAACTGACACAAAGACATTAATTAGTATCATTGGACATACAACAATGTCGGAATGGTCCTCTTTTCGGAACGGCATAGTTTTGCATACATCATCCGTGACCTCTTGACGTGATGTCATATTGTGCTGGCGCATCCCAGGACCGGAGATAGATGAGAAGTTGTGGGTTAAAAGTGCATAATTTTTATTTTTCTTGTCAAAAATAACAACCATTTCACTAGATAAGACCCGTATGCCTCATTTAGGATCGTTTAGAGTCCTTTGAAACTTCGTTGAAAAAACTGTTAAGTGTTGAGTTAAGTGTTGGGGTCCATTAAAGTCCATTAAAATGAGAAAAATCCAGGAATGTTTTTCTCAAAAAACATAATTTCTTCTTGACTGAACAAAGAAAGTCATCAACATTTTGGATGACATGGTGGTGAGTAAATTATCTGGATTTTTTTTAAGAAAATGGACTAATCCTTTAAACATGAAAAGATATATTTAAGCTTTACCTGCAGCTATGGCACCTACAAGGGGTAGTAGCGTAATTGCTATTGGATAGTTCCAGGCTCCAATGATAAGCACCACACCAAGAGGTTCTGGGTGTATGAAGACCTCATCTGAGATGGTAAGAAGATTTTTGTTCACTGGCCGTGGAGCTGCCCATTCTGCCAGCTTGCTGATAGCCAGATTGATTTCTCCCACCAAGCCTAGGATCTCAAACAGCTGTGTTGCATTTTCACTCTATGACAAAACAACGCTATTATGATTATTACAAGTAAACTAAATAAATCAATAAATAAAAGATTTGGAAATATACCTTATGGAGGTCTTTTTTCAGTGCATCAATAATGTCCTTTTCTTTCTCTGTAACGAATCGACTAAGGTTTCTAAGTTGTTTAATTCTGTAGTCCAGGGGTTTGGATCTTCCAGTCATAAAAACCTTCCTGGCCTGCTGAACGGCCAGCTGCTCCCGAGACATTCTGATAAATCAATTTAGACTGTACAGAAAGACTTTATAAAACAAAACTGAACAAGTATATTTACCAATGTACAGTCGTACGATAACCGACCTGTAACAGTGAAATGCTTAAGAAAATAACACAGTAAAATATAAAACGTTTACAAGTGCAGCACGAACTGATTTTGCAGTTACCAATATATTACGCAACATGTACCTTTACATATTTGCACATTAGATCTGCGATAATGATTACATAACCTTTGACATGAACTTATATTATTAAGAAACTCATTTGCAGGTGTCGGTACGCAGTGACACTGACACCTTTTTAGCAACATTGACACATAAACTTACTTTTCTCCAGGGGGGTGCTGAGCACACAAAGCAAAATCTTCCGTTGAAAAGCAACATTCGTTTATGTTATCCTGTTTAACTATCGGTGACAAAAGTAACCGGAAACCACGTGACAGAAATTCTTAAGCGTATGACGTCAAAGTACCGCGAGAGCGACTCGAAAAATCATTCAAAGAAGTCTAATTTCTAATCGCTCTCACGTTGTTTTGACGTCACCTCCTTGTCGATTCTTGCGGCGCCATATGAACTCCAACACAGCTAATGGTCTGGCTGGCAGAGGTGTGCTTGTGTGGACAACATTTTCATTGTAATATAGAAGATTAATCTATTTTACACTTGTTTTTTCATTGCCCATTCTCAAAATCCTTTTGGTCCGATGTTACTTTTTTGGTTTTTCTATGCTGTAATTTTTTTTTTTGAATTTTCAGAGACTATTATTTTTCTTTCAGATTTTTATTCTAAGGACATTAATCTTAATAACACTATTTTTCTGATTTTTCTTCTAGGAAAATTTCATATTCATAAAGCCAGATCCATTCATTCTAAACCTAATTTTAGAATGTTTGCTACAGACATTAAGTCCCTATACAAAACTTTTGACAATATGACAAAGCCTTTAAATTCAAAAGCTCAAAAAACGTATAATATACTTCATTTTGTTATAGAGTATATTTGATTGTATTGTATGTTTTGTAAACTGTGATGTCCGTCTACCCCTTGTTATCTGTTCATTGTTGTCTTAAATTGTAAAAAAAAAAAAAAAAAAATTCATTTACAATGGCGCCGAGAAACTTGCATTAACACATGTGAATGTAATAATGCAACATTCATAGATTCCTGTTTTATGCCACTGGCTAGAAGTGTGCAATAGCTCTTGTACTTTATTTGCACTGCAACCTCGACACTTATTTAGTGTAGTTTTTAGACAACTCTATTTAGACTTATCTATTTAATTTGACTGCACCGTAAGGACTGCTCTAATTTCGCTTTACTTGTAGTGACAATAAAGAATCTGGAATCTATGTTCAACTTCACGCGCCCCATTTATGACATCAGATTACCGCGAGAGCGATTTCATTCACCATCGGTCTGTGCAATTCATAGGTGCAATTCCGCATTTCTTTGGAGGACTGTCTAGCGCCATCCACTGTATACAATATTTACTACAGCAGGCGTATTCATCTAACAAGTATGAGATTTAACTTAATCATTGTAAAAGACCGATGTATACAATTTCGATATTTCTAATTATTTTGGTAAAATCTGGAGTTTGTTATTTTGAGTATGGATTAGCATACAAATATATATTATAACAGCAATATTTTGCTCTCAAATCTCTTGAAAATAACATAATTATTAATAATTGATAATAATAATAAAAAATATAATATTTTTAATTAAAAACACCGTTTTAGATACTGCTGATAACAGTGTTCAGTTACTACCAGTTATTACCAGGTGACAGTCAAGAGATAAATTCGCTAACTAACAGGCCAGATTGAGAATTACTGCAAAAAAATTATATAGAAAAAAATCATGTAGACCAGATCACTTGTTTGTGAAATAAAATCACTTGTTTGTTGTGTACATAAAGTATTATATATAAATCAAGATGATAAAACGGTTGACTCAACTGTATCTGTAACTTGAGTCCGATAAAAACAATGCTGTTCTTAGAAATTGGATTAGCAGTTCATTAAATCACTGGAATCAAAAGGAACAGTGTGCATAAACTGTTCATCCAATATGAGTGACTCTTGAGATCGACCCTGAGTCATAAATCGTTTAGTTTGATGTTTCACAAAAGTTCACAAGGCATGTTATGGCATGTCTAACGTTACTGTTGAGTGAGAGCTGAAATTCAGCATCTGTTTTTGGTCACCAAGTTGCATATAACAACTTTTAATTTAGCACTCTCCTTTATAATAATTAAAACGTCTGAGAAAGCTACAGTTTTGCCACCAGATGATGCCAGTGAGTTACACATGATATTTGTTTTCAAAAACGACCGTCTATTTTTATATAAATAAATACGTGTTCATACAGGCAGCATCCGCAAGGTGGAGCACGAAGTCTGTTTTGTTATTGGGCTGAGAAAACTGTGCACATAAAAGTCTTTCTATGTAGCTATAGTTTGTTTGGACAGCATTATATGTACATTCCAAAAGCTTGTGGTGATTAGCATCTATTTATATATGTCAGTCTGTCGGTCAGTCCGTCTGTAAGTCAGTCTATAGCTATGTGATTTTGCTGAGCTGTTTATTTCCAAGAGCTAAAGGGACTATCTTCTTCGGCGTAGGGCGGCGCACTTCTCTTCGCGGAGGTACCCATTATGATGAGGCTCTCATGTAAGAGCCCTGTCATTGTAATGCAGCAATCGATGTTGCTTAAGTTCTCCGAATCAACATAAGATAAACATTGACATACTCCTTTGACTAAACGGATCGTACCTTTGTTGCGTTTTCAAGATTAAACACAGGGAAAACCTCGTGTATTTATTTATTTTTAATCGAAGCGCTTATGTTTTTCTGCAATGCCCTGTGAGATCGAAAGCAGGAGGACAGAGGAGGGTATTGAAGAATGATGTACCCTGCAATAATATGGATTTAAAGAAGACTATTATATGTTTTCAGAGGGACAGCTGACATATTACAACCCACTGGAACTGTGAAGCATTCGGATCGCGTTAAATGATCGACTCTATTGTGATCACAAGTGACCTGCTATTATTCATGCGAAACTACATGGAAAATAGATGCACACTGAGGACAGAATACTTCTAAACCATTGCATTATTTGTTATTAATTATACTTACATATTATGTTTTGACCAAGTTTGCGATGGGAAACTCAATGACGACGCGAAGGGTCATTGAGTTAACAAGGCACTACTACAGCAAAAGAGGCTGCTTGCAACCTCTTCTTTTTCTTTTAATTTAAGATGACATCATGTAGCTCGTGTACTGTACATCTCCAGATTTGATTTTATCTATGTACGTAAGCTGAGATAAAAGACAGCGCAAGCATGTGAGATGGCTTTTAACTGGGTCAGATAGTGACAAACTAGTTATCCGCATCCTAGTGCAGAATAAAACATTGAGCTACAAAACTTGTGATTGTGCTCAGATTGACCACTTAGTTTTAAATTGTACTATTTGTAAAATCTCGATTTTAACTCGGGAATGACAGGCTTCTTGAATAGACTGTGGCTTGGATTATAAAGAGACTGAAGAACGTGCCCCAACATCATCTCCATCACAAGCTTTTGTACATTACTGGACACCTGCCCAAAAATGGAGACCGTGGGAGATTTTGAATACAGCCGAAAAGACCTCGTTGGACATGGAGCTTTTGCAGTTGTCTTCAAGGGTAGACACAAAAAGGTAAATAAGCACACGAGATTCCCTGCAGATGAGCATCATGCAGACTGGAAATTTGGGCCAGGCTTATTTATATGTTATAAGGTGATCTAATATCCTAATATCATTATGTACAGTTTTTTAACAGTTGCATCATAGTTAAAGGCAATATGACTATCTGTTTTAAATATATATGAAAGGTGCATTTAAGTGATATGTATACAAATATAGATTTAACAGATTTAAAGATTTAATATAATTTTTTTTGCCAGTCAACTGTGTGGTAACTGTGATTCTTGGTTGTTTTTATATAACGTCTAGAATAGGTCATTTAGCTGCTGGAGTCATTCATTCATAAAACAGCCTCTCTGATGAATAAGCCGACTGACGTCAATAGGACGTAACATTTGGGCGGATGAACAAGACACACGTTTTGCTTTAATTCTTGTTGATTTATATGAACATAGCTTACTATAAATAAAAAAAGTGCACTGTATTAGATGTGAAAATATTTAGGTGTTTTACTATTAAGATCCTGCATTTTGAGATGATGTCATGATAGATACATCAATGCACCAAGTCAGTGTTTACTGATTTGCAGTATGTAATGTGTTATTTTTACTCCCTAAATTGATTATAGTCATCCAAAAAGTGCTGATATGGATATATTTTTCAATTCTCTGCATTTGTCAATGCACTGCAGCTTTACTTTACATATTACGGTCAATGACAAAACAAGCTCCTAAAAACGTATTTTCAAAACAAAACAAAAAAAAACAAATGAATGTAGTGCATATTATTTTAGTCAGGAACAATGGGTTTAAAAAGTTATTGAACACCATTTCAGTAAAAAATTTTTCCACAATATTTTGATGTCCCTATTCAATAAAAACGTCATGTGATACAACCAATCATTGTCTATTTGCCAGATAAGTTTTAATGCACTCCCTGTGTCATGCTAATTGTTTGTTTATTTGATAGTGGCATTTAAAATTATAATCTTGAAAATAGTATGAAAGTCTAAATAAACAACTTTACCATAAAGCTAACATTTGAGAACAACATTAAAGAATAATAAAAAAGGTACAAAAACAGTTATAGACAACCTTAGCTTGCATTTATTAAAACTAAAATTATTAGAAATGATAAACTTAATAAAATAATTTAGAGAAATGCTTTTGTTCTAGGGTGAATTCTTGGCAGTTGCACCCTTTGACTTTCTGGTTGCACCCTTTGACTTTCTGCTTGCACCACCTGACCTCTGCAATGAATTTATAGTTAACAGACTTTTACTTGGATGTTGGTATTAAGCCTGTTATATCATATTCATAAATATTATTTTAAAATACAATTAAAATTTGTTTGATAAAAAATTCTAGTTTACATTTTTTTATTTAAACAAAAAGTTGTACCACCTGACAGAAAGTGTACCAGCTTACCCATTACATTAAAGCAGATTTTTTTTGTATTTGAAAGAAATGTTTCATTCAGCTATAAAGAACACCTGGAGTTCACTGGATAATGTGATATCATGTTTACTGTTTTTACTTGTTAACCTCTTAATAAAAGGCCCATGATTGTGGTTTTACTAGCCTGACATTGGAGAACATCCAAATTGTTTGACAAAGTTTTACAATTATCCTAACATCCCAACAACAACTGATTTTTGTAAAATAGAAAGGTTTTGTGCATAAAATAAAGCCAAAGTATCTAATTTTTAACAGTTGCCCCACTTGCTATTTTACAAGTTTGAGATACCAAAACAAAAATATGTATTATTTATTATTAAAATATACTGAAAATGTAACTAAACAGGTTTTGTAGAATAAAGTGACACGTCATAAATGTATCAAATTTTTTTTATAGTACCTATTGCCCCCACCCAGACACAAAAATATGCAAGTCATGTCATTGACCCATTCATGTGTGGAAATGCTCAGTGCACATGCACAGCATAGAGTAAACCATCAATCTGTGTCTATATATAGCTGGAGTTATCTGATACATATTTATGATCATCTGCCATGATCATCCAAAGGAGTTGACTCAATACTACTATTTTCATTTACATTTATGCATTTGGCATGACTTTCAGTGCATTACAGGTATACATTTATCGGTATGTCTGTGTTCCTTGAAGATTAAACCCTCGACCTTTTGCGCTGCAAATACTGCTAACTCTGCTAACGCAATGCTCTAAAATTGAGCTCCATGAACACATTTTCATCCTAAAAACATACTCCATGGTATGTTCATAGAAACATGAATATGATCTGCAATTTTTAGGTTGTAAATAGGTAGCTGATGTCAAACATGCTGTTTTGAACGAGTCATGAATTAGCCATATATTAATTTCTTGATTGGATGTGATATATAAAGGACAGTGGGTTATCTTATGAATGCTCATTCTCTAAAAGGGGTCAGTGCAGAAGAGAATGACGTTTTTCTGTGATGCTTTCGGCATGCTCGACTGAATCAGTTTGCAGTGAGGCGAGATGAAAGGTGCCTCTCTCGCATGCTGCCAGCACTTGGCCACAGCACAGTGTGCCGCAGGAACATCTCCTATTAACCTACATTTACATGAAAAGCATCCTTCTATTCATGGGTTTCCACTCGCAACAGCTCTGAATTGGGGACAGTTTGTTTAAGCTGGTTTACGACTTTATGAAATCACACTTTACACAAGCATTTCTTCTAAAGGCTAAACTCGCATTACTACACTTTTGCTCAGAAATATATTAAATGCTGGAAAGATTTGAGCTGTGTAGAACTAAAAAACACCTTATGAAACGGATGTTAGTTTCCTCAACCACGTTAAAAATGAGATTCGTTTTGAAAAACTAATTTATGAGATGGTTAATTTTTTGTTGCATGACTCTGGACATGACTCTCTACTTAAATTGTCCTGTCTAATATTTACAGAAGATTGATTGGGAGGTCGCCATCAAGAGTATCAACAAGAAGAATCTCTCAAAATCCCAGATTTTGCTCGGAAAAGAAATCAAAATTTTAAAGGTGAGATTTTTCTCAATGGAAAGACTGAAAAACTCACTGAATAATTCAGATAGGAAGTTGAAATGTTTTAAAATGACATTCATTTTAAAAATGTTTATGTTATTGTATAGGAACTCCAGCATGAGAACATTGTGGCACTCTATGATGTACAAGTAAGTGCACACTTATTCATAAATATGATCCAAAATAGTAATCCCTGAATAATCTGTCTTTTTTACAAGCACGAATGCAACATTTCTATGGTACCATTCTTTCATTCCCTGAAAAGCTGGAAGAACAGGTCACATGACAAGTCAAATATAAAAAACGAAGCTTTACTGAACAATGCATTGGTCCCTGTGCATAAGTTGGATTGTCCAGATGTGGCGTTTGCAGGGCAGAACATGAGAATGCACTTTTTAGAATTACGTTACAGCGCAGGAAGAAATAAGATTATTTCTCAACGTCCTTGGGGTTGAATGCTGCATGCTTTGCTGAAAAAAAGTCAGAAGTCAGCCAATTTTATTAGCGAGCTAATTCATCCATCAATATCCTGCCTTCCTTCTGTCTACAGACAGCCTCTGTTGGAGGAAGGGTTTGCCTCCTCTGGAATGGTGTGGGCTAGATGAGAACCATTTCATTGGTTTAAAGCCTCAGCTGATACTCAAGGCACTTTTCTGAAAGAGCTACTTTAAGCTTGCACTGACGTATACAAGTACTGAAAGCAATGTAGCCTTTAATGGCATGGGCTGTGAGTTTAATTGTGGCTGCATTTAGACAATTCCAACCTTTCAGATACTCCGTGCAGGAAATACTTTAGTTCTTCAATAACCTGCTATCCCACGCATCATAATACAGTACTTCCTGTCCTTATATAAGACTCCCACCCGACCCAGACCTGCAGTGCTGATAGGGTCTCTGAAACTGTGCCTTCAAGACCCACGCATACTGCATTTAAGCATGCTGTCCTTAAGCAGCTGATGTGCTTCTACGTTGCAAAGCTATCATGGCATTGTTTTCATCCGCTTTTTGTCTTAACATATTTGAGATACAAGAGTGATTTTACGTGGTATATCACATATCAGCTTTCACACGCTCGCAAAATTAAACAAAGATGAAAGAAGTGGAGAGCAGTCGCTTTCTTTTTATCAATGAAAGCCTAAAGATTGTGCCAAACACTGTGGGTTTGCACTAGAAGTCAGGACTGATGTTAAAGGGGACATTTCACAAGACTTTTTTAAGACGTAAAATAAATCTTTGGTGTCTCTAAAGTACCTATGTGAAGTTCTAGCTCAAAATACTATATAGATCATTTATTATAGCATGTTAAAATTGCCACTTTGTAGGTATCAGCAAAAATGTGCCATTTTGGGTGTCCTTTAAAATGCAATTGAGCGGATCTCTGTACTTAATGGCAGTGTCGTGGCCTCACTAGTTTGTTCTTAGAGAGATTTGTTACAGTGGTTGGATAGTGCACAATAAGGGGCGGTATTATCCCCTTCTGACATCACAGGGGGAGCACATTTCAATGACCTATTTTTTCACATGCTTGCAGAGAATGATTTACCAAAACTAAATTACTGGGTTGATCTTTTTCACATTGTCTAGGTTGATATAAGCAATGGGGACCCAATTATAGCCCTTAAATATGAAAAAAGTCAGATTTTCATGATATGTCCCCTTTAAGACGTTGTGCTCGGTACATCCCACAAGATCAATAAGCAGAGAGTAGGTGGTCTTTTGTGGCTGTTTAAACAGATTCAACCACAAAAGCAATCCGGTAAGATGTGTTTTGGACTAACTCTTAATGTGGTCGAAAATAGATGCCCATTTACACTTGTATTTAGAGTTGTCTACTTGTGATCTAATTGACCAATATGCATTCAGGTGTAAACAACCCCCTTAATTTTAAATGGGTGGTCCATCCCGTTTGGGATGATTTGTAATTTTTCCTTGTGTGTTGAAATGGAAAAATAGGTGACCCTGGTGACGTATCTTCATCAGCTGTTTTTAGGGACTCACATGCTACATCGCTAGTTCAGTCAGACTACCATAAATACATTTGTTAGTGCAGCAGTGCTGAGATATGTTTCCACTGAACCATTTTATAAATCTGAGTGCGGTAAAAGTTCACATCTTATTTTATCCTGGGAGTCATTCCACCACACCAGATTTCTTTTGTTGTTGGAAGATAAAATTATTCAGTTGTACTGTTTGCACTGAACTTTTTGCAGCTGTTTTTTGCGGCAGTCTCTAAAATCTCCAAAATGAATGCCTTCAAAATGCTTGATCCTGAAATCTACGATATAGACTTATAATGATTAAGAGCATCAAAGGTTGATTTTTAGTCATTGATTTCAATCTTAGACATGATCTTACACATTCAGTATTAAAAGAAAACACCACCGTTTTTTATATTTTACTATGTTCTTACCTCAACTTAGAGAAGTTAATACATACCTATCTTTCTTCAATGCATACACTTAATCTTTGTACAGCGCATCATGAATGTGTTAGCATTTAGCCTAGGCCCATTAATTCCTTAGGATCCAAACCGTTTTAACATCATCACTCCGGTGAACTCCCCCTTATACATATAGTTCTCATTTTTTATTTTGTGCCATACTTACTTGTGTAACTACTCATGTAACAGTCTTTTAATAGGGAAAACATGGAAGTGTTTGGTGGCTTCTAAATTCATCCCTGTTTGGATCTAAAGAAATTAATGGTGTTAGGCTAAATGCTAACATATTCACAATGCGCTGTGCAAACATGAAGTGCACACATTGAAAAAGATAGGTATGTATTAATTCTTCTAAATTGAGGTAAGAACATAATACAATTTTGAAAAATTGTGGTGTTTTCCTTTAAAGATATGAAGGTTATATTTTTACAAATGTACATGTAGGATGATTTTATGTAACTATACATCACAAAAATGGCTTTAGCTGGGTTTGTCTGTGGATTTCCTCTTTACTTAATAGACACTCTCGCACACCATCAGTATATCAGCAAATATGTCCCTTAAATCCAGTTACATTGTAAAATAACTGTTGCTCGATTTCTTCAGAATTTATGTAAATGAACATTTTTACTATAGTTTACATCAGGGGTGGGCATTCCTGGTACTGGAAGGCCAATGTCCTGCAAAGTTTGGCTCCAACTCTAATCAAACACACCTGAAAAATCTAATCAAAGGCTGCAGGATGACTTGGAAATGACATTTAGGTGTGTTTGATTAGCCTTGGAGCTAAACTTTGCAGAACAGTGGCCCTCCAGGACCAGGAATGCCCACCCCTGGTTTACATAGTAAAGATAGATCTATATAATGCTGAAAAAAGTGACCTTTAGCCAACACAATTCTCCCAATGGGCTTCGGGGATATTGATGTTGCTCCCTTCCAAGCTTAATTATGCTACCATGGACTGTTTACAATCCAGTCATTTTGTACCCAGCATAGCAACAGGGAGTGCTTGGATTTTCACTTTACAGCTCCACTGTGAGATCTCACAGCACCACATTGAACATATGCAACACACAGCAACGATAACAATCTCATCCTTCATGATAAAGAAGTGTGAATGAAAGCTGCTTGTGAATAGCAGGTGCTTGCACACTTACATGCACATTTTCTGAATGGGGATCTGTGCTGATGGAGCTGGAGATATCCCCACATCTGCTTTAATTACAGGCTTGCAATGAAGGCTGTGCTGCTTCATTCGAATGCTACTCAGTGCTGTTCCTATTCAGTGCTGTAATAACAGGGTTGATTCTTTGTTCTGGTCTAATACTATTCTACCTTTAAGAAATGGCTCAGATGTTCTGCAATCTGAATTTGGAAAAAAGCATGCAATTTAATAGACTTGGATGTAAATGACACACAGAAAGGATGTAAGTAAAGATAAAGCGGATGGATTCTAGCATGGGTGGAATGGGTGGGGTTTTGAGGCAGAGTGGGAGGAGCTACGCTTGTTTATAAGGTCACATATGCATGAGACAGTCGTATGTGGAAACCCTTTCTCTCCTTATCATACAAAACTCGAACTTCCTGTTACAGCACACTGTGTCCCAGTTGAGGACATTTTGACTTCTTGTGCTCGGGTTTCTGAGAAGGAGGGGAGTGATGAATTCAAATGAAGATACAAGTGCAAGTGATGAATGGGTGGTGGGAGTGGGGAAGAAAGAAGGCAAAACCAGCATGGGATATTAACTATCTTGAGAGGTCATTGCCTCACTTGTTAATTCATTCAGACCTATAGGTGATGTCCAAAGCTAAAGGGGCAGTTTCCGAGAAACAGTTTAGAGTAAGCCAGCACTAGGCCTTAGTTATATTTGAAAATTGTATTAGTTTATACAAACATACCTTATAAAAAACATAACTGGTGTGCATCTTGACACAAAACAATGGCACTGTTATATTTTATAATATGTGAGTGCAAGTTGTTTTCAGTTAGGCCAGCTCAAACATGCAGTTTAGTCTTGATCTAGACTTAAGTCCTGTCTGGGAAATAGTTAATCTTAGTACCTTATGGCACTTTCCATTGCATAGTACCACACAGTTTGGGTGGGGTCAGCTTACTTTTGGGGGCTTTTTCACTAGGTGCAGTACATAGACCCCAATACTTTTTTAGTACCACCTTGGTTGGTGTTCCAAGCGAGCTGATCTGATACCAAAACGTGACGCGAAAACACTTTAGATCACTGATTGGTCTGAGAGAATCGTCACTACAAGCGCCATCACTATAATGTAAAAGATCAGCTTTACCTTCGTGCTAGCTTGCGCTGTCTCGGGTAAACCTGTTGTCATTTTTGCTTTGCTGTAAGTTCCTAAACTCCCTTTTAGCAATGAAAAACATCCACATGTTGAGAATCAGGAACACCATACCAGTTTTTTCCAGATTTGCAGTTTGTGGTGGCACATTCCCGACACGCACGTCCGCATATATGCTTAAATGCAGCTTAAATGAGGCTCAGCAGAGCACGTCGACTGACGCCACGGGTGTTTGTACAAAAAATATCATGTGAGACAGAGATGGTATATAAACGTGATGTGCAAACATCTATTCGTGGTGGTCAATTTTAATTTTGTGGCGGGCTGAGAAATAAATGAATGTATGGGAATATACAACAACGCTCTTACTTGTATGATGTCACAGCAGTAGGCAACACAAATATAACAACACGCCTATAAACCCTCCCACTCCGAAATAACTTGATGGAAAAGTTAACCAAGCCAAAGTGAGGTGAGCTGACCCGACCTAAACTGTGCGGTACTATGCAATGAAAAAGGCTATTAAAGGTACCTCAAAGTTACATAGTGGTACCAAATGTATACATATCTGTACCTAATGTTACCTATAAAGACCTTTTTGAAGGGTACTGGCCCAGTGACATCTAGGGGTACATACTTTGATAATTTTTTCTTACAGTGTATATATTTTCAAAAGGGCGGGTTGCCTGATCAACTAGTTAGCTTGAACAACTACGCTAACTTCATGATCACCTGCCCCCAGTCATGGATGTTTCTTAGGGGGGGATTTATATAGAGGAATTTTTTTTGGCTTCTGATAGGGTTTCACAGTGTAAAATAATCTTTATTTATTTAAATGAAGAAATCTAAAAACTAGTCAAAATCACAAACTAGTTAACTAACCAACTAGTCCCTTATGATCCATCCTTAACACCTTTTGGGTTCACTATGTAGAATACAGCTGTGCATACGCACAAAATGCTTACTTTTTTTGAATGTTTAGTGACAGTAAAATAACTTTATGAGCTCTGAGCTCTTAATAATACCTCTGTATAATGCATAAAATGAGCACATCCAACATGCAGCATTGTTGTTTTGTCACATAAAATTCATCATCAAAGCAGACCAATCGGGTGGTGACCTTATCCTTACGCATTAAGGTTCGTTATCTTTAGGTTCGCTCAAAAAATGCCAGTGTGAATGCTAAGCAAACCGGGATTGCTTTTTGTTTTTTGATCTGGACCAAAAAGACCGAACTACAAGTATGAACACCTCCTAATTCATTTAGCAATAAATCTTATAGTTTAGTGCTGTTCTTTAAATGCCTCATGCTTAGCTTTCATAATCCTAAATCAAGACAAGTTTATTTCTTTTCTCTTTCTTCATGATCACCTACATGACTCAAAGCGTAGGCTGTTTGTTAAACAGCTCTACGTAGGCTGTAGAAACGTTAAAACATGTGTATTTGTTTCTCTGGTTCATGGCCTCGCCATTGACAATGTGATTTGTTGTTGTTCTTCACTACCTGTTCCTGCTGATAACCATTCCCTCGTATTGCTCCAGGGAGTTTGCCTGAGACATATTCTAGGAACATCCTCATCCGAAAAGACAATCTGTGAACGACACCTCTGTGAAATACTAGCATGGCTTTTAACTGACAGCCTTTGAATGTTGTGTTCCCTCTGCGTGTACACAGAAATCATCTGGATTTCCAAGAACAAACCAGTCCCTTTCAATAGGTCACATGTGTTCCTTTAAGATTCCTAGAATTGAAAACTCTTCTTTGGCTGAATGCCAATGTAACCCAACACTGTAGTTATGAGGCAATACTCTCACTGCCTGGCTAAAGCATGCTGTCTTTCTGAATTCATGTCATGCTGTACCTTTCGTTGTTTTTGAACTTGTGTTAGATTTGGTTAAGTGGTATGTTTGCTGAAATGAACGGAATGGTAAAGTATGATTGGATTTCAGTAGCAAAAACAGGTTAGCAAGCTGTTTGTCCAGTGTTAGTTAGCCAACTTATAAGCATGTCAAATATAATCGATACTGGCAATGCATCTTTTACAATATAATAGGCAAGATCCCAAGTCAAATCTTTCTTGCCAAGAAGAACAACCTGGCAGGATGAGCAGAGCAGCACTTGGGATTATGTAGCTGTTTGTTTTTCTTGTCTAGCTCACACTTGGTCACACTTGGTCTCTTACAACACAGTTCTTATAAAATGCTGTATCTTTGGTTGTGCATATCACATTCAGGGTCAGTTGATGTAAATAGTGTCACAAATAGTAAGGTCAAGTTCAAAAAGTGCCCCATGCTTGCTCTGTTTGCCTCCCATCCTCCATCACTGCCAGCTCAAATCAGCCCATTATGTAATTGTACTGGGCAGGCAAGCAGTGCCGGTCTCTCCTGTAGCCCCTAGTCCGCATCTCAAATCCAGTAAACAGAGTTACAAAGGTAGACTTGGCTAGATTCAAATTGGGGCAGACATAAAAAGCTCTAACCCGGCTCCAAGCATTGGTTAAAAGGTCACCAGCATGGGATGTTGGCATTCCCATCGAAATTAAGTGCATCAAAAGTCAAGCTATTCGTTTTTAAAAGACCACAATGGGGTAAAGCTAGAGGGGAAGTTTGAACTTTATATTGAATGATGGATGAGATTTGGTGGGAAGTAACTTGAGAAGCTGTGTTATTGTCTGCTATGACGAACCCATGCCATGCTATACATGTGTTGCACATACTGTAAAATGGTTGCACATCCCCCTGTAAATGGGGCGCTCCATTACAACTCCATTAATAGACTGCTAACATGAACTTACATATGATTTACATAAATCAGATGGAAGAACAAATAAAGAAGTTCTGTATATTGGTGTCTTGTTTACTGTTAACAGCCCACTTCCCTACAAAACCTCAGGCAAAGATCTTGTGGGTTTTGTTTGGTCAGCATTCATCGTCTTATTTCCTCAGTATTAACAACAGCAGCCTAAGTTTGTAGCTGTTATGAAACCAAGCGTGTCTAAAATGTTGCCACATCATGCCAAGGTTTGAAACATCTTTCAGAGATGCATGAACACCTGAATTCCCACACCCATCCGGTTGGTGGAGAATACTGTATGTTATTTGAGGAATGCTTATGATGTTTCGGAGTAAAAATATGTGATCAAAATGTCTTTTTCTTTCAGGAAACGCCAAGTTCTGTGTTCCTGGTTATGGAGGTAAGCAGGCAACAAATCAATATTTCCACACTTGGCCTCTTGTGTCTAGAATAGTCATGGGTGCCTTATGTTTCACGTCTATGCTTTCTAGTATTGCTCAACACTGCAGTCGCTGAAGGAGAAACAAACCGAACACCTCAGTGAGCCAAACTAAAAATATCCATTCAGGGAAAACAATTTCAAGAGCATTTATATCCTTTCTGTCTTTAGCATGAAATAGCTGTACAACACTTCCCATGTACAGTCTTGTTCAAAATAATAGCAGTACAATGTGACTAACCAGAATAATCAAGGTTTTTAGTATATTTTTTATTGCTACGTGGCAAACAAGTTACCAGTAGGTTCAGTAGATTCTCAGAAAACAAATGAGACCCAGCATTCATGATATGCACGCTCTTAAGGCTGTGCAATTGGGCAAGTAGTTGAATTAATTGAAAGGGGTGTTTTCAAAAAAATAGCAGTGTGGCATTCAATCACTGAGGTCATCAATTTTGTGAAGAAACAGGTGTGAATCAGGTGGCCCCTATTTAAGGATGAAGCCAACACTTGTTGAACATGCATTTGAAAGCTGAGGAAAATGGGTCGTTCAAGACATTGTTCAGAAGAACAGCGTACTTTGATTAAAAAGTTGATTGGAGAGGGGAAAACCTGCAAAAAATGATAGGCTGTTCAGCTAAAATGATCTCCAAATGATGTTTTTATTAACAAAGTTCGGGAGGAACACGTTCAAATAATCAACCTAATCACCTCAACTACGACCAGCTGTTGACAATCAGTAATCAGGTATCCACCTGATTGGCATCAACAGAAACCTATATAGACTGGAAACCAACTCACCCTCATTCCTCGATAGTTTCAGCATCCCTCCACCTCCCCTTCTCCGCACGATTGCCTAAGTCACCTTACTAACCAGAACAGGGGGGATTGTTCTGGGTTCGGGCCTAAGGCTGAGCCCGGAACCCTCTCCCCGCCAGGAAGCGCTCCGGGCTCAGTCCATTAACGAGCTCGGAGCCCTCTCCTCGGACAGCACGCCAAATACGCATATTAATAACTCTGTTCTGAATTATTTGTAAGTGTGAACTCGTGAATGCCTTAAAATGGAGAGCAAAACCAGAGAGACGTGGAAGAAAACGGAAGACAACCATCAAAATGGATAGAAGAATAACCAGAATGGCAAAGGCTCAGCCAATGATCACCTCCAGGATGATCAAAGACAGTCTGGAGTTACCTGTAAGTACTGTGACAGTTAGAAGACGTCTGTGTGAAGCTAATCTATTTTCAAGAATCCCCCGCAAAGTCCCTCTGTTAAAAAAAGGCATGTGCAGAAGAGGTTACAATTTGCCAAAGAACACATCAACTGGCCTAAAGAGATATGGAGGAACATTTTGTGGACTGATGAGAGTAAAATTGTTCTTTTTGGGTCCAAGGGCCACAGGCAGTTTGTGAGACGACCCCCAAACTCTGAATTCAAGCCACAGTACACAGTGAAGCATGGAGGTGCAAGCATCATGATATGGGCATGTTTCTCCTACTATGGTGTTGGGCCTATTTATCGCATACCAGGGATCATGGATCAGTTTGCATATGTTAAAATACTTGAAGAGGTCATGTTGCCCTATGCTGAAGAGGACATGCCCTTGAAATGGTTGTTTCAACAAGACAATGACCCAAAACACACTAGTAAACGGGCAAAGTCTTGGTTCCCTTTCAGTCGGTCACTACGACGTCACGTCGTGACCGACGAATTGGGAACTCGCTTAGAGAGACCAATCTGCTTCGTATACTACTAAAACGCCAATGAACTTGGCATTGAGATATTTGCATAATGCTGGCGCCGCCCCGCCAGGTGCCTTTATAAGCAGCAGGTGCAAATAGGGAAAATAGCTTTTTCGCTTCGAAAGCCGGCTTTATCTGCTACTGAGAAGCTACTTTACTCTGTTGGGATTTGATTGCTGAAGTTGGTTGAACTAGCAGTATCACAGCGGACGCTTCGCTTATTCCACGGCTCTACATCTGTTTATTGTTTTGAGTTTAGTGTGTGCGTTGCCTTCCTGTGCGCTCATCAACTAAGCATCTGAGTGAATTTCCCTAAAAGAGTGATACGAGAGAGCTTTGTGCCTTGTTAAAGGCAGCCACTCTCTCGTATATGCGGAGATCAGCGTCCTTTTCAGGATAGCTTTTCGCCGTGCGATCTTGGATGCGAGAAGTATAAGGGTTCCAGTGACGGTCACGAGCGCTGTCTTCGTGCTCAGGCATCGAGCTCTCCGGGGCTGCGTTCGTGGAGAGTTTCTGTTCTCTCTGTGAGAGCATAACCCTCTTGGATTGCGGAGACGACTGTCGTTTCTACGGGAACGCTGTCCGCGCCTTTGCAGTGCTGACGCCGCCATGGTGCGGCTGTCAAGCGCTCGCAGGGCGCCCTTCGCGTCACTACGCTGAGTAGGACGGAGGATGCGTCCTCCACCTACCGGCCTTCTCATCCTCAGCCGGTTGAGGCTCCGGTGGAGACTGCAGAGTCGTGTTCTACGATGTCTGCCGAATCCATTGGACCTCCTTCTGGTCCCGTCACTTCTGCAGCATCAGAGGGGTGTCCATTTTTCCTCCGAGGCAGAGTCGTTCCGGAGATGGCGGCTGTGCCCGCGAGCGGCGGAGACTGTAGAGTTGGAAAGGTTAACCCCTCTCCGCCCGAACCGTCCCGCCCACATGATTGGTACTTCGGAGCTGCTCGGGCCTCTCGGTCCTCTCCTCCTGTGCCTTTCTTGCCCGACGGCACGAAGAGCTGACGTGATTTGCGGCCGTCCGGCCGTTCAGCTTCACCCCTCACCTCCCTCACCAACGGAGCCGCTAAGGGCGGGGACCCCTTCAGTGGAGCGGGATGCGTTCCTGGAGGGACCACCCAACCCTTCCCTCCCGTGTTTGTAGACAGTCGTCCGGTCACGGACGCTGCCCATCAGGCATGCCGGAGAGGCGGCTTCGGCCCTGCACGCAATAACGTTGCTGCAGGCTCACAAGGATTTACGAGGGAGCCCGCGACCTTCAGTCGTGCGATGTCCACCACAGTGGTTCAAGATCGCCACCTTTGGCTGTGTCTGGCTGACATGACGGACGCAGACGAGAACAACTTGAATGCTCCTGTCTCACAGACCGGCCTCTTCGGCGAGCCAGGGGAGTCGTACAGCTCCGCTGCGCAGACTGAGGCGATCTCCTAGGTCATGCCCCGGAAGAAGAGAGCTGCCCTTGGTCCACCACGCCGGCTCCTCAGTCTGCCTCTCGCCGTCGGCGTCCTGCGGCGACCACCTCCGTTCCCCTCCTCGGACCCCATCTCGGCAGCGCAGGGGAACCGGTCGTCAGCAGCTCGCCCCGCCCGCTTAGCCGCTTCCCGTGAAATTCGGGAGTTTAAGTGGCCAGTGAAGGGCGACCCGGATTGGCAGAGGATCACTCTTCAGGAGATGGAGCTCCTTCCCCCGATAGAGGGTCGGGTGGAAAATCCTTGGTTTACATATGTTCCACCGGCTGTTTCGCCGGTACCCACTTAACCACACATAAGAGTGCATTCCTCTTCCCTCTCTAGGTCTCCGGAGGATCGAGAGAGCCGTGAGCGGGTACACACCAGCTCCCCTACCTCTCCTCTATCGCCAGCGGGTGACCTGAGGAGTCCGAGCTCTCCGCTGAGGAGACCGGACCACCAGCACCCTCATCGGAGTCTGCGCTCTCCGTAGAGGAGACCAGATGACCGTTACCCTCAGCGGGCTCAGGTCAGTGTCACACACACATACTGTAGATGTTTATGCTGTCACAGCAGACGCACCGGCAGTCCCACCTGTCTCGCTTCGCTGCCCCACCGCGGGTACTTCGGTAGTGTCGTTATTTCTCCTCGTACGGTGCCTGGGTGCTTGGCTTCAGTTCCCAGCCCGTTTCGTTGGGTTTTACGCACGATCCGCCTCGGTTACGAATCCGGCACACCCCCAAAATTCGGGCTTTCGTTTCACTGTAGTGAAAGCGTCCGATGCACATGTACTGCGTGCAAAAATCGATATCCTGTTGGCGAAGGATGTTCGAGCCGGTCCCTCTTACCGAGATGATGATGATGATAGGGTTTTTCCAGCCTTTATCTCATAGTACCCAAAATACGCGGCGGGTTACGATCGATTTGATTTACGCACCGGCTCTACGAAGGTATTCTTTTTGGATGATAACGCCGAGGCTCGTATTTCAATATTCAGATCGGTTTGCAGCCTTAGACCTGTAAGACATGTACTTATGTGTCCATCTCCCCTCGCTTTAGACCGTTTTTTCGCTCTGCGTCGTGGGGTGGGCATATTAATACTAAGTACACCATTCGAGCTGTCTCTCTCTCTCTCCGTGTCTCCATGTGTAGTCACGGCATTAAGATATCAGAGAGAGAGCGTTGTTCGCATTCTGCTTTTTTCTACGTCGACTTATAATAGCCCGTTCTTGGCAGACGTGCGCGAACACAGAGAGTTAATGCTTCGGCTTCTCGCTCGTTTTAGTCTTCAGGTCGTCGGGGAAAGAGCAACTTTGCCCCGTGCAGAGGATCCTTTTTCTCAGTATGGAAATAAGACTCGATCGACTAATTGGCGTGTTTAACAAGAGCGCGCAACCAGTCAGTTCTGACTTGCCTCGGTTTAATTCGAGGGAAGTACGTGGTCCCTCTGAAACAATTTCAGAAGCTCCTGGACATATGACAGCATGCTGCGGCTGTGACGCCGCCCGAGCTGCTTCATATGAGACCGCTTCAGCATTGGCTTACGATCGAGTCTCGAGGAGAGCGTGGCACACCGACATACACCGTGTAAACATTGCACCTGCGTGTCATTTAAATTTTTCCCTGTGGTAGACCCGGCATTTCCGATAGAAGATATGCCCCTGAGGGGTCTCCTGGCATTCTGTATATTGCAATGCCCTCAGCACGGGATGATCAGCCACGTATGACGGGCTTGCAGTCTCAGGGGTGTGCATAGCACCCCAACTGCCGCGAGCGGTGCGCTGTATATCTGGGACTTGTACGCTCCGCTATGGAGATGCGAGGGAAGGATGTATTAGCCGACACCAATAACATTGCGACTGTTGCGTTATTTACCGTTAAGGCGGTTTTGCGCTCTCGTCACCTGTCGCATCTCGCTCGTCATCTCCTCCTTTGGAGTCAGAAGCATCTGAGGTCCCTTCGTGCCATTTACATCCCGGGTTCGCTCAATACAGCGGACGCGCTTCCCGAGCTGCGCCCCCGGCGAATGGCGACTCCACCTCCAGACGGTCCAGCTAATTTGGAAGAAGTTCGGTTGTGCGTAGATAGATCTGTTTGCGTCGCCGGACGATACCCACTGTCGCCTATTTTATTCACTAACCGAGGGCAGCCTCGGCGTGGATGCGTTGGCACACAGCTGGCCGCGGGGGGTGCGTAAATACGCATTCCTTCCAGTGAGCTTTATTGCGCAGACACTGTGCAAAGTCAGGCAGGACGAGGAGAGCCTTTTATTAGTCGCCCCGTACTGGATCGGGTTTCAGAGTTAATGCTCCTCGCGACAGCCCCTCCCTGACGATTTCCCCTGAGGAAAGACTTTCTTTCTCAAGGAAGGGGCACATTATGGCACCCGCGCCCCGACCTGTGGGATTTCCATGTATGGTCGTTGAGCGCGCGCAAGGTTTAGGTGATTTATCGCAAACGGTATCTAACACCATCGACGCGGTTCGAGCACCGTCCACAAGACGGGCTTACGCGCTTAAAGAAACCTTTCTCGTCACCCGGTGCTCTTCGCAACGCGAGGACCCCAGAGAATGCCCATTAACATTGTGCTTTTATATCTTTAACATAGGTTAGATGGTAGGCTGTCCCTCCGCCATTAAAGTTGATATCGCCGCTATTTCTGCTCATCACTCTCTTATCAACGGCAGATCAGTTGGCCAGCACGATTTAATTATTACATTTAAGAGGCGCTCGCAGGCTAAACCCCTCGCGCCCTCCTTCTATTCCTCCCTGGGACCTGTCCATGGTGCTGAAAGCCCTGCAGGCCCCCCCGTTCGAGCCTTTGCAGTCTGTGAGTCTGAAGCTTTTATCAATGAAAGCTCTGACCCTGCTAGCATTGGCCTCAGTGAAGAGAGTAGGGGATTTACATGCATTCTCTGTTGACGACTCGTGCCTTCAGTTTGGTCCTGCTGCCTCAAGTGTAACGTTGAGGCCCAGACCAGGTTACGTGCCCAAAGTTCCCACCACTCCCTTCAGAGATAAGGTGGTGAGCTTGCAAGCGCTGCCCCCCGGAGGACGCAGACCCAACCATGGCTTTGTTGTGCCCCGTACGCGCACTGCGACTCTACGTGGTTCGCACGCAAAGCCTCAGGACCTCAGACCAGCTCTTTGTTTGTTATGGTGGCCAGCAGAAAGGGAAAGCTGTCACTAAGCAGAGGATGTCTCATTGGATAATTGATACTATCGCCCTGGCTTATAATCTTCAGGGTATTCCTTGCCCCTTTAATTTGAGAGCGCACTCCACACGGAGCGTTGCCTCATCTTGGGCTCTAGCTCGTGGTTCCTCGCTAACAGACATCTGTAGAGCTGCTGGTTGGGCAACACCTAATACGTTCATTAGATTTTACAGTGTTCGTATTGAGCCTGTATCCTCTCGTGTTCTTTCCTCACCAGGGGGAGCACGGAGAACAGTCTCACAGGTCGGCTTGCAGCCTCCATCTGATGCTTCATAACTGTGTCAGTATGGAAGGCCTTCAGAACAAAAATGCGTAATGGTTTGAATTGTTCTTCCTCCGCTGCCTTGGCAGCCTTTGTTGCGGAGCATTGGCTGTCAGCCTTCACTAGCTGCATCCTCGCGAACCTACGTGTTGGCTCGGGCTCCACATTGTGTCCCACCGGGTTCCTTTGTGAGTATTTTTCCGTGGGGTTAATCCTACTAGCCCACGTTTCCCTTAGCAGAGCACTGCTTTGCTTACACAGCCACGGCTGTCATTTTACCTCAACTACGGTTGACTTTCGCCCACCATTAACCCTTAAGACGGGTGGTGGCTTCCGCAGCGTTCCTATCCCGCTCAGGTAGGGCGCTTCCCAGTTGCTGGCACTTCTGTGGGGTTAAAGGAACATCTAGTGCCCGGCCTTCTGCCTTAAAACCTAATTCTCCTCCTCCTTAAGTGGAACCGGAGGGCTTTACGCAGACACTGGAAGAGGTCAGCCCCTAGTGGCGTTTTGATAGGGATTCCCAATTCGTCGGTCACGACGTGACGTCGTAGTGACCGACTGAAAGGGAACGTCTCGGTTACGGATGTAACCCTCGTTCCCTGAAGGAGGGAACGGAGACGTCACGTCCCGTCGCCACAGGTGCTGCCACCTGCTGTTAAGGCCGGTCACACTTCCGGCTTTCTCAGCGAAAAGAAGCTATTTTCCCTATTTGCACCTGCTGCTTATAAAGGCACCTGGCGGGGCGGCGCCAGCATTATGCAAATATCTCAATGCCAAGTTCATTGGCGTTTTAGTAGTATACGAAGCAGATTGGTCTCTCTAAGCGAGTTCCCAATTCGTCGGTCACGACGTGACGTCTCCGTTCCCTCCTTCAGGGAACGAGGGTTACATCCGTAACCGAGACGTTCCAAACCAACAAAATTAATGTTATGGAGTGGCCAGCCCAATCTCCAGACCTTAATCCAATTGAGAACTTGTGGGGTGATATCAAAAATGCTGTTTCTGAAGCAAAACCAAGAAATGTGAATGAATTGTGGAATGTTGTTAAAGAATCATGGAGTGGAATAACAGCTGAGAGGGGCCACAAGTTGGTTGACTCCATGCCACACAGATGTCAAGCAGTTTTAAAAAACTGTGGTCATACAACTAAATATTAGTTTAGTGATTCACAGGATTGCTAAATCCCAGAAAAAAAAATGTTTGTACAAAATAGTTTTGAGTTTGTACAGTCAAAGGTAGACACTGCTATTTTTTTGAACACACCCCTTTCAACTAATTGCCCAATTGCACAGCCTTAAGAGCGTGCATATCATGAATGCTGGGTCTTGTTTGTTTTCTGAGAATCTACTGAACCTACTGGTAACTCAGTGTTTCCCACAGATCTGAAATTTACTTGTGGTGGTAGCTGGTGAAAAGGGCGATCATTATTATCCACCGACAAAAAATGGTCTACTATACATGTAACAAAGAACTAATAATGTGTGACACAACACAATACTTTGATTTATAAAACATTCATATTAATTTCACATTATAGTTCATTAATCTAACCACCCCAAACTTTTTTTGCCATAAACAAAGCTGACACTGTTTGTCAAAGCACCACGAAAACACTTTATGTTTTTGCACTGATATATGAAGCAATTTGATGACCCCTTTTATCAAACTCAATTATATACAATACTATATAGCCTATATAGACAGTGCAGGTCTATAGATTATAAATGTGACTGATGTTATAATGGTAATAATTTATATTAGATAGGCACTTTTACTGCTTCTGCTTTCTATTTCTCTTTTGCCGATTTAAAAAAGCTTAATCCACTCATTATTTCAGATTTAAAAGTCTACTTGCTGTCCCAATGATGACAGACTTTACATTACAGCTTTGCGTTTTTTATATCCTGAGTCAGCTAGAGCTTTGCTCATTCAGTATTAGCACTGCTTTTTGCTACAATCTCTGTGCAAACTGTTTAGATTTTAGTAAAGATATTGTCTATTAATAGTAAGATTAAAAAATGGGATAAAGAAAATGAAGCGGCGCGTGGTCGTGACAAGAGCCAGTTGCTATCGCCATAGAAACCGGAGGCACGCTAAAACAGCACTCGAGCTTTAGCGCGGTAGCGCTCATGGCCGTTCTCCGATCGATTCGGGTTTTACACACAATATTAATCAGACTTGGGACCCGAAGTAATGAACTAGGACCGACCCGGACCCATCTGACCATTTAAAATATAAACCCGGAACCGTACGGGTCCCGCGTCCTCAGTGAAGAAAGACCTCTAATGGTAAAACTCTGCTCAAGTTCAGAAACATGAAAGGATACAATGTGACACTGAGGTTGCTTCGCGTCGCGCCCAATTCATTGAGAAACAGAGAGCACGTGAACGGACACTCAACCGGAGAGACACAACGTGCTTGCACGCAAAATGAAGCCAACTTAGATGCTATAAACACATATGCACATAAGCATATGCGACCATTTTGGTCGCAGTGTGTTCCCTGGCTGCTCCGTATGTGCTGCTGCAGTTGATCCAGTTTGCCGCGCTGGATGATGAGTTTATGACGCGTGCATCATCTTCACGGTCACCCGACCCCCACCTCTCTCTCGCGCTCTCTCTCTCGCGCTCTCTCTTTCGCGCTCTCTCTCTCTCTCTCTCTCCAAAACACGGGTCATCCAGTCGAGTTCAGAAAATACGGAAATTCGTAAAGTGATTTTTTTTACCTGGGCGGGTCGCAATTTACCTGGGTGCAGCGCCCAAGTAGAGCCTATGTATGGGAAACACTGTAACTTGTTTGCCACGTAGCAATAAAAAATATACTAAAAACCTTGATTATTCTGGTCAGTCACATTGTACTGCTATTATTTTGAACAATACTGTAAGTCCCATCTGACAAAATATCGTGCTGGATTTCTGAATATTGTTTGTTGGAATCAGTTTGGTGTTTTGCTTCTGTAGATTTTGGCTCAGACAGGTCTACTTTAATGTTAACACCAAATCTAGAAACAGTTGAGTAAATGAAGAGATCAGTTGCAAAGTGCTTCTGACATGTTTTCTTGTAAATGAGCATTTTTTATAATCAGGCTCATGCTTACTTTAATGGCAATGAAAATGTAGCAAGTAATTGATATGACTTAATTTCACAAATGTCACTAGTTATTTAATTTGCTTTTAACAAATTTGACTGTCCTTCGCGGCAAAACCCTCTATGTGCCTGCAGTCACTCCACTGTCCTTTTAGAATAAATACAAAAGGTTTAAAAATTAATTCAATATGCTTATATATTCGATAAACCTCCTTAAACTCTTGCAGTATGACAATTGTAATCCAACATACATGCGCCATCAGGGACGTGCACAGGAATTTTTAGGGGCAGTTGCTCTGACCTAAATAAAGGGCACCCCCCCAATTATTATTATTTTTTTAACTCACGGCCTATATGAAGGACTGAGAATAACAGGGTCTTTATTAAAATCAGCAAACATGTTTGCCTAATGCCTACCAAAAAAATTGTAGCCTAATCTGCTTGTTTGCAAGCTATGATAGCTAGCTGCTATCTGTCTGATTATTTAGGCTTAAACGTGGCAAACTCAGCCTAGATTCATGAAGATTTTAACAGAGGTGGAAAGAGTAGCCAAAAACTTTACTCAAGTAAAAGTACAAGTAACTAAATAAATAATTACTCAAGTAGAAGTAAAAAGTATGCAATGAAAATAATACTCAAGTAGCGAGTTACTAGTTACTCATGAAAAAATAAATCTAGATACACACGCACGCACGCACGCACACACACACACACACACACACACACACACACATTCTGGTTTCCATGTTTTGGGGGGACATTCCATAGACGTAATGCATTTTATACCATACAAATTGTATATTCTATTCCCCTTACCTGCCCCATTCCCTAACCCCAACCATCACAAAAACCTTTCTTGTACTTTAGATTTTCAATAAACATCATCTTGTTTGATTTATAAGCTTGTTTCCTCATGGGGACATCAAAATGTCCCCACAAGGTCACAAAAACACTGGTATTCCTATCTTTGTGGGGACTATTGGTCCCCACAACGTGGTAATTACCAGGTACACACACACACACACACACACGCACGCACGCACGCACACACACACACACACACACACACACACACACACACACACACACAATACAGTGCCCTCCATAAGTATCAGAACTGTAAAGACAAGATTTTTCTGTTTGCTGTGGAGACCAGAAATTGGTAAGATAAATATCAGTATGTCAGAAGTTTAGAATGTCACATTTTATTAACCTTTGTTTATGTTTCAACACGTACATGCTTTAACAACAAAGAACAACAGCATTAAATGCTGACTTATGTGTGTTGTACACAAATGCACATAAGTGAATCAAACTGATCATACACATTTTAAGCTTTTCATGTGTAAACAATCAGGACACAGCTATGTGACCATTAAAAAAAAATAATGTGACAGATTCTGTACTTTTATCTCATGTTCATTATAATGTTTAGACATTTCTTGACTCCACAACAAACAGAAGAATACTTATGAAGGGCACTTCTACAGTATGTGTAAAACTGCAACATACACAAACAGTACAGAAAAAAGAATACAAACACAGAATAGACAAGCATTTCAAATTAACAAATTAACTCTAGTCTCAATGTTGATGTAGCTTATAGCTGAAATATCAGACAAGTAAACTGACAACAGTTTTGCATATTATGTATAAAGTTAGAAATCTCC
Source organism: Paramisgurnus dabryanus (assembly GCF_030506205.2). Classification (NCBI taxonomy): domain Eukaryota; kingdom Metazoa; phylum Chordata; class Actinopteri; order Cypriniformes; family Cobitidae; genus Paramisgurnus; species Paramisgurnus dabryanus. Next base: position 26,907,230 of record NC_133344.1, on the reverse strand, counting down.
TAAGATGGTCCGAGGACATTGACAGTTTACACTTACATAAAACTGATTTTAGACAAAACTCATGTTTTCTTACGTTGTCATGTCACGTGTGTTTTGTGAGAATCACTTACATCATACAGTACAGTATACAGCGAATCAGATGTCAATCATCGATGGCTTTTCTTCAATCTGTGCTACAATGCTTCTGGAGGTTGCACGCGTGTCTGACGACGAACAGGTCGCTTGTATGTAATGGCGGGTACATGTGTGAAGTTTTGCTTTTAGTTAAAAGATTGGTAAATTCATTTCCACGTCACCCAACACTGGTTATATTCTTCGTGTTTCTACATAGGTTACGAGTAAAACAGCTTCGCACGATTCCGTTTTTGCAGCGATCTGAACAATTCATTCAAATTGATTCACGGACCAATTTAAAAAGTTTGGCCCATTCGCTTTGTAAAGAATCGACTCAAACGACTCATTTATTTGCAACACTTTGTAAGGAATCGACTCAAACGAGTCATTAATTCGCGAATGCTCCAGAAACACGAGACAGCAATTTAAAAATAAAATACAAATTTCGTAATTAATTAAAATACAGTAACGTAGGAACGCTGCATAGTGTAAACGAAGTAAAAGTACAATTTATTTTTTTCCAGCTCGGTAGGGCAACTTGAGTCGAGGGCATATGGGCAGTTGCCCGGGCAACTTGAGCAACCCCCCTGTGCACGTCCCTGTGCGCCATTGATCATGAAATTCTTTTGTGCACTTAGAGGACTTTGCGAAAAAATTGCTTTGGCATTTAAAAGATTCTGCCAAAAATTTGTAGAATGTAATTCTGAATGGCCTGACTTATATCATTCAAATTTTTGACGGAGGTGATGTATAGCTGCTGTTGCATATGAGCTCTGAAAATGTTCATGAAGCAATTAGGTCTGAAATGTTTAACTAAGTAGATAGTTTGTATCTAGAATAGATAGAAACTTGGTCACGAGCCAGCATAATAACATCAGTCTGTCCATTAAGGATAACTGCCTTCGAATCTTAGGATGTTGTTAGTCTAATTAGACACATTTGTATGCTTGTGCATCAGTGGTATATATCCTACACCTCATTAATGATTAAGCCTACACGGTCTTTTATAGTTTTGAACAGATTTTAGTGTTAAAATTGTATTTTCTTTGTTTTCTTTTTTTAGTATTGCAATGGAGGAGACTTGGCAGACTATTTGCAAGGTAAGCTATTGTTAAGGTGATAGAAGAGGTGTTTTTTTCTTTTTACCTCATTAATGACAATTTAAACACTTAAAGATGGGCATTAAGTTGAATCTAGTTGGTGTGATGCAGTACACTTCACCCAACGGATAGAGACTCAATGTACCAAAGCTAAATTGTCTCTCCCAAGGGAGTGTCACAGTTGACTCTATTATTATACCTGTATGTGACACAGTCTGTGAAATCCAGCTAAAGTCATTTTTGTGAATTACTGTTTTTTACAGAAACTCATCCTACATAATGTAAAGGACATTTTGTTAAAATATAACTTTAATATTGACGTACTAAGTCCAAAATCAATGTGAAATCAATAATTGATATCAAACTTTAATCTACCCTGGATTTCACAAACATGGTTACATACTGTATACACTTTTAGCCAGTTGCCCTCATTCCCATGCTAGTAAACAAATACATGATTAAGCGGGTATAACAGGTAAACCTTAATTTGGTGTTGACAAAAAGATTGTTTTAGGATCTCATTGTTCTTAGAGAAAGAATTTGATTGGTGTATATACCATGTTATGTGCGTTACTCGGGTATCATAATAAAGATGACTCAGGTGTCATTACTTTGTATGTACGTAACAGAGAAACAGTGAGTTGGCTGGACTGTAACCCCTTGTTATGTTCATGTTATCTCTGTAAAACAGTTGTGTGAAGGTGAATGTTCCCACATCAGATGAAACGGCACAGCATATCTCAAAATCTCTACCCACCCCCCTCCTATTAACTTATGCAACTGTTCTTTAGTTATACAACCTCCTAACCACTCAAAACATTTGTAAACCTGTTTTGGGACTTCTACCAGATCATAATTGCTTTGTTTATAGAGCAGATTGGGTGAAGGGAATCCTCTTAACAGCTCAGTGGATTAAACCAGTTTTGTTTAAACGGGGCCCTGGAGCGACATCACTACATGTAATCCCACTTTCTGATTTTGTCATTCAAAATGATAAAGGGCTAAAATTAGACACTTTAATGGTCCTGGATTAGCTGAGTGTAGTATAACGTATGTTTCGTGTACATCTAAAATGTTAAGACCGTGTCTTCATGGAACTATCTATAGTTGTTGTTTTCATAAAATTAAGGTGAATGATGCCCGGTGCAGATGATAAACAAGATGTCTGAGTCATTGAATGCTATTTTTAGAAACATGTGATAGTTACTTTGCATGTGCATGTTGAAGCAAATGCAAGGTCTTCCGGGTGTAGATTTTTTGGTGTGTTGCTCAGCACTATGTCTTTGCATTTTCAGCCAAGGGCACGCTAAGAGAGGAGACGCTAAGGGTCTTTCTACAGCAGATTGCAGCGGCCATGCGCATCCTGAACAGCAAGGGGATTATTCACAGAGACCTGAAACCTCAGAACATTCTGCTTTCGTACACAGGCCGCAAGAAGTCGAGCATCAACGGCATACGGATCAAAATTGGTAACCACTGGCACTCTTTCCAACATACAGTATAGATGCTTATATTCTGGAGTGCCCTCCATAAGTATTATTCAGCTTTTAAAGGTGCCGCAGAATGTAAAACTGTATTTACCTTGGCACAGATGAATAATACGAGTTTTGTACATGGTAATGACATATCGTGAGCCTCAAACACGATTGTTTCCTCCTTCTTATGTAAACCTCATGCATGCAAAAGACTGCCAGACCAATCTCAACATAATACTGACAGTGACGTTATAGTTGGGATGTACGCCCCAACTTTAAATTACACATTTAATGAATTACAATGTTGTTTCAATGCTAAAAACAAGTTTTGATTGCTGAGTTAGCGCTATATATGCTAACGTTTACAGCTGCATTTGAGGTGTCAAAATCGCGTGTAGTTTTCCGCTTGAACATTTTGAATGCATTCGCATGTCTGGAGCGAAGTAGACGCGTGGAAAAAGCAAGCATTTGACATCAGAGGCGAAATCCGCTTCTTGTGGGAGGGGCAAGTGCTATGCGGTTGTCTGTTTGCAGGATTGCTGATGTTGATGCATTCATCGAGAGAGTTACCGGTTTGTATTTGGTCACCTTAATATATGGGGAAAATAGCTTAAAAACGCCAGGAATACCATGGGTCGATAAACGTCACGTGACTCAAAAGTGAAATGTGTATTTACAACTTACCAGGTTGCCCATTGTCCTCACTGACACTCTTCCAAGCGAGGTCCTTTTTATTCCTGTCTCTATAGAAATAAGAATTTGTGTCGTATAGCTCCGGGTGACTGCTCATGGACAATATCAAGTGTTCCTCCATGTTGACTGAGTGACTCCGAGCTGGGCTGCCGCCACAGCAGCAAGAAGGCTCCTGATTGGTTAACGCAGCGCGAAAATCTGGCAAAGTTAAAAAATTTTAACTCGGGCGTCAGATGCAAATTCGCGTGAAACGCACAAAAAGCACCATTTCCGCGTACCACGCCAGGCGCTCAATTCGCCTCATTCGCACTAAAGAGGTGGAATTGCGTCTACCGTACTAAACGCCTCATTTGCACTGCGAGACCTCCAGGTGTGCGTCAACACGGCATCACATTGACTTAACATTGAAATCACTCGGGCTTGACGCCTCTACCGCGGCTGGTGTGAATGCAGCATTAGGCTGAAGTTGTACTTTTGACGTTACAGTTACGTTTAGCAGGTCCATGCTGAAAAAAACACAAACTTACCACTCAGAAAGGTCCATTAACAATCTCCAAACAATTGTTTATTCCTCAAAATCTGTATCTTCGTCTGATTCAGGCTCAAATATAAGGCCTGTTTACACACACACAAAGCTACTGAAATGAGTCGCCCTGAGAAACAGCCAATCAGAGCAGAGCTCAACATTATTATTCATGACCCTTTCAAATAAGGTAATAATAGACCATTTAATTTTGGGGACAGGTCCTAGGGTTGTAAACAGTCATTTTTGCACTTAATAAAGCCACATACCTGTAACCTATGTAACATATTGTTCAGTGCATTCTTTGGCACCTTTAATGTTCAGACGTTCCTTACTGGACTATTTCTGCATGCATTGTCTCGTCGTTATATCCCATTGTTCAGCCTGTGCACAAGTCATAATGTTGCTATGAATAACACTGGCATGCTCTTTGTTTAACAGCTGACTTTGGTTTTGCAAGATATCTCCAGAGCAACATGATGGCCGCCACATTATGTGGATCCCCGATGTACATGGTCAGTAACCACAGACTGATGGCGTCTCATATTTGTATAATACTATGGAGACATTTGCAACATCATGGTGTCCTACCCTCACCCCTTAGGCCCCAGAGGTGATCATGTCCCAGAACTATGATGCTAAAGCTGACCTGTGGAGCATTGGGACTGTCATTTACCAGTGCCTCGTGGGAAAGCCACCATTCCAGGTGATTTAAATATACAATATACTCAATGTCTGGTTTAGTTTATCTCATATAGTTGAGGAGGTCATGGTTTAGGGTTGCATTTAAATACTTACCTTATCCTGTTTATGTATACGTCTAACCAGGCGAACAGTCCCCAAGACCTAAGGATGTTTTATGAGAAGAACAAAACTTTGGTGCCAATGTAAGAATGCTATCTTCTGTTTTCTAGTGTTCATCTACTTTATTCAATCCTTTTTTATTTAGCAGACACCTTTATCCAATAAAGCAACTTACAGTGCATTCAAGCTATACATTTTCATCAGTATTTGTGCTCCCTCAAAATCGTCCATCTGTCTCATATTGTGGTTAACTGATACGGGTTTTCTCATTTACAGCATCCCTAGGGAAACATCTCCTCATCTCGAAAATCTGCTGTTGGGTCTACTTCAGAGGAACCAGAAGGACCGCATGGATTTTGGTCAGTGGATTTTTGTTTTTGCGATGCATTAGGAAAATTTTAATATTGTATTGTTTATTGTTTTCTCATTGTACGCTTTGCCGTCTGCAGACACTTTCTTCAGCCACCCTTTCATGGATCCAACATCAACTATTAAAAAATGTAAGCACAAAGATTTCATGATGTCTTCCAAGATAAGGTATATTTTAGGACACCCAAAATGTATTTTCTTGTTTTATCCAGCATGCCCTGTGCCAGTTCCTAAATGTCCTGGTTTGGTCTCAGATAGCACATGCGGCAGCTCTCCATCCTGTCGTTACGTCTCTCCTCCAGTAAGTCCATCACGTTGCCACACCTTAATACATAGCCACACCACAACAGGTGTGAGCCACCCAAAACCAGGTCATGGTATGAGATCACAGCACGATTATAGCATTTAGGCGTTTAACAGCACGTTCACCTCCACCTTTGTGTCGCAGTCACTACCAGACATGCAGACTCTCCCAGAAGACGTGCTGTCCTCTCCACCTCTTGGCCCTCCCAACTACCTGCAGTTGTCAGCTGGTAGCACCAGCAGCAAGAACTCCTCTTGCGACACCGATGACTTTGTGCTTGTGCCCCATCTCTCTGGAGACCAGTCTTGTAAGTCAAACAGCACTATTCACTAAACAGACTTATATTTATATACTGTTGCTGTTTGTGTGTATTTTTTTACATGAAGGGGCGGTTTCCCGGATAGGGTTTAGATTAATCCAGGACTAGGCCTTAGTTAGGGTTAGGACATCTAAGTAGTTTTAACAAAAACACATCCTTACATAAAACAATACTGGTGTGCATCTTGAGACAAAACAATGACACTTATATTTAGTAAGATTTGTGAGGGAAAGCAGCTCAAACATGCAATTTAGTCTGGGACAAGGATAAGCCCTGTCCGGGAAACCCGCCCCGTAGTCTGAGTCAGCATTAAGAAGTCCACACACAAAGACTTAAGTGTTGTTTACAGTCAAATGACGTGATTTGTTGATGTATGTGACAGCGTGTGTGTTTTGTGTAGTTCTCACTACTGGTTTTCTCTTCAGATGACCTTCCAATAGGTGCAGTGGGCCGCAGGCCGTCCAGTGAATTCCTGTTGTGCGGAGGGTGAGTGTAACATTGCTAACATGGTTCACATAGGGGCTGTTTACACTTGGTATTAAGATGTGTTTTCATTGATTGGATCACAAGTGGACGAGAGAGACACATCACGTTTACACCTGGTATTTAAATTTGTCTCTTTTGTCCACTTTCGACTTCTTCTGTCCTGAATACTGTGAGGGGACGGTCCGTGAGACGGTGGGTGAGTCTCTTTGCTGTCATTCAAACGCGAGCGGGAGTAATTATGAGTTTATATGGACGCAAACTAACATTATGTCGGAGTCCGCTGCTTGTTTAGCAAGTAAACATGCTGCACAGTGTTTTGTACGTTTATATGTTGAAGCTTTCTCTGAATTTTCAGCGCAATTGATGAAATAGGATCGCGCAACTTTCACGCTTTCAAAACGAAACTACGGAGAACACCCGCAGTAGTTTTATCAATGAAAGGCTAAAAATAGCGCTGTTCACCGTATGTTCACGCCAGAAGTCAAAAAAAGACGTAAAACTTGAGTTTAATACCTCAGATTAGATAAATGGGCGGAGAGAAGGCGGTCGTGTGTGGCTGTTCGAACACATTCAACCACATTTGCGTTCCGCAACTCCAAAGCGATCCGATCGAAAGTGGTTTTGACTACCTCTGGATGTGGTTGAAAGTGGTCGAAAGTGGACGCGTTCAAAACGTTTTGAACACCGTTTACACCTGGCATTAACGTCGTCCACTTGTGATCCGATCGACGAAAACGCATGTTAATGCCAAGTGTAAACAGCCTCATAAAGACCAAATCACTTTCACACTCTTTAGACTAGACAAGTTAAAATACTCGCAAACCTTCAAATATCCAAACTATGACATGTTTATTTAGTCAAGCTACATAAGTGTTAGACTTGGACTTGTTGACTTGTTGGACCCATTTATTTGATTCATTTTCATTTGGCAGACCCATTTATATTTCACTGCTCGAGCAATGCCCTTCTGGTTAAGCTTACAGATCCCCAACATGAAATATTAAGCTGAAAGTATAGTTTCGTTTAGTTTAGTTTTTTCGCATACGCGAGGGTCTGTGTACAGCAGGGGTGCCCAATCCTGCTGTTGGAGATCGACTGTCCTGCAAAGTTCAGCTCCAACCTAAATTAAATACACCTGAAGCAGCTAGGCAACCCTACTGTACTGTGTGAGAGTCCATGTACAGTGAGCGTAGCACAATTTTTGTCATCAGAAGAGTATGGGCGAATTGTACGCCACCGCCGGATGGTATGCGTAGGTCGCACATGCACGTACAGGAGTATGTAGGCCACAAGAGGTAGTGCAATTTGCCGCAATGTGCATGTGTCGCACGTCAGCCTTGCATATGAGTCAAATGAACTACGCTTTGCAAGCTTCTGCATTCGACTGTGCGTATACGCTCATAGCCCTTTACTTATCTATACTTAGCCCTATAAGTCCTGGGTATAGTCTGTTTTTAACGCATACATGAACGAACGCGTACAGTCGAACGCAAAGCCTTGCATAGCATAGTTTATTTCACTCATACACATGAGCTGACATTGGATGAATGCGCATCGTGACAATCTGTAATACCTGTCGTGGCCTACATATACTGCATACTTCTGTATGTACAAGCGGGAGCTACACATACAATACATGTGCATTGTGCACTGTTCTGATGATGAAATTGTGTCACACGCACTGTAAGCGGACCCTTGCGCACGCAGAAAAAATGGTACATAGTTCGGCCTTAAATCTGCTGGAATCCTCACAGGCAGATTAAAGGCAGGGTGAATGATCTCTGAAAGCCAATGTTAACATTTGAAATCACCTAAACCAGGGGTGTCAAACACATTTTCTTCCCGGGCCACATCAGCATTACGGTTGCTCTCAAAGGACCGGTTGTATTTGAACGACTGTATGAATGTATCAGCTCTTTTATTACTGTACATTGCATAATTTTCTCTGCATTTGCTTACTATTGGTTTTGTTAATAACTCAATTAATACCTAGCTTTGAAAGTAGAAGCCCAGGCAAATAATGACAACGTGTATAGAGTACAACTTGTCAAGAAAACGGACTCAGAGTCAAGTGCAAGTTAAATAGTTTATTTAGAAAAATATAGAAAACAGGATAGCAAGTCACTGGTAGATCCCCACACGGTGATCACTCCCACAGTAGGGGAGAGTGAGTCGGCGCTACACAAGAATTTAGTACAGATCCAAAGGAAGAGAGAGCCACCCACGCGCTCCGTCGAGAACGCCAGCACTGTCACCACACGCAACAGAGGGATAAAACAACGCCGCCCTGAAGGTGGATGACAGGCGGAGATGGAAGTCCAAGTTCTCAGACGGGTAATCCACAGTGTAATCCAGATGTAGAAGGACCACCCGGAAACCACTGGTCACCGCCTAAAAACAAAGCGAACCAGCGGTTCCGAGAAACAACAGTCGTTAAATCAATATAATCCACAAGGTAAAATGGGTGAACTCCACTCACGGGTGAAGATGCAAACCGGAGAGAGGGAGACAGCTGGTATACCGCCTAGAAACGAAGCGAACCAGCTGTATCGAGAGACAAACAAAGTCAGTATAATCCAAGCTCCTACAAGCGAGCGGTCCGGGTGAAGACGCGTCCCCGAATGCCGAAACCAAACCTGGGGTAATACAGGAGAAGACAGAGAGCGACTGACAAGACAAGGCAGGGCAGCAGGACTGTGATAAAACAATGAGCGCGCAACAAAGGACAGGACTACGTGCAATATAAAAGGAAAGGTAAACGAGACACCACCGGTGAACAATCAACTGAAACAAGGGGGCGGAGTTAGTGAACACACGAGGAACCGGCACCACAGGTAAACAACACACACACACACAGATCACACAGCCATCGATCACCCAGCAGTCATGACAGTAGCCCCCCCTCCACGACCGGCACCAGACGGACCGGGGGACTCACCCTGTCGCCGACGGAGGTCCTCGATCAGCCCAGGATCCAGCAAATCCCGACCCGGAACCCAGCTCCTCTCATCAGGACCGTATCCTTCCCAATCCACTAAATACTGAAATCCTCTGCCCCTGCGGCGGGAGTCTAGTAACCTCTTAACAGTGTAGACAGGGGCACCATCCACTAGACGAGGGGCGGGGGGATTGGGGGCAGAGACAGGGGGGTTATAGCGAGCAAACATCACAGGTTTAACCTTGGATACATGAAAAACAGGGTGAACCCGACCAAGAGAAAGGGGTAACTTAAGCTTAATCGTCACCGGATTAATGACCTTAGAAATACTGTATGGCCCAATGAATCTCGGAGCCAGCTTACGAGAAGGCTCACGGAGAGACAGATCCTTGGTAGAAAGCCATACCTTTTGACCACAAACGTAACGGGGTGGAGGTCGCCGATGACGATCAGCTGCAGCTTTGGTTCGTCTGGAATTAGATAATAATAGTGTCTTAGCTCTCCTCCAGGTGCGTCTGCACCTGCGTACGAAAGCTAACGCAGACGGAACCGCTGCCTCGGGCTCCTGTGATGGAAACAGGGGAGGTTGATAACCGATGGAAAGTTCAAACGGGGACAAATTGGTAGACGTAACGGGAAGAGAATTATGAGAATACTCAACCCACGGGAGCTGATCACACCAGGAATTCGGATATTGTGACGACAGACAGCGGAGCGTTCTACCGAGATCCTGATTAGCCCGTTCGCATTGCCCATTGGTCTGCGGGTGATAACCAGAAGACAAGCTGGCCGTGGCGCCAATTTGTCTACAAAACTCCTGCCAAAAACGAGAGATGAACTGAGGACCCCTATCTGACACTACGTCAGTCGGAATACCATGTAACCGAAAAACGTGATTAATCAAAACCTGAGCCATCTCTTTTGCAGAAGGTAGCTTGGGCAGGGGAATGAAATGAACCGCCTTCGAAAAACGATCCACCACAGTTAGAACAACAGTGTTACCATTAGATGCCGGTAAGCCGGTGACAAAATCAAGAGCTATATGAGACCAGGGGCGGGAGGGCACGGGCAAAGATTTAAGCAGACCAGCGGGTGGTAAATTAGATGCTTTATTACGAGCACAAACCGAACAGGCTAATACAAACTGTCTGACGTCAGTGGACATAGAAGGCCACCAAAAACGCTGACGGACGGCAGCCAACGTTCTCCGAATACCTGGATGGCCGACAAATTTGGACTCGTGACCCCACCGGATGACATCGGAACGTAACCGCTCAGGAACCCATAGGCGACCCGCTGGACACCCCTCCGGAACTTCCCCCTCCCGGCCGGCCTCTCTCACCCGCTGTTCGATTCCCCATACGAGGGCGCCGACCACCCTCCCCTCCGGGAGAATGGTCTCCGTCCTCTCCGAATCGGACTTTTCGAACAGACGGGAGAGAGCATCAGGTTTGGTATTTTTCGAGCCAGGCCGGTACGAGAGGGTGAAGTTGAAACGATCAAAGAAAAGTGCCCAACGAGCCTGCCTAGATGTTAGTCTTCTGGCCGAACGGATATATTCAAGATTCTTATGATCCGTCCAGACCAGAAAGGGCTCCGAGGTTCCCTCCAACCAGTGACGCCATTCACCCAAAGCGAGTCTAACCGCCAACAGCTCCCGATTCCCTATGTCGTAATTACGTTCTGCTGGGTTTAACCGGTGAGAGAAAAAAGCACACGGATGTACTTTCCCATCAATAGACGATCGCTGTGATAAAACGGCGCCTACCCCGACATCAGATGCATCCACTTCCACTATAAATTGTTTAGCCGGATCGGGAATAGAGAGGACAGGCGCAGAGATGAACCGGGACTTTAACACATCAAAGGCCTCCTGAGCCTCTCTACTCCAACGGAAACACACATTAGGTGAAGTGAGAGCGGTGAGAGGCTTAGCGATCTGACCAAAATTTCTGATGAAACGCCGATAAAAATTGGCGAACCCCAGAAATCGCTGAAGCTCCTTCCGAGTGTCGGGTACTGGCCAATCGGCAACCGTCTTAACCTTAGCGGGATCGGGACGAATTTCTCCCTCGGCAATGACAAAACCCAGAAACGAAACCGACTTCTTGTGGAACTCGCACTTCTCCGCCTTAACGAATAGCTGATTCTCTAATAGCCGTTGTAAAACCATGCGAACGTGCTGAGTGTGTATCTGCATGGAGGGAGAAAAGATGAGAATGTCATCGAGATACACAAAGACAAATCTGTTAATCATGTCACCCAGCACTTCATTGACCATGGTCTGGAAGACAGCTGGAGCGTTACAAAGACCGAACGGCAGAACGGAATATTCCCAGTGTCCAGAAGGTGTATTAAAGGCTGTCTTCCACTCATCGCCCTCTCTAATACGTACCAAGTGATAAGCGTTGCGCAGATCTAACTTGGTAAATACGCGCGCTCCCTGTAATAACTCGAATGCTGATGACATTAAAGGCAAGGGGTACTTATTCTTAACAGTAATGTCATTCAGCCCTCGATAATCAATGCACGGACGAAGAGACCCGTCTTTCTTTTTTACAAAGAAAAATCCAGCACCAGCTGGAGACGAGGAGCGGCGAATGAGACCGGCTTTAAGAGCGTCATTAATGTATTTATCCATAGCCTCTCTTTCTGGCTTAGCTAGGGAAAATATACGACCCTTAGGCGGAGAAGTGTTGGGAAAGAGTTTGATCTCGCAATCATACGACCGATGAGGGGGCAGAGAAGTAGCCCGGGACTTACTGAAAACCTGATACAGATCCGAGTACTCCGCCGGGACCCCTGAGAGATCGATAGCCGGGACCTGCGAGACAGAACAAGAGACAAGAGAGGGAGCAGGACCAAGACAAGAAACATAACACGAAGACTTCCACGATAACACAACATTGTTCTGCCAATCAACGTGAGGATTATGTTTGGATAGCCAGTCATGACCTAAAATGACTGGCGATTGTGAATCCTCTAAGATGTAAAATTCAATCTCCTCACGATGATTGCCAGAAACAAACAAACTCACAGGGGGTGTGCGGTGCGTGATCACAGCCATATGCTGGCCCTTCAATGTCCAGGCAGACAAAGGAGAGGAGAGAGGGATGAATGGAATACCCCAGGACTTGGCCAACCCAGCATCCAAAAGACACGCCTCCGCACCGGAATCCAGCAACGCCTGTGACGAGAAAGAGTTAATAATGACAGGTAGTGTGGTGCTGCTTACGGGAGATTTAAATGACGATGCGCCCACCGAGACTCCCAGGTTCATCGGCGGGCGTGAGCTTTTACCGGAACATGTGGCCGCCAGATGCCCCGGCTTGCCACAATACAAACAGAGGCCATTAGAGAGCCGACGATCTCTCTCTCCAGCAGAAATCCGGAACTTGCCCAGCTGCATAGGCTCCTCGGGGGGCGTTTCTGAAGCGATCTCCCCTGGTTCCGACATCAGCTGGCGAAATGAGCGACGCAGATCTCTCTGCCGATGGCGAGACTCGACCCTCAGAGCCAGATCGATGGCAGCTTCCAGGGATGTGGGTGGCTCCCTCAGTGCAATCTCGTCTTGAATACCTGGCGTGAGACCCTCGAGGAACTGTGTTCTTAATGCCGCGTCATTCCAGTTGCAGCAAATAGCGAGCGTCTTAAATTGTATGGCAAAATCCGTCACAGAGTCATTACGTTGCCGTAATCTCGCCAACTCAGCCGCTGCCATGTCTCCCTTAAGAGAGCGGTCAAACAATTTTAACATCTCCTCCTCGAGAGCCTCAAATGAAAAAGTAAAAGGAGCTTTAGCCCCCCAGGCTGCCATACCCCAGTCTCTCGCCCCTCCAGTGAGTAAAGTCAGGACATAGGCCACCTTGGAAGTGGATGAAGAAAATCGACGGGGCTGGAGCGCGAAGACGAGAGAGCACTGCTGTAAAAAGGATCTGCAGGTGTTGGGATCGCCATTGTAGGTGGGGGGTGTAGCCGTGTGTGGCTCCCGTTCAAATGAAGCGGCATCTCCGGATGAGGTTGGGGCTTCAGGGTGAGGAGTCACTTGGTCCAAGCGATTGCTGAGCTCTTTCAGTTGCTCAGACAGGGTGCTGAAACCTCTGGCGGCAGCAGATAACAACGACGAATGTTGGTCGATGGCCGCCCCCTGCTGGTGAAGGGCGGTCTGCACCTCCAGACTTTCAAAACTTGCTGACTCCATTTTTGGCGCGCTCATCTGTCAAGAAAACGGACTCAGAGTCAAGTGCAAGTTAAATAGTTTATTTAGAAAAATATAGAAAACAGGATAGCAAGTCACTGGTAGATCCCCACACGGTGATCACTCCCACAGTAGGGGAGAGTGAGTCGGCGCTACACAAGAATTTAGTACAGATCCAAAGGAAGAGAGAGCCACCCACGCGCTCCGTCGAGAACGCCAGCACTGTCACCACACGCAACAGAGGGATAAAACAACGCCGCCCTGAAGGTGGATGACAGGCGGAGATGGAAGTCCAAGTTCTCAGACGGGTAATCCACAGTGTAATCCAGATGTAGAAGGACCACCCGGAAACCACTGGTCACCGCCTAAAAACAAAGCGAACCAGCGGTTCCGAGAAACAACAGTCGTTAAATCAATATAATCCACAAGGTAAAATGGGTGAACTCCACTCACGGGTGAAGATGCAAACCGGAGAGAGGGAGACAGCTGGTATACCGCCTAGAAACGAAGCGAACCAGCTGTATCGAGAGACAAACAAAGTCAGTATAATCCAAGCTCCTACAAGCGAGCGGTCCGGGTGAAGACGCGTCCCCGAATGCCGAAACCAAACCTGGGGTAATACAGGAGAAGACAGAGAGCGACTGACAAGACAAGGCAGGGCAGCAGGACTGTGATAAAACAATGAGCGCGCAACAAAGGACAGGACTACGTGCAATATAAAAGGAAAGGTAAACGAGACACCACCGGTGAACAATCAACTGAAACAAGGGGGCGGAGTTAGTGAACACACGAGGAACCGGCACCACAGGTAAACAACACACACACACACAGATCACACAGCCATCGATCACCCAGCAGTCATGACACAACTATTCTACAGATTATTTTAAAAATATTTGTGGTGACAAAAACACGTTGTATGTGAGTACACTCAAAATGTTCTGTTATCCGTCATTGTGCAGGTAAAAATGAGAAGCATTTTAAGATACTAATTTGTTTTACAATATCCACCACAATATGCATTTATTAGACACATCTACCCTAGCTTGTCATTTCTTGCCCTCTTTGCAAAAAGGCTGTGATTTTTTTTTTTTACCTGGCTTTGAGTTTCTAATTGACTGACGTCTCATGAGTTCAGTGTTGTAGGCTACAGATAAGTCATCAGTTCGCGTATTTAGCGGGAATAGACGCGTTGTAAACTAATCCCAGTTGGACATCGCGAAACATTTCTGTAAAGGAGACGTAAAACATTTTCTCGCTGGATACGCGTGTGCGTGCGCGAGAGATGGAACGAAAGAACGAACAGATACTGTCCGTTTCTATAGACGGTTTCAGCAGTAACAACATAAACAAGCGGCTGTCGCGGTCCGCACGTAACTTCCGGTAAACTCCGCTAAGAATAAATAATAACAAAGTACTTATTTATATAACAAGCAAAAAAAACAACCCAAAGATTACCTAGGAAACCAAAACATTTGTTATTTTCGACGAGGCATTTGTTCAAGAGATCAGTTTAGCAACTAGTAAGACCATTAAAAAAACGAAACCGGAAGTAAGGTTCGGATCCAGACGTGTGTCCGATGAAACCGTCTATATCCAAAGGCTGCAGCCTGCGGAGGTCGCATATGCAGCGTCATCAAGCCTGGTTTATTTAAGTTAAGTAACCATTACATTCGCACGTCATACACATACTACAACTATTTACTATAAACAAAGAATTTTTTTTTAACTTTATAATTGTTAATATATTGAAACAAGACAGTCTTGATGACGTATGCAGCCTCCGGACGCTGCAACCTTCGCATTAAGACACGGCCACTCTAGTAGTGCGCGCGTGCGAGGTACTGCTCGTTCTCTCTCATGCAATCATCAACATTATCACTATAATTATATTACAAAAAGACTTTGGCCGGACAAAAATTTGTTTTGGTGGCTGCAAAAAAAAAATCAATGTAGGAAATAACCTGCAAAAAATAAAACTTATTATTACAATAGAATAATCTGTAAACTCTCGCGGGATGAAATGAGGGGGTGGGACGGATTTGGCCCGCAGGCTTTGAGTTTGACACCCCTGACCTAAACAAAACCCCCCCTACCCAAATAGAATCTGGACCTTCTTTTGGTAGACCCACCCCACGCATACGCAACCCATGCAACGATGTTGGTTAGTAGACACGCCCCTTACTGCTGATTGGCTACAAGTGTGTTTTGGTACTCGGCCCGACTTCCTTTTCCAAAGTGTTTTTCAAAAATCATACACCCCGCCTTTAACTACTGTACCTAGATTTCCTTTTTGTTTTTTTAACAGGGTAGTAGGTCAAACACAGACAGTTCATGGTCAATTTCAGGACTTAAATAGGAATATGATCTCAGGATTAATCATCTTAATCCTTTTTTGATTGTTTGCATCATGGAAATATGGTATTATAGATTAGCACACTGATCCGTTTGCCTCATTGATGTCATTAGAGATATTTTTGTTACTCTCCACTCCCAAACTATTTAATCATGTAGATGAATGCTTGCGCAGATACCATCATTGTTGTGTGAGTTTGGGTGAGTTTTGTTTGGGCAGTAGGAAACTGGAGTGGCTTATCGAAGGGTTGAATCACACGACCAGTGAATGAAAGTCCTGTGGGAGTGAGCGCTTATGGGTTTGTGTTCAAGTCCTAAAAATAGACAACCCTGTGTCAATTCACCTAGATGTGTGATTTAAATCTGTTTACTTGTGAACATTGGTTTGGTTTTGTGACTAGACAAGGGCTGGCGAAGTGTCAGGAAGCAAAATCTTTTTATGGTGTGCATCTTCTGGTATGATTTTAAGAGGAATCATCTGTTTTACTGTCACGTGAGTGCGTGTATAGCCACTTCCTGCTCCTCTGTGGCTTTGCATTTCCCCTCTTGTATAAGCACTACAGCAAAACATACACCACCCTTGTTGTCTACTCTTTGTCTATATTTAATCACACACAGGCGTTTGGATAAATGCACCTACAGTGATTACACTGCACAAAATGACTTTCTTAGTTAATAATTTTGTCTTGTTTTCAGTAGAAATATCTAAAAATTGCTGAGCAAAATGACCTAAGAACATTTTTTTTTTGTTTTTAGACAAAAATTTACAATTTAAGTCAATTTGTGCATAAAACAAGCAAAAATATCTGCCAATGTTGTGAGAAAATATTTCTTGAATTAAATGTTAAAAAACTTATTTCACTATTTTTTTCTTACCACATTGGCAGATATTTTTGCTTGTTTTAATCACAAATTTACATAAATTGTATTTTTCTTGTCTGAAAACTAGATTTTTTCTCTTACATCATTTTGCTTAACAAGAAAAATCATCTTAATTTAAGTATTTTTAGATATTTCTACTGAAATCAAGACAAAAATACTAAGTAAGAAAGTCATTTTTTGCAGTGTATGTTTTGCTGTCTCTCTTTATCACATATATTGTTACTTTCAACATGTAAACATCCCTTCGTTAGACATTTTTTATTTAAAAGTTGTAAAATTATTGTAGCCAAACGTGCACCTTAAACATTTAAAGGAGATTCCTTATAAATAAACGCTTTAGTCACATACAGTACAGTAGTAGACAAATTTGATCTTCAGGGGAAACATTTGTACAATATTTTCTTTTATGACTCCTGGTGTTAAATATGAGGTGTATTGTACAAAATAAACAAAACACTAAACTTTTAGGGTATTTACTGGAAACAATAATTTGGCAAAAAGGCAAACAATAGCATATTTGGGAATATGGGTGTTATTCAAATATTAGGGCTGTGTATTGGCAAGAATCTTGCGATATGTATAACAATACCTGTGGCGTGGTGCGATCTATTGCGATACATTGTGATGCTGTGCCTTGTATGATATATTGGGATATTTCCTCTTTGGGAATATAATAATTGTAGGAAAGTATGCAAACCATAGCAAAAACATTTGTGGCGCGCCCGTATGCAAGTACGTCCTTATCACTGTTTAAGTTCAGAGATAAGATCACTGCTATCTAGTGGTCGGGATTTAAACTCCAGACGAAACAGCTGCC